>NC_090662.1:72781143-73084174 GCF_013368605.1 Nyctibius grandis | reverse complement strand
GGATGTCTGTCAGGTCAAGTTAATGGTTTGCCTGCTTCACACTGGACTGGCATTTCATTGTCTAGCCCAAGTATTTGTTAGCATGCACCAAGCTTCCCTGCTCTGTTCTGGTGCAAATTAAATACTTCTCTTGATGAGAAAAATCACAAATAGACTATCAGAGAGTCTACACTGGGATCAAGATCATATATGCATATGGATATGAACTGTGTCAGGTTTGGCTCCCTCAGCTCCCTCTAGTCCTCTAAGAGCACTAGTCAAGAGACTTGAACAGTAGTAACAAAACCCCTTTGTCTTGGGGAACAGATGTTGTTCTCCAAAACAGCAAGAACTATGAGCACAGTTAAGCTCAGCCTATGTCAGAACAACTCGCGGAACATGTCTCAGCGTAAGCAGCATCTCACTAAGAACACTCCAGTTCATAGATATTTGAGTACCTTTCCCTTACCATACAGTGACCATGCAACTAGAAAGCACGACAGGACTTATATCAGAGAAGGACTAGGAAAGAAAAACGAAGCCTTAATTTACAGCCAGGAATTAAGTGGGTGCCAGTGCAGACTGAAGATCACAGACAGAATACTCTTCATGAGACAAATTTGGCCAAAAGCAGAGCTGTGTTCTGCATGGACTGAAGGTATTGCATGGTACATGATTGCCTGCATGAATCAACCCACTGCAGTAAACCCTCATACAGGTGGCATAAATTGTGGATATTAGTTCTGTATCAGAGGGGAAGGTCCTTAGTTGCCTAATAGACAGCATTTACTTTTCAATATTTTCTACTCACCCACTGATGCCCAAAGTAAGCCCAAGTTGGGCACAAACTGAGGCCTTGCAGACAGGTTACCAAGCATGGCTTTTTGTGAGACCAAATAGTAGTGCTGTCAATTGTCTCAGTATTTTTTGCTTTTACCAGTGCTTTAGCTCCTCCCACAAAGATTCTCACCTTTCATTTAAAAAGTTTCTACCCTTTATGGTTGTGGAGAAAAGCCTGCAAACATGGTTCAAATATAACCTATTGGGTCAGAAAACTAACAAAAGAAAAAGAACCTCACACTTTTTTTTTTTCCTAACAAATAAATCATGACTTTTAAACTGATCTCACAGAGTTTATGATAACTTGACTCAGGCTTTTTGAATGACTAGGGTTAGAAGTACTTTAAGATAGCAAACTAGCAAACTCCGCAAATAAAAATAAACAAAGCTCACTCCACAGCTATTCTGGAGATGATTAACTCCTTTCCTGCTAACTACATCTGTCATTGCTGTAAACATGGAAAGCAATGACAGCTTTCAACTAACCCTCTCTCCAAAAAGCCAATAGGTCCCATCTAAAAAACTCTCAGGCCAAATGATACAATCCTCCCACACTATGATGTCCATATTCCACCTCCACAATAGAATTACCAGACTTCCAGTCTGGTATATATGAGTATATCTTCATTGTAAACAAGAAAATGGATGTTAGATTATCAAAAGCTGCTTGAGGACTTTCTCAGAGGCATTATAAATAATTTAAGCAAATAAGATTAACAGAACATGACTGTGTCATTGCCCTATGTCCTGTTGGTTCTAAGTTGTTCCCAGTGCTCTTGATCAGAACATCACATGCAAAGAAGACAACGCAATTTTAATGAAAAAGCTCCTCTCCCTCCAAAGTCAACACAAATGACCATACAGCATTTCCATCAAGGCCAAGTATTTATAATACCAACAATGCACTGTGACTTCACAATTATTTAAAGGACCTTTTTCTTGAAATAATGAAAATCTTGGATCTCCCACTTTCATTGTTCACAAAGGTTGCACAATCAGATTGACATACCATAAAACTTCCATTCCCCTCAGCTCTGGTTTGGTCATCCTTTGATTAATATCACGTTTATAATGAATCTACACTAATTTGAAAAAAGGCCTCCCACACGCAATAAAAATAATCTGCATCATGCTTCATCTTCAAAATTGTTACAGTAATTACTCCTGCCCCGTGCCACAGCACAGACATACATAAAAGAAAAACAATGTTACTTACTAGGAACTCCAGACACCAGCCGTAAGGGACGTAATACTCGGAAAGCTCGCAGTGCTTTAACATCAAATCCAGCACCTTTTCCTCCTATTGAATTCCCCCCATCTGCTTTGGTTGCTTGTTCTAAAATCGCACTAAAAAGCCTGCAAAAAGAAAGAGGAAACAATCTGTAGGCAGACAGCAAGGCTTGGGCTAAACAGGAACAGAGATCATCATCATCACATCACCCAAACTATCTCACAGACCTGTGAAGAGTGTCACACATCTCTGCTGAGATTCGCATATGGTGGAGAGACAGACTCTGCCCATGCACAATAGCCTAATGGTGATGTCTATATCATTTGCAAAACACTTGTTTCTGGAGCAGACATAAACATGACATGCTCCTCCTTCAGCCTAATGGCTCCTTGCAGCCAGCTGTAGATTACCCCAATGATTAGCCTGCCTGGTGGCACATGGAGGTGTGTTCCCTGCCCTGTGCACTGGGGCATGCCCGGTGCTTCAAAATGGCCATTCTGGCAATGCCTCGTGCTGAATTTAAAGGGTCAGCAACAGGAAAGCACGTGGGTCAGATTTTGAAGGCAGTCTTCAGGCTGTCCTTACTAGACAGTCTGGACACACTCAGTGGGAATTGAGCAGAAAGACAAGAAAGCACAAATTTTAGGTTTTGCCCTTTCTGCTGCCAATACTTTGCTATCTTTATTAACAAATAATCCACCTTGGGGAAAAAATCATCATCCATAATTAATTCAATCATTAATTATCTGTCACCCATTTTACAAGGAATTAAGGTTCACCAAGGTCACTGCAGGTAGAACTTGGTGTAAAACTCAGAGATCCTTCAAGGTGCAAATTTTTAGGTAAGGGAGTATCCTCATATTAGGTGCTTGTGTATCCATTTGTAAACCCCCTGATGAATTGTCTAGGGAAAGCACAAAACTGTAGGAGTCATTATTAGAATGTTTTATTATACCAGTCAATGTTTTATCTTGGCTAGTAGGAGTAGCTGCTTTAAGGAGAAGATGTCTTACTCAGAACGCATTTGAAAAGGCAGAGAGAAAGGCAGAAAGAATCTTCCGTGAAAGAGCTGAAGGCTCACCCTTATGTATTAATAAGAACTTGATTTAATAAATAAGCTTTCAGGAAGCAGCTTCCATTTTTCTGGTAAAACATTAGTACCTTTGGGGGAGGATGGATTCCTCATGAATTTGCTAATGACATTGCTTTCAGCCTTAAAGTCATCAGCTTGAACCCAGCCAGATTCAGTAGAGGTTAAAAGCTGTTCCAGTCTAAATGGATGTTTGGTGCTCTGGCCCATGGCATGCCATGGAGGCACCAGAGGTAACTTCAAAGGAGCTGCCTGGGATGAGAGAAACAGCCTAGTAGGAGTGGATTCAGCAGTGACTGATTTCTCTCTCAGATTTTGCAGTCTGCAGTGCCTCTGTCAGGATCTCATCTATACACCCTGACTGGCATATTCCACAGAGAGCCTCTAAACTGCATATCAAGAAGAGACTGAGCTGCCTGATTGCTTTACAAGGAACTCCAAGCCCTGAAGTCTGCGGTTAAAACTTACTGATAGGACCACACACATAGGGAGCTTGCCCTGGATAGAAAAAGGAGGATTCATTTACTGAAGCATCTAAGCCAACACATTTCCCCAGCACTAAATCCATACAAAAACGTGGATTAGCGGAGTGCAAATGCAAAATTAGTTTCTTAAGCAGTTTTTTTAAAATTTAATTCCATATGAAGTGTCTTATAAAACTTGTCAGCTGTGACTGAGGAACTCCTAACTGGATCTATTCAAAGCCTCAACTTCAAGCACTGCAGTAAGATTTAACAACTAGGTAACAAGTGTAGGAAAAACTGTGTGTGGGGTTTGTAGGTGTTGCAGACTGAGAGGCAGGATGCAGAGAAGACAAAAACAGAGCCTATGAGAAATACTGCATTGACTACAGATACCACAGAGAGAAATAAACAAGGGCTGATGCAAAGAACATGAATTATTGGAATGTATGTATTTCTTGAGCTGTGTACACAAATTATACAGTTGCAATTTTCTGCTGGTCTTCGTAATAGAAACACTGTAGGTCAAATTTAGCCTAATGTATTTCCAACAAGCTAGTGATTAAGCTCTAGAAATGTGCTCTATTTCTTATTCAAACATTTCTATCTTCCCAGTCAACAGAATTCCCATACTAGATGATGAGTGACATACCCATACAACAGTCCCAGTCTCCTGGTAACCTCTGGAAGAAAAAGAATTCACTGCAAAAGGTTTCTTATGCTGTTTTTCAGCTCTCTTGCAATGCTGAAGACAAGAAATCTCAAGGAACTCTGAGTCAGCAATTGGGCAAAACTGAGGGTCTATTCTCCTGGTCTGCATCAGTGCTGGCCCAATGTTTTACCAAACAGAAGCTCTTGGCAGCTGGTACCAAGGGCATTTCTCCTGCCACTCATGCAATGAGCAAACCATGGGCTACTCCAGAATTCTGCATCCTAATAAAAGCTATACATATCCCAAATTAATTCAGGAGGAGCAGAAACACAACCAGTAGGACATCTCAGTCCACCGGAGCTAGCACCTGCCTTCCCAGGCTAATACATCTCTGCTGCAGGCCAGTTGGCCCCGTTTGTGTGCTCCAGCATTGACGTGCTAAACGAGCTGTCTTGAGGTACCCACAGTCACCTGCCTACTGTATTTCAGGAATAATTTGCAGTAATTCCTGCTGCTCCTCATTTAAAAACCTACATTTAAACTTGAATTGCATTACTCCTGCTAATCCTGCTTTAACGCATTTACTCCATGCTTAATATCTTCCCATGTACTAATCCTGCTTTTTACTAATGCAATAAAACTTTTTATTTCTCTCATTTATTTCACTTTCTTTTCCTTTTATATTGGGGTCTAGACTGTGCCCAGTCTGGCCTACTGAATCTCTACTCCATTCTTCAAATTTATAGTACATCTTGCCAATCCTACTTCATTGTCCCTACTACCTCGTGCGTCAGGGCATGGGCAGACATCTATGACTCGGAGGCTAAAACTACCACGTGATTTTTGGCTGCAACCCATTATGACCCAGAGGGGAGGAAAAAAAATAATAAAATGTCCTGTTCAGAAATAGCACCAATGATAAGACACAGAAGAAAAGTAAGGCTTCTGATGGCCCCTTCCATTATCCTCTATTAAGAAAAAAACCCACAACCCATATACAATTTGTAGTTTCTATGAGCTCTAGACTCTAGTTTTTCCACTAATTGTTTTCCAATCCTAAAAGAGATGGATAGACGTTAAGCTACCAATATAAAACAGGAGGCCAGAGTCCTTCTACCCTATATTTACATGGGAAAATCTGCTCTTTGATGAAAACCTCTGGGAAAGCTTACAGTAGGTATGGTGGGGCAAGGTATGGTTCTTTCCTTCTCTTCACAGTAGGTGAGTTAGCTGAAATGCACGCTCCAAGCATGGTGTGAGAGAACACTGTTCTGACAGAGAAACCAAAGTTTGGATGGCATAAAAACACAAGAGGGCCACTGAAAATCTCACCATTTTTTTTAAAAAGGAATGCATAAATCAATCTTATTTCCTTCCAGCTAACTACTTTCCGCCAGCCTAAATTCATGCCCCATTTTCATTTGGACATAGTACTTTCTACTGATGAAGCACAATTAACAGCATCTTGATTTCTGAATTTCACTTGTGACATGACTACACCTAAACTAAATTCATTTGACACACACGAACTATAAAGCAAAAAATAAGTTTCTATTGCACACATGCGTGCATGGACACACTTCAGTTTTTTTTTTTACATTTACTTGTGAGGTATGAAGCTGGCCTCACTGTTTTTCTTTCTTATATTTTTCTGTTTCCCTTTTGACATCTGAAATATCAAAAAGGTTTTTGCTTTACTAGATGACCCCAACAGCAGCATGATAAGGCTGTAACGTGCTCTACAGCTCTTCATCTCTTCCTCTGTGGGGAGGGCACACTGATTTTTATAGCATAAAAAAAGAACTTGTCAAAGGCCTCCAGAACATAAAGAGGAAACAGAGGGCTTTGTTATTCTAAGGCAAAAAATCAGCAGAAAAACACAGCTGAAAGAATCCTTATAGGTATAAAGAAAGAGTAAAGCACAATGATTTTTTTCACAGTGTTCTACAGTTTACCTGTGATTTGTGAGTGTGAAAGTGTTCCGGTCTGCCCTTTGGAAACTCCTCACAGGTCTTCAGAAACACATATACTGTGACCACATTTTCCAGTCTGCTCTGAATTTCAGATCCTTTAAAAATACCTTCACTGCTTACCTTCCCAAGTAACACTGTCTTTCAAATTACAAAACCTTTTTTTTCTGGCAGAAGCTATGGGTCCTTGGAGAACGACTGTGCTTGGCAGACAAACCACAGCATTGCCAGGAAAGACAGATATTCTTCTAGCACAACATTGTCAAGCTAGTCTTCTCTCAAGAGAAATTTCCTCCAACAGCCTAATATTAAAGGACATCACTGTTATATCTGAAAGTTTTAATGTTTTCCAAAAGAGGAACAGTAAAACTGAAGGAAGCGGGAAACAACTTGACTAATCGTTAGTGTCTGTGGGTTGTGCCTCATTAGGCAGCTTAGGGGTGTGATCTCTACTCTTAACTGATAATGTTCTTATCCACAGAGCCTCTGATTGATACCCACACACAGACATTTTTCTTCAAAGCAGCATTTAATGGTGGCTGCTATGGCAGGGTCACAGGCTATTTAAAGATAAGCTAGAATCAAGCTTTAAAAGACTTAGCTGATGAATAAGCAGATCTCCCACAGTGCAAGAATGATAAACTGTTACAAGCTTACAGGTCTAAAGTGCGTCCTTTCTCCAGAAAATGTAGCAGTTGTGTTCAGTGCTCCCTTCTGCTGCTGCTGCATATTCCTGTGGCCTTAGAACCACTGACTATAAGATCATTTCGGATACCAAGGGACCTATCTTCAGAAGGCAGGGGAAAGTATACAGGCACATTCTAGAAAAAGTTTTTATAAAAACTGAGACTTCCCTCTAGAATTTGTATTTGCTCCTACACATGTTCATTTTCGTCTTTCTCTATTAGAATCATGGAATGGTTTGGGTTGGAAGGGACCTTAAAGATCATCTAGTTCCAACCTCCCTGCCACAGGCAGGGACACCTTCCACTAGACCAGGTTGCGCAAAGCCCCATCCAACCTGGCCTCAAACACTGCCGGGGAGGGGGCAGCCACAGCTTCTCTGGGCAACCTGTTCCAGTGTCTCACGACCCTCACAGTGAAGAATTTCTTCCTAATAGCTAATCTATATCTACCCTCTTTCAGTTTAAAACCATTCCCCCTCGTCCTACCACTACATGCCCTTGTAAAAAGTCCCTCTCCCGCTTTCCTGTAGGCTCCCTTCATGTACTGGAAGGCTGCTAGAAGGTCTCCCCGGAGCCTTCTCTTCTCCAGGCTGAACAACCCCAACTCTCTCAGCCTGTTTTCACAGAAGAGGTGCTCCATTGACTTGTATGTTTTAACATAAAGGAAGACAGTTGTGCTGTATTCTCTCTTCAAGATATATGCGGTAAGCAGTGTACACTAGGTGGATTTAGAGACAAAGGATCTAAAACCTGGGGGGTTTTCCTCCTTTAACTTCCAACAGTACTTGAAGAAATACTTCCCACCTAGCCTATTTTTTGTAGCAAGGACAATCGTCATTGAAAATGAAGATGATTCCTAAGGCAGAACAAGCACAAATGGCAATTACCACAGTCATTTTGGGACTTGATGCTTCCAGTATGAGTCCCACACCATCCTTTGCCCCACATACGAAATAAATCCCTGTTCCCAGTGCTACAGCTGTGTCCAGATTACTCAGCTTTCTCCAACATCTCCATCAATAGGCAGAAAAATGCAGGACAAGGAAATGTTGTTACTAGCACTTGCTTTCTTCCTCCTCTCTCTCTTTAAAGTTTTATTTTAAACATTTCCATGGGACTTCCTCCCTGACAGAGTATTCAAATACACTGAAATTTAAACACAATGTCATTGAGGGGTTTCAGACAGCCCCTAGGAAAAGAAGACAGGGCAGAACAGGAACAGATGGTATCACCACATAGTTTTTCAGAGGGGTTGTGAAGAGAAAAAGCAGTGCACCAGCCTGGGCTGTAGTACTGTACAAGTGAGTTTAAACAGATAAACATCAAAGGAACCCATCTGGCCTTGAAGTGGAATCTGTCACTTGAGATTGTTACTATTTGACAGAGACCTTGGGGTCTTGGCCATGTTTATTATACTCATGTAATCCTTCCCCAGTTACCTTTTTTGTTTCTCATCTAGTAACAGAGAGCTGCTGGAGGCAAGAGCACATAGAAGAGCTGAGAGCTGCAGCTTCTGTCAATGGCAAGGGAATTAATTTCAGTCTGAATATCGTCTTGCTGATTAACTGCCCTAGTAGGAAAATTGAAAAGGACTGTACTTAAACTAGATATAAGGCTGCCCTGTGATTTCTGGAGTCCTGCTCTTTCGTATTCCAATGGAAGGAATAATGTGTCCTCTCTTTAAAAAGTCACTTTCTCATGGAAATGAAAAGGGAATAACCACTTTCACAGGACTTTTGTTCTCCAATCTTTCTTCAGCTTAAGCAGCAACTCCTAAGCACGTGAGATACCTGAGGGCATTCAAAGGCAGAACCAGCTATGGAATTGGACATCAATGCCAGGGGAGGGGTTGGGGATTTGCCAATTTCCAATTAAAAATTTGTTGTGGGATCCTCTGGCTGCAGGTAGGAATGAAGGAGAAAGACAACTGGGCACTGCCATAAGGAGAAGCATTATGCCCATGTGAAGGCAAGAGAGCTCTTGGGACTAAGAATAGGTGCCAGCTTGTCCTCCCTCCCACTCACCAGGAATTCTCCTTCCCTTCACTTTTCCCCATGATGATGGAAAGTGGGAGGGGTTGGGTAGCACACAGCAGTATGTTGACGTAATTTTTTGGAGCCACCACAGAGATGGTGAAGCTTTGTTTTGGGGCAGAAATTATGAGAGGGCCTTGATGACTCAGCATGTCCCTTTTGATGTTTTCCCTAGGAACTGATGCAGGGTTTCCTTCGCAAAGAGGTGAAAAGACTGCAAGTTTTTGTGGGCGATGAAACTCTAACAATGGAGTGGTGGGAGGATGGGACAAATTACTCAGGCAAAGAAATACTTATTCTTTTTGTCTTCAGGGTAGTTTATCCTTCACCTCTTCCCTTCAACAATCACAATTCAAATCCCTTGCGTATCTCTTACCCTCAGGCAGAAAAAGCAGAAGGTGTTTTATTTGCTTTTATTCAAATAAATTAAATGCCAAGCTTGAAAAATACAGAGAGGAATAACAGGACTAGAAAGGTTGTAGCTCAAAGTGGCAATTTGATCTACAGTAGAAAAATTAGTCTTTAAAAAGGTTAAAATATTAAAAGGGTCAAAATAAACAATGTTGAAATCACCAGAAGAGTGCAATTGAACTGAAGAACTTATTTTTGTTTGTAAGTATGAAAACCTGGGATTTATATTTTTCATCCATCTTTGAGAACGAGAAAAATCAGTAAAAGTTCACAAGATGGCAGAATTTATTTGTCATCCAACTCTAATCTTAATTAGAGGAATCCACCTAGATGGGTTTTTTTAATATTCATACAGATTTACAAACAAAGCGATTGTCTTCCAGTAAGCATATTTAGGCTTTTGACTTTGTCCAATAGCTTTGCACTGCACTTCCTTTTTTTATCGCTGTTCCCAAAGAGCAGTTTAATTTCCATGTCTTGCAAACCGTTAAAAGCCCTGGAAAAGGCTAAGTAGCAAGGGATACCAGACAGCAAATGTGCATCAACTGATTGTCAGTCCTTAATATTTACCTCAAGGTAAATTATTGCTACACACTGAATGAATCAGACATGAATCAAGTTATACCTGCAGAAGACCAGTGAGTTAACTGTATCTTTAGATTACACAGTAATACTTGCTAAAACACATGGAGTCTGTAGGGGGGCTAACACAGGAGGGACAAATGGTGATGGTAGGAGAAACATGATGGACAGCAACCTCTAACATCACCCGTGAGTACTGTACCAAGCATTCACCCACCCTCATGCTCCCAAAGTTTTCCAGTGTCCCCCATGTCTGCAGTGTGTTCAAAGACAAAATGCTGGTACTCACCCTACTACCACAATTATAAAATCTAGTAAATTCCAGCCATTGCGGAGGTAAGCGTTGGGGTGAAAGAGAAGTCCATATGCTATTACTTTTAAAAATGCTTCCACTGTAAAAATTATGAGAAAGAGATATTCCACTCGTTCCTGGGGAAGATAAGAGAACAAGAGAGACAATGGTTAGCATGAGTGACAAACCACGGTTAAGGACATTTTCTTCTGTCACAGTCCACCCATCCAGACTCCAACTCACTGACTTGCCGCTTGGGTACATCTAATGTGCCTGGCTTGCCGGAGGGCTTTTCTCCTCATGCTTGCATCATCTGCAGCCAGTCTAACAACACAATGGCAATAAAATTTGATTAGGCTCTGAAATTTGCTGCCCTTGCCTTGGCAGGGACTGACCACTGCACAGTCCTGTGAAAAGGAGAGGGGGAGAGGGTCAACAGGCACTTTCTAGCACTCAGCTCTCTACAAGGTACAGTGCCAAATATTGTCAGCCATCAGAATGAACTGCATCCAGTCCTTTTCTGCCTTTGGAGAGGAAACATTGCTGGATGCAATGCTGTGGAGAGAGATAGGGAGAAATACAGAGAGGGGCCCAACTGAGACTGATGTGTGTGTCAAACTGTGCCTTCTTTGGGATTTCCTTTTCTGTTGCTGGAGAAAAGGTAGGCTGAATATTGGTGAAAAATTATTTACAGATCAGGCTGACTAATGCTAGAGGCTTTTAGTCATTCCATCAGAAATGTACATGTCCTTGTGATATGCAGGCTGCAATTAAGCATATCCAAAGTCACTTCCAGTGACAGTACAGCCTGATTCAGGACAAGCAAGCAGGCTTTTGGAGTCAGTACACAGGCTCACTGTCTCTCATCTCTGGGGTTTTAGCTCCAGTGTGGAATAAGAATAGCAGTGCTGCAAAAATGGTAGGAACCTCCATCTAGGTAGGAGGGAAACTGCAGCAATAAGTAATCACTACAAAAGTGCTGTGTTGCAAGCTGAGTGGGAAATAAGTATGTTAAAACTAAATGACAGCAAAGGGTGACTAGGTCCCTACAAGGTTAAACTACAAAGTTATTAGAAGTTAACATTAAAGAAATAAAAATCTGAGATAAATACAAATTAAAACATCCTAGGCATTCCTAGTCATATCTTATAGGGTACCCAGCAAAACAATCAGGCAGGTCACTACTTTATTTTTCTTTTCAGCTCCAAACTGCAATTGTCCTGTTCCTCTGTTCAGCTGAATGCAATGTATGACACTTTCATATGATACAAAGTGTGCAGGATTACAAAAAAATCATTCCATCATTTAACTCAGCTGCCCATTAGAACCTCTTCTATTCAGCTCCAGGTAATTAACAACTCCCTAGGAACCCATTGATCAAAAAAAGCAATTTCCAGTTCATCTGAATGTTTACATTAACATGTTATTTTACACAACTGAGAAATTCCATCTGACAGTAGCAGGCACATGTTTGTGCTTTAAAATATTGCAGTTTTTCACTCAGACAATGTTTTCACAATGCCTGCAATATTACTCCCCAGTTCTTAGTATGGGAAATACCTAAATAAGAAGTATTATTCTGTAGTTATCTGATCCAATCATAAAGCTTTTGAACATGCCCACAGCATAGAATTTGCCCTTCTTGTCCCACATGGAGACAGATCAGCATACTAAGGATTTCCCTCCCCTTGAACTCAGAGAAGGAAACAGCATACAATGTTAGTGATTGATATGTCCCCAGCTCTACAAATCGTAAGTGCATTATTTTATTTAGCACAGGAATTGGCACGTGTTAGCAACCAGGAGTCCAGCCATGGGCTTGACCACAGAAAAGAGCTCCCTAATGGCTTGCATACTCCTAGAAGGGACTAACCTGGCAGCCCTTCTCCCTCAACTGCTGCTGACAACTGAACGGGTACTAATTGACGTACAAATCATAGTAAAACAGATCCAAATGATCAAGCTGTATGTACACATTTGTAAAGTAAGATAAGCTGTCATGAAACTTCTTTAAAAAACCACAACAAACCCATTGTGTGATGGGAAGTCTTTACACAGTGTCTTTCTGATTGCCCTGCACCTTTCTGCTGCCACATGCCTCCATCAGCATGACGCAAGGCCAGACACCAACCCGTGCAGCAGGCAGAGAGCCCACCGTAGCTCTGCCTGGGAGGTGATGCCCTACCTCTAAAAGGACATGCTAAAGACTGTGTGGAGGCTAGATAAAGATGGAAATGGGCTCTGTGAGGGAAGAACATGCTGTGAACTGAGGATGGGAGTAGGGAGTGTTGTGCCTGGGATGGACATGGCCTCAGTGGGGATGAATTAACACCTTCCAGGATGGAAACAAAGATTTCTCTTACTGTAACCCAGTCCATTAATGGGTCTCACTCCTTGTTTCAGCCAAGGGCTTTCCACAGTTGTGGGCAAGCTCTCTTTTCCTCCTGCAAAAAGGGCCACAGTAGGTCTGAGACCACTCTCTCACTCAGACTGCCTTTGAGGTTGCCCTGTGCACTCATTTTATCTGGCACCCACTCTGTAAACAGAGACATGGGCTCGTGGAGAAATGCTGTAAGCCCCAAAAAACAGACTTCCCCAAAAACCTCTCTTGGCAGCCACAGCCAACACTTATACCAAGGGGATGTTGAGGAGCCTACCCTCGTGTTTAATAACTCCAGGTCCGATTTGAAGCTGACTGGCAGAATAATTGAAGAGAAAGGCCTAAAGCTGCTCCTGTGCCCAATGATTTGACAGCAAACACTGTCCTTGACCTTCGGGTGCTCTGGAACAAATGCTGCTGCCAGCTCTGTGTCTGGCTTTGTGCTGCTTCTGTGGCCGCAGTGCTGTGCCGTGCCGTGCAGGCCTGCCCAGACAGAAGAGTCTTTCCACTCCATGAATTTAATTGAAATACCTGTACTAACGCCATCAAAATCCAAGACAGCAAATATTTCAGAAAATTCTGAAACAATTTTTTTTTAAAAAATATTTAATACCGCACAGAGCAGCCAGTATTTCAACAACTAACAGGTTCCATTTGATTGGGTTTAGGAGCCTCATAACCTTTTTGCCTCTAAAGAAGCCTATGAGACTACAGACTCCTGTTTTGTTATTGTAATAATGCTGTTTGTTAAACCCCATTATTGAGGTAATAATAGGCCAAAATATTACACACACATGCGTATATACCTATACATAAATATATGCATATATACATATACAACTACGAGCTATTTGAATAAATTCCTCACAATGCTCTGCTTAAGGTGGAAAGATCCATAAAAAATAAAATTCTATAAAAGCCTCTGAAATGAACATAAGATACAGAATGCTGAGCAGGGGAGAGAGATTTTATGATCCTCTGCACTTAAATTAATGATTTCAGGATCTAAAACTGAAGGAAAAATACTGCCGAGATTAAACAGTGCAGCTACTCCGAGACCATTTCAGGAAGCTACTCCTCCTTAGACTCAAGAAGAATTTGAAAAGCCTACTAATTAATTTGTGTTCCCTTTTCTCGTTATACTGTAAAACACAAGAGCCTTTATGAACACAGCATAACTCAGCAACAACGTAGCATAACTGGGCTCCCAGGAACCTGGGTTGCAGTCCCAGTTCTGATGCCACCTTGCCTGGTGAACTCACAGACCTGACTCAGCCACCCCCTGCCTCAGGTTAGAAACGAAAGGAGGACCTATTGCCCTCGGCAGCCACATAATGATTAATTTGCCTCTGCTAAATGGGCTTTGACACTTCTGGCTGCTCATTTGAAGCTTTGCTCTCGCAGGTTAGGCAGACTGGGCCCCCGTGTTTCAAGCTCCCAAGGGACATAGCACTGCAAAGTATCCATGACCCCCACTCCTCTGAGAAGCCCATTTGGTGCCATTTTAAAAGAAACCAAGCTAGACAAATACTGGTATTTCTCTTTGAGAGAGCTCCCTGCTGACAGGGATGGAGGGAGCTGCCCACTGCCTTTGCAAGAGAGAAAGGAGATGGCAACTGCATTACACCTTGAAACACAAGTCCAAACCACATCATCAAAAGAGAGGGAACTTATTTTGGAACTGTAAGAAAGAGGGAACAGTGTTTTTCATCTGTGTCTTAGAAATGGGAACCAGGCTAATGTGGCTGGGACACATGAAGCATATTGCAGGCTGCAGAGTTACAAAGCAGGAGCTTCCATGCTTGGGCAATAGTGATGAAAATGTTTTGAAAACCAGAGAAAAAAACAACAATATATGACTGGAAGAAGAGGAAGGACAAAAGTTTTAGAAAACTGGCCAGTATCTGGAGCATACACAGATGTTCTGGTGCTGGCTCTACCAATGATTTTTTTTGAGCTCATTTTGGTTTTTATAGATATAGGACATGCGCATCAGCTATCCTAGCTGATGAATTAGCCAGCACTAACATTGCCAAGAAACAAATTGTACATCATCTTACTCTTAACAAAGAAACAAACATTAACTTACTGTTAAGGCTGTAAGATATATTTCCAAAAAAAGAGGATTACTGTATTAAGTACGAAACCCCTCTAATCCCACGTGCCTTCCAAAGACATCATAGGTTTGGTTTTGTTTATAATTTTTAAACTGTACCTAATGACATCCTGGGTTCATAAAAGGAGTCTGAAAACAGGAAATCCAAGCAAATTACCATAGGGTGCCATAAGGCTTTTCTCCCGTCAGAAGAGGAGTGAATAGACCAGTGCTATTTCTGAGAAATGGTCCTCAATGATTCACTGTGTCTTGATCCTAGCTCTCCAAACCCCATCCACCCAGCAGCACTACTAGGCTATAGCATTTTCTTTGCAAGGGTTACTCAAGGCTCAAATCACAATCGGGTCCTCACATCTCATACACCCCAGTCTAAAGAAGTTTACAATCTAAAATTCAGTCATTAGAGGTTTTCGCAAACTTTGCTGTCTCTCTCTGCTTGCATTCTGCTCAGCTTGTTACAAAGCATGTTTCAAAAACTAGATCTTCCATATTTGAAGTAATGTGCAGCAAGCCCTGCACAGCTAGAACCTTTATGAAGCTGCCTGTTTGACCTCAGACCAAGTTACGTCAGTGTCTGCATTATTAATTCCCTAGTGCTTCCTTAAACGTAAGAGAATACATTTCTTCAGTAATGCAAATACTCAGTAGTCCAAGGAAAACAGCAATATTTTAAGGGCTTCTGTCATATAGGATATTTTGGCTTTAATTGCATAAATAGGCTATGAAAGATACAAGTCAGAGTGGAAGCACTCAGGCTTTTTCCCAGTAGGGAAAACAATCTTTTCTGATGGGCAGTAAGGAGACTAAACTGCAGGGCTGGGACAGACAGCCCAGAGACGTTATGAAAAAGTTTCCATGTTTTTGGATTACAAGTTATCATCACATCCAAGATATGGATATCCTCACTGTGTGAATATGCTGACCTGAAGGCTACTGTTAGCATTAATAATTTTGACCTTCAGTAAGGAAGAGCCACATGTGTGCACTTAAAGGATCAATTCAATAAAGCAGATGTTACAACAGGTTTGTTGACACTGAGTTACTTCTGAATGTACTCAGTTGTTCAGGAGACATTTTCAGCTAAGTATGCGTGAAAATAGTTTGCAAGCACGTGAGGAATAAAACTTAAAGGAGAGAATATGTTTGGATTTTTTTTTTTGTTTCTTTCTCCTTAAAATTACTGCCATTACAGAAACAAGTGGCCACATCCATTTATTTGATAAAGAGATTATAAGATAGATAGCATACTGCTGAACATAACTCCATTTGCTGGTACAGTTGGTTTTGAAACACAGTGTCCCTTGTTCTACCTGTTCCCCAAAAAGAACATTCCCCAAAATCAGGCAAAAGAACACTATCTGATTTGAACTGACAAGGATAAAATAAGCCCAAAGAAGGAAGTGGGTGACTGGCATTCAACTAAACATAAGCCATCGTGTTGGTAAACAGAAGTCAGAACAGCTTCTGAAAGGTTAGATTTCCAAATATGATCAGCATTGCCTTCTCTCCACTCCAGCCAAAGGCAGAGTCTATATAAGGTCAGGCTTTACAATGAGCAGAGTTAAATTCACACCAAGCACTGCAGAAATACCACCTTCTAACTAACACCTGTAAATGGGAGATACTCTCATGTGCAGCTACTTTAAAGGTGTCCAATGCTAGAACAATAAACCAAAGGCAGAATTCTCACTAATCTGAAATGAGCAATTATAAACCAGGAATGTAGTGCAAGCCATTCTTTGGTAATTTATGATAATTCATAACATGCCCACTGTCCATTTAAAGAACTTCCACTGAAATGAATAGAAGAGAGGACATTAACAGTTTTAAATGATTACAGACCTGATACATATGCCTTATATTCAACAGTTCCTTAGCAAATCAAGGAATACTTCATGCATAGCTCTCTTGCGGGATCTAGTTTAAGCTCCTTATTTTTCATACAGCACTTTGGCAAGGATCAAGTTGAATTTATTTATGGGTTCAGTGGGATTACATTTGGTGTCAGAGTCCAATTGTACTACAAAGCCAAGGTACAAGGTGGTCAGTCCCCTGTGCTACGTACCCTGTACAAACACACTGTCCGTTTCAGCAAGCCATATGTTCCTTATTCACTCAAATCAAAATACAGATGATGAATGCCATTACTGTTCTGATTTACCATAATTTCACTTACATTTTTTACTAACATTAGTTGGAGAAACAGGCTCCAGCTATAAGAATAATGTAATTATTGGGAATCCTACATTTCAGAAGGGGTTGACATGCCAATATAATTTGGACCACAATATGAGAGGAGTATTATTTTGAAACATTTGTACTAGAGAAGATTCCGAGGAACTTGATTTAATTTTGAAGACAGCCCTGCTTAGAGTTAGAATTTGGACTAGACAACCCACAGAAGTCCCTTTCAACCTACATTTCTTCTGAGACTCTATGTGCATACTTTGTCATTCTAAATGCACCTCTAGTCCTCAGAATAATCTAACAAACTCGCTATTTCCTTTCCATTGCACATCAATGCTTCCCAGTGGGATACCTCATTCTCCACAACATAGACGGTCAAGCATGTGCCTTTCTGGATTCATATAAAGGATTATGCATCCGTTTGGACTGAAGATTGTGACTCTAGTGCCAATTAGATAATGTCTAACCTATATAAGATTTTTCTTTACGTTCTGTGGCTAGCAGTAGCTGCTCAAGATTTCTTCTTTTTCGGACTGAAATAGAACAATAGGATCCTGCCTATATATTGATTAAATCCAGAGAGTATGTTCTTTATGGGCTCAGTTTTTCTTTGGTGTGACCAAGACTTGAAGCCATCTAAAGAGGCCATGTACAAACTTTCCAACCTGAGCAGCTCTGAAGAGACAAAGAATGTCATATCCTAGTTTCTTTTGTTTTGGTCCACTACTCTGATTAAATTGAAACAAACTGTCACTTTATATTCTGATCAGAGCAATAAGAGATTACCCTTCTAGAAGGAAGCAACATTAGGGAATGCAGCATAAAGTTTATGACTGTGAGAGCCTCATTTAAGATCTCTGGATAGAAATTAAAAGCTGTCTAGGTGTTCTGTTGTTACCATGCCTAGGAATTAAATTCACACCTAGAAGAAAGCTTTTACTAGTTTCCTTTATGCAGTTTCAGAGGCAGTGAGGCAGTCCAGTGTCTTCTCCCAAGGTTTACAGAGCCATTTAAAACACCACAGTCAACTGTCCATCTACCAACCACTGATTAAAGACAGGGTACTAGAAGCATCCATTTAAATCAGAGCAGCCCCAGTATGACAGCTACATCTAATAGATCATCACAAGGCATATCGTGTCTCATCCAGCTCACAGAATGACTCAAATAAGTTAGAAATTAGCTACTCACCATGGTCAGGTGTTTGAACTTGATCAAGTATTCAATGAGATATACAAGTCTATCAGTCATAAAACATTTCAGTGTTCCATTTTATTAATATTTTTTATTATTATTAATATTAAGAAATAGTCTCCTCTAGCATAACCTAACCTTTCTGTGCTCAAAACCATGTTAGTGTTAAATATTGACCATTTTGTTGTCGGGCAGAACAGTAAATATATATCTCACTTTAGAAGGAATTCTAAAAAACCTATCTAATTAAATATTGGCTCATTAGGACAGTTTCTAAAAGGTCTTCTTTACAGCTCATCATCTAAGTAAGATACACAAGCATGCTTGCTTTTGGAAACAAGCTACATGACCTCAGCAATAACTGTTCTAATTATTTTATTATTTGTTTTGTGCCATCTATGGGCTGGTTCCTGAAGTCACATGTCCGGAGTTGTTCTCATTATATCTTTTTAACCTGATCATCATTACACGATCAGCTCATTCAGAACATTATTTTTCAATGAGTCTCTAAACTTCTCAGTGGTAGGAAAAAAGCTTAACAAAGGTGAATCCCAAGCATCTGACTGCTGAAAAGAAGTAACCCTCTCCCCATGCGATTTATTAATTTCAAATCAATCACATGATTTCAGGAGCTGACAATTTTTTAACTGCTTGGAATCAACATTATCACAACTGTAGTTTGTCTGCCTTGTAAGCTGAGACTGTTATATATGGACAGGCATGCTGAGGAACATTCATGTTCACATTCAGTCATCTTTTCTAAGAGATCACCGAAAACTAGGCCCCAAAATGAAGAACGGAATTTCCAACAGAGCTCAACATGTGGATAGTGAATTCCATTGGAAATATGCCCATAACGAGACTTTCTGTGTGCCAAGCATTTTACAATCCCCTCATTGATAAGAGGTGTGGAGGAGCTGCATTCCATAACCTTAACGTAATGAAGCGTCTTTTCTCTCAGAAAGCTTTGTTTTTGCCTTTTAAAAAATGATATGATCCTACAAGGTTTTGAGTAATTTTAGTACATGCCAGGTTAGACTAAAATATAGTCTAAATCAGAGAGAATTTTACTACTAATTTTAACGTGAAAAGTATTATCCTCTTACTCAGTAAGTCAGTAATTGTCTACAGGCTGAATTCCCCTTTTCTCTTCATCCTCTTTATAACTTCTCAGGTAACACTAAAGAATTAGCAACTTTCCTTAAACTGCCTTGCAGGGGCAACCCCAATTTGAAGGGGGCACCACCATGTAACTGAGCCAACAGAACGACTGGCATTGCCTCTCTCATGCAAGCCCTTGACATAGGGCATGTTTTTAGAAGAGGACAGGGCTAGCAGGGGAAAGATGAGAAAATCCAAAGAAAGAAGTATTTGCGCAGCTAAGCATGAGATCAGATGTCAGCAAACATGGGCTCCTCAAGAAACCATAGCCACATGCAGCACAATTTAGACCCTCTATGAATTGCTCTCAACTACTGAGCTAAGAACTAGAGAGCCACAAGAGACCTCCTGCAGAAATATGGCCCCAAATCTTTGTTTTAATAGGCCACTGAGCACAGACTTTTATCTGACCGAACACCCAGAAGAGCTCATCAAATCCCACTTTTAAAACATTGCTGTCAAATGCATTTTAATCCAATCACTCTTGTGCATTTTATGATGCTCTAATTTATGTTTTTAATCTACTACAATTCTTTTATAATTGTTCGTGCAGTGCAGCGATGCCTTGCTTAATAAATAAATTGAATTTATGACTATTTATAACCTCTCCCTCTTGAAATTTCTAAGCAAATAAATTGGTCCCACAGTTCAATGTTCTAAGGTTGGTGTCTCTCTGTGCACATTCATACAAACACACGATATATGCACATGCATGAGAGAAAGAAAGAGAGAGAGAGAGATGGAGTGTGTACATGTGTGTGACCTTTTCTTTCCATGAGCAACTTAAGGGCATATTTAACATTCTGTTCACACTGCTCATGGCAGACAGGAAAAACACAACTGAAGGGAATGAAAAATGAAAAGTCCTTGCAGCTTCTCCACCTCAGCCTCTATCATTCCTTTTGTGGGGCAAAGGTTTTCAGTTTTTGTATACTACCCCGAGTAAGTTTCTGTTCGTTTGCTTGCTGCTTGAACGGACAGGGCACATGAAATGAGGCAGCTAGAAGGACCTTTGACAACCAGCACATAAACCTCATTTTATTTCCTTAATGGAAGTCTAATTGGTAACTAAAAACATGACTGTGACCTGAGCAGTACCCAGAGAACAGAAATGGACTTCATTTTAAACAGATAAATCTCACAAGGCTGCAGCTCTGCAGAGTAGCAAGATTTCTTCTGGGCAGGGAGAAGTGAAAGAAGTGCTTTAGTTTTTAGCAGGTTTTGCTAAATTAGGCTAACCAAAAAATCCCAAACAATTGATATTCTTCACCGGTTCTTCCGTCCCTTGATTGACTCCCACCAGCCACTCTGCTGACTCTCACTGTAGTGGCTGCTGATGTTGAAATAGACCCAGGGACAAGAAGCTGGAAAATGGAATTTGGAATCTTGCCACCCGCCCACCCCCCTGAGTCAGACTGGGTCATGTATTTTCATTTCTTGTAAGACAAGCATGTGTTTCATCCTCATATGTGTGCGTATTGAAGGGGTAAAGGGGCAAACTAACAATCTTGCCAACCACCACCACCTTCCATCCAGTTCAGCTGGGGCTAGGTGTCAAGTTGGTGTAACCTCAGCGTGCAGGACGCTAGATCACCCTCATAAAGCCCACAGCAGCACTTGGGTGGGTGCAGAGTAATGCAAGGTCATGTCATAACAAAATATTTGGATTTGCTTCAAGCAAGCCAAACACACTGATCTGGGAATGTTAAAACATTTTTGTTCAATAAAAATGTTTAAACATAATGCTCTGTTATTTCTGCACTGAAATGCTCTGAGAACTTTCCTTTAGGGACGGTAGAGAGGGGGAATATCACATATAGAATACTTCAACTTTTCATTCTAATATTCAACAAAACCAAGTTTTGAAATACTGGAATTTCCCAGACAACACCCAGAGTTCCATCAGCCTGACTGGCAAACCAGCAGGAGGGAAAATGGAAAGAAGAGAAACAGCTCTGAAATGGGTTAATGCATGCTAATGCATTTATTTCATTAAAAACAAGGGAGAAGGATTTCTAATGAAGTTCAGGCATTAATAAGGAATGAACATTGTACCCATGCTACTTTTTGCAAGTGAAAAGAGCTATAGTGAGCTACTAATTTTCATGCCAGAGAAGACGAGAGGCAGCTAATATACCTGTGTTTTCTCTTACTATGAAAAACCCTTAAGACAATATATAGTCTCACGTAGATAAACTTAAAATAAAAACTAAGAAAAATATTGGGCTCTGGGCAGTGAAAGGCCAGGAATGTTATTAATATCCTATAATGCTCTTTAATTAAACTCAGCTTCATCAGCTTCTGGCTAGTTTGCAAAAAGGCATACTCTTCCTACATTCCCTGGCTTCAGGGGTACTTTATCTCCTGCAAGCACTGCAGGCTGCGGGAGCTCTGTCTAAAGGGGAAATTAGGTTTCAGCTGGCCTGTCTGAAA
This sequence comes from Nyctibius grandis, assembly GCF_013368605.1. Classification (NCBI taxonomy): domain Eukaryota; kingdom Metazoa; phylum Chordata; class Aves; order Nyctibiiformes; family Nyctibiidae; genus Nyctibius; species Nyctibius grandis. The sequence goes on along the minus strand of NC_090662.1, from coordinate 73,062,476 downwards.
AAGAGCTAAATCCTACCTGCAACCAGAATTCCCTTTCATCAGTTACAGTCAAATCCTTATGACGCCCATTGCTCAGGAGGTCATTCCTGGTGAAATGATCTCTAAGAACTCAGCCAGATTTCCTCTATGTCATACAAACTACTACTCGGGGTTGGCAAGCGTTTTGCCAAATAGACTTGGATTTCAAAGATTTTGTGTTCACTTGATGAAAATAAGATGTTACACACTTTGTGTTTTCACTTACTCTGTTCCCAAGGCTCCCTCTCTCTTCAATCGCCCTCAGGCTCTAAGCAAACAGGATTCATATTGATCTGCCTGAAAACTATTTCTAATGCTATTAATGTTATAGGCTGATCTATTGGATGACTTCCAAGATTTTCATCCTGACTAGTTGTTCTAACTGATCTGTGATACACTAAACCCATCATTTTTGCCTTGCTGCTGGCCAAGTCCCAGCTCACACCGCAGAAATAAGACAGCCCATGCCTGTACTTGAACTCTGGTGGGGCATAAGTGTTCTCTTGTGCTCAGTACGTACTCCTCAGCCTCACAGACTGCACAGTATCATCCCACAACATTTTCTGGCTTTTTATCCCTCCATTCCCCACTCTGCTTTCTGTACATTTTAGGTCACACACAGTAAATTTGGGCTTATTGCTGCCAATGCAAAAGTGGCAGGAGCTGGATGAACTCCTGGATGCCATTTTAAGACAATTATTCTCCCATCATATTGTTATCTCCCAGTCAAACATGCAATGACTACTGTAGAAGAAGACTACCATATTAAATTCAGAATCATGAAATCAAACTACATATTTAGTATTGCAAAAAGTAATACCTTAAACAAACACTATGGTATTGCAGGTAAAGCTTTTAAAATACATTGTATAATAAGCTTAAACTCACTTAAAAAAAAAAAAGAAGAGGGTAAAATATAGATTTTGCAAACACTTAAAAAAAACTCTTATAGAACAAATTTTAAATGAAGTCCTCATTTGGACATAATTTCCATCAACTTCTAGAAGGTCTGCATGAGCAAGAACTGAGTAAAAACTAAGTACAGTAAGCTTTAGCCCAGTAATACCAGAAATATTCTCCTATAGTAACATTAAATCAAATTGCACAGACTTGGGGGATTTTAGTGCTTTCTTTTAATTCTCTACAAACTGTACTAAGGCAGTGTTGTGCTAATGTTTGAGCTCAATGGTTGAAATGCTAAAAAACTATAATTAAATGGAATAAACGCTCTTATTTACACAACAGCAAAAAGGGTGTAAAAAGGAACAAACAGAAATGGTGAAATTTCAATATACTCTCTCATTCAGTTTTGACTATCCTTGGTACCACTAGTAACACATAGATGGAAAGAGAACAAGTTTCACGGGTCATAAGCATTGCTCAGTCCAGTTTCTTCTGATCCCTCAAAAGATTGCAAGAACAAACACAGCAACCTAAAGCTTTTTTCATAGAATATTTTACGGATGGAAAAGGAACTTGTGATTAAATTTTTGCAAACGTCGTTACATTTTGCTGAAATCTTCACATTTTAGTTCATCAGTCTAAACTGAAAATTTCCAAAGGTTTTTTTCTTTCATAACTATTCCCTCCTTATAAGATCCATCAGGATTCATGAAGATGTACAAAAACATCAGTAAAATATCACGACACAAGGACTCCAGGGTGACTCCACAAGCTGCTTTCCAGAACTTATCTTCCAGCCACGTCCGTCACTTGCATGTCCTCTGTTTCACTCTCCTATGCTGTCTCACTCTGCTTTATTTCAAACTCAAATTGTTTTCACAAGGAGATGAAAAAAAATAAGCAAGGAGGACTATGAATCCACTGGCCTATGGCAAAGGCCATAAAATAAAATAATTAAGAGAAATTCTTTAATTTTAATTAGCTTCCATTCTGCAGTCATTCCCTTCATGAAAAGTTCAATTACCAAGAACTGATGCCATTAGACTCACTACACTATATTATGTTTAGTCGGGCTGTTAAACAGAAAAAAGGAAATGACAGAGAAATCTCTTGTATAACTTGCCAGATATGAAACTAGTAGGGCTAAATTATCCCACAAGTCTTCTAGAGCTGACTGAAAGGATGAGATTGCCAGGGATAAGGCTTGTCTCATCACCTTAGTGCTTTAGATCTTCAGAAAAGGCTCCAGGGTTTATAGTCAATCACAGACTGAATATGACTCAATGTCATGCTATTGCAAAACAAAAAAAAGCAAACAACATGCTGGCATATGTAAACAAACATACAAACCACAAGATGCAAGAAAAAGCCCTTACGCTGTACACAGCAGGGGTGAAATTTCTGCTGCAATTCTGGGAATGAAGGAATATGTAGACGGACTGGAGAAGGACCACGGGAGAGCAACAAGGATCTGAACCTCAGAAAAATGACCTGAGAGGAAAGACTGTTGTGAGGCTGTTCAGCATAGAGAAGGTAAGGCAAGACAAGGCTAAAGACTGCTGCAGAGAGGCAGTGAATAACCCGTTTGCCTGCATGCACTTTGGATATGGCAGGAAGCAATGGCTTTACACTAGCACAAGGAAGGTTTAGGATGGACAATAAGGAAACCTTTCCTTGGGATGCTCCTATTGGTGATAGGGCTGTGCCAGAGTACACTGCCTGGGAAGTTACGGACTTTAAATCACTAGAGGTTAAATCCTCCTGTGGGGCAGAATGACTAAATGGCCTCCCAAAGATATCTTCTAGCCCCAACTTTTGTATTCCTGGGGCTCTAATCAATGTCCGTGGCCACAAGATCCAGCCAGATTTCTCTCATCAGGGAGGCAGCTGTCTATTGGTTTTGGACAGAAAGACACCAGGGGACAGTCCATCTGTATTCATGAGTGAATAGCCTTTCAAAATGTCTTTGACACCCATGCAGCTAAAGCAGATCTATGAAAGAAATCTGTTACTTGTTTGGGATTTCAAGGAATGCCTCCATATGTCATCATTCAAAAAAGGAGCTCAATAGCTCTCTTGGGGGAAACAGAATTCAGGCTTCTCCCCAGGGCTGATCAGTTTAGAAATGCCATTGTGATCACACTGGAATGGAGCAAGTTGTTCTGTTCTTATATGTAGTTTCAGGGTTTTCTAAGATTACATTGTAGAGGCCGAGTTAAGCGGAGGCATTTTCCCCTCTCCAAGAAGACTCTCAAGCATTATCGTTCTGACCAATTCTCATCTGGGCTGGTGATGTTTATGATGGAAGTTTCTTTTCTTGAGTGGATCTGCCTCTGGAAGGCATTTGGGAACATGACCTTGTAATTGTTTAGTCTTCTTTTGATCTCTTTTGCTTTGAGTCCACAGAGCCCCTGTAGCAGAAATCTATGAGCTTTGCTGAGCATATTTTTAATTAATCCTTGATTTAGAGAAATTTGAGGATTAGTGGATTGCTGAACTCTTTATGTCTCTGGAGCAAAGCTGGGGTTTCCTTGTTACAAGAAGCAAAGAGCTGGCATTTGTCGAGAATTTGGCTTAGGCCACTGAATCTACTGATTTCCATAGATCAGAGAAGTCTTCAAAGCAGCAATACTACTAGCTTGAATAAATACAGCCTCCTTCATCCAAGGGTTGCAACAGACTTCACAGACAGTAATAAATTAATTAAAATATAAATCATACCACACGGGCAAAAGAGAAACTGCCTCTATTTCACAACTGGGAAAATTGAGAAATACATAGGATAAAGGTATTTGATCTGAGGTCTTGCAGTTTCTAAGTACCCATTTTAGGACAATGACAACCTGATTATTTTTTTTTTCAGAGACACAGAGTGGTTTGTTGACTAATTGGAGCAATGGTGCCTCTAGGGATAGGAGCCTGGCACACTGACTTGGCTGACTTAACCAGCTAACGAGCTAATAGCAATTTAGAGAAGATGAACCTCTGACAAGCATGAAAAGAACTTGTCTAAATGTTTAGAAATCTTTGATTAATTCCTGGTGGATGAAAATTGAGATGTTGCTGTCTCTGCCCCTCTTTGTCCCACTTGGCTACTTCCACTCCACCTCCTGCCTCCTGTTTCCACCATCTTTCTATGCTTTTGTCTCTTTTTTGTTGCTTTGTTTTGCATTCCACTTTTCTTCTCCTTGTATACAAGGATTTCCAGAGGTTCAGCTGAAACTGCAGGCGTCTGGGTCTCCATGTCCAAAACACAAGCTGTTGAAAACTGAAGGACAAGTTTGGAAATTGGACCTACCCAATTACCAACTTATGACAAAATCAGGAGTAGGATGGTGGAATCCTGGGAGGATACTTCGCTATTCCATGCTGTACATAGGGTGTACATACCAGGAAACGTTCGTGAGATGCCACAGAAACTTAATTATCTGAGAAGGGTATTTTTTGGGTCAATTCTGTAAACTATTCTGATATATAGTGCTATAGTAACACACATATTATTTGGTGACATTTGCATTGTAACATCAAAACGATACCAAGACATCACAAATACAACCGCAGTGCCGATGGCAACCAGAAGTGCCAAAATTCTCTCTCAACCGGCAAATTATATCTGAACAAAAAACTGACAGAAACAGCCTAGCAGCCTTCTGTTGCCACGTCGGTTAAAAGCAGGGAGGATATGATATAATATATTATAGCGTAATGAATTTGATGTATAGTAGCTGGTATATAGTTTCATTTGCTAAAACCTCACTGCTGTTTAACCCACAATCGACTGCTGACTGGCATGCAGAAGGCTGCAGTGCGCCTTGCATGGTAGAGATACGCTGCATTTACAGTAAGCAGAGAGGAAACTGTAACACTTCTTGCATGATAGAGTTCTGCTGCTCTGTTTATAAACCCTGACTTGGACAGGTTACCAGGGTCCTAATGAAGTTGAGTTAGACCTTGTGTATCAACCTGCCACTCCTCCTACCTGTTGCTGTTTTTTCTCTCTGCGAAACCAAAAGATCCCTTGCAAAATTGTGATCCAGTTCAACTAAAACAGTATCTGACAAGATGCATTCTCCAGGGCTGTGACAAAGTAATGCAGTAGGCCTCTGCTCTTTAAAACGCAGAACAAAACCCAATGATATGAAAAGACAGTGCACCTACTGAGCGCACAACAAGGTGTATGTCTTTAGGTCTCTCTTGTAAAATAGGCACAGTATAGCTCGCTGGTAAGGCTACAGCACTCCTCCTTAAAAGCAATCAGAAGAACTCATGCTGTGGGTAAATTGATGAGAATGGAGAGCTGAGATCAAATTCTGAGCACATCATAAATAAAAGGAGATAATATTGTCTTTCTGTTGATGGTAAGCATTCTTCCCTAAGGTAAATTTACCCTTTTGGTAAGGCTGGTGCTCTGGGGCGTTCCAGCATGAGCAAGGAAGACCTTCACAAGTAGGGAAATCAGGGTCTCTAATAACCAGCAGTAGGTGCACCAAAAAGATCAGTGGATCCTCAGAAAGAGGGATGTGGCATCGTTCCAGCCTTAGCTGTGTCTGCAGTGCCCTTCCCTCACCAGGGTTCCAACTTTGTACTCTCCCAAGGGGAGCTTTACAGCTTTCTAAAACAATCTTTATGGGGCTGTGTTTTACCAGGCAGTAATTTCTGACAGGAATACTGCAGGTTTTAGCAGTTATTCTTAACTGTTTAAGAATATGCCGGTGTTTAGGAAAAAGAACCCACGAGTAACAGGTACTAGCAATTTCCGATTTTCACTGTCTTTGAAATTCAGCCCAGCTGGGAAAGAAAAAAGAATGCGCTGTCACACTTACAAGCCTATGGAAATCAATATATTTTAATGGATACATTTTTCTCTTATATCTAGACTCTGAGTTTTTCCACTTGTGAGCAAGTCCTAAAAACGTACCACATCATCAGTACTGCTTCATAACCCGAAACTCCAAGTCTCCTTAGGAAACTTTCCTTTCAGAACAATTTAATAAGATGTGATATTAGCATCCCAACAGCTTTTCCCTCATGACTTAGAAGTGTGACTCTCTCTGTTTTGACTAATTTATGCTAGACAAATACAGCCTACCTCGATTAGAGAAATTCCCATGTTCTGCATTTTTTTTGACTGGTGAGGCTTTCTTTACTTTGTACCCTGAGCTCTTAAGTGACTTTGCCTCGTTTAAAAGTTGTATCTCTGCCCAGCATGCCTGCATTCCTGCGGAGAGTTGCTTAATCCCTCTGTATACTTCCAATCTGCCTGCAAGGAATGCAAAGCATTCCCAGATCTTTAAACGGAGGCGACACAAAAATCTATTTTCTTTTATTAATGGAAAAGAATCCCTGTACTATTTTTAAAAAAAACCCAAGCCCCCTCTTTTTTGGTGTTATCTTTTTTTCCTGCTTTACTCAATTATAGCTGATTGGTTATTAACTGCCATGAGATATGAGTCATGCAGGATCTAGGACACAGGATGTGTTCAGAGTTGCTTAATCATGTTCTAATATTCAACATGTACACTTGTTTATTAGGTAATAGAGTTGTGCATTATATTTACATTGTGCTATATTAATTTGGGATGTTAATGCTAGAATGGCCAGAGAATGATAAACAAAAATGATACAAGCAAACAAGAAGGAAGAAAGAAAAGCTAAACCAAAGCACAATGAGAAACAGACTCCCAGGGCATGGGAAGGAAGAACTCGCATTCAGATTTTTCTGTTGAGGCTCTTGTAGGTCTCATCTCGGTTACACCAATTTAAGATCAGAGTAACTTCCTTGTCATGGTGCTTGTCTAATTTTATCCTGAAGTAGCCAGCCTTTCTACACCTCAAATTTTCCTCAAAAATACCTAGCTCCCAAATGCCCCTAAAACTCTTTCAGTACATGAGGACAGCTGTCTGTGCACCAAATCATGACTTTTGCTGCCTGTTATGAAAAGTGTTGACACCTGCCTCCAATTGCATAAGGAAAGGGACATCCTATATGAATATATAGTTTTTCTCCTTTCTCTCTCTCATGACAGCAGTTGGCTCTCAGTGAGCACAGCAGACACAGCTTTTGAAAGAGCACGCAGAAGGAAGCCAAGCTGTCTCAAGGTGAAGCAGATGATCGTAGCACTATACTCAGTGGTGGGGCATGAATGTCGATAAAAACACAATTTAGCCTAAGGGTTCCACTCTAAAGAATCACTACCTTTTTCACGGGTAAAACCAACAGAAATCTAAATAAGATTACTTGGATGTGAAGCTTATCCAGGAATGACAAAGCTACATAGACAAGATGGAAGACGAGAACAGAAATAAGATGCACTCAATATAAGAAAGGATATTTGAACTCAGGATACTTAAGAAAGGGAAGGAATATGTGAAAGTGAAAAAATGCTATTTGGCTAACTTGTCCTGGAAGGACTTGACAGCTGAACGTGGTTTTGAAAGGCCTGAAGGCAGTTTACCGCAGGACTGAGTCAAGGTAGCTTTGCATGAGAGAGGATGATGGCATTCTGCAACACACAGGGGATAGATGCCTATTTTAAGGAGATTGTTTGCTGTCTACAGAGACCCTTGATACAAGACAACGCGGAGGACTGCAGCAAGAGCAGTCATGGAAGCAAAGCTTAACTTGGAAGCTGTTTTACAAATTAATTGCTTGTTACTTCAATTTGTCTTTGTTTTTCTTCCTCACACTTGATGGCTTTTGTGTCTTGTCCTCCTTCCTGTGACTTCCCCCATTTTCGTCCCACTTAATCACCCCTATTTAAATACTTTTTGGTTGTTTTTTTTTTTTTACTTCTGTCACACTCTGTCAGAGTTCCCAAGCTATATGGTAACAACATTTGTAAACCCTAGACTAGTTTTGTTTAATGGAAACCTACAAGAAAAATATATTCCTCAGGAGTCATCAGAAGCCAATAAGGAGGCACGAAAAGTCCAAACAAGACAGCACCAAGAAAGCATAAGGTACAAAGCCAGACTCAGCTTGGGGAAAAACAAGTGATCTGAGGATTAGTGGTGCTCTGGGTCTTCTGTAACAGCATGCAGGGACCACTGGTACTGGTCCCACAGCTCATTTCTAGTTCTCTGTCTCTGACTTGCAGAGAAATGCTGTGATGGTATCATGCTACTGTTTATCAAGGGGTTTGAATAGAGGGTACATGGACATCAAAGTATTTCCAATTACTGGTCCGGACCTGCAGACCCGGAGCTGCTAAACTTCTAACCTGTATTATGGACAAAACAATTCCCTGACAATTCCCAGAAAACAGAAGAACCCAAAATCACACATCCACATTTCCCCTTGCTACCACTAGTCCTGCATTGGGCACAACAGTGAATCAAAACCAATATTTTAAAAGCCACGTATCCATATTCTGGCTTCTCTGTCTGTACCAAAGCACCTACCAACATTTCCTGAGCTATTCAGTAGCTCTCACTGCCTTCAGCGGGAAAAGGAACAGGGTTGTGCTTTCCAAGTAAGCAAAGAGTTTTGTACTTTGTACACTGAATTTTACAATTATTGTATTTGTGGCAGATATGCATCTTATTCTTTTCAATTCTCCCTCATGCCTAATTTCCAGCAGCAGTCCCATATCGATCCACTTGGTCTTCAACCCAGTTGTTCTCCTGGCTGCCCAGAAAAAGCTGCTTGCTGGGTGCTCTGGTGAAGACTGATCAATTCTGCAGGTGTCCCTCATGTCTGCTTCCCATCTCTAGGCTTCATTTCCATTTTGTCTATTCCCTTAGCCACCAAGCAGTTTTCTTGTTAAGAAGTCTCTAAACAAAATGCGCATTTCCCCTTCCAACATTACAAACATCTCAGTGACATGTCAGAAAAGCTAAAACACACAGCGGTTAAGATATCACTTCAATTTATTGCCCAATTCAAGTTATCAAGGCCCACAAAACTCCAGACAGTTCTCTCAGAAAAAAGAATCTGAAGGGCACAAAACTCATTTCTCATCACTGCAATGCTTGTCCAGAAATGTTACCACTTTAGTATGTCACAGTGATCACAAAACCAGCAGCATCTCCAATACCATAATACAGAAGAGCCTTATTAAAATTGATTAGATTTAAGGGAGAAAAGACAACCGATAGATCTATGTTCTCTGCCAATCTGCTAAAGGAAAAAGAGTAAAGCAGACTGGTTTACAACATTGGAAAAGAATTAATCTGACTCATACAATTACTAAAGGACATTTGTCTGCATAACCCAATAGGCACCTGCATTTTTCAATCCTGTTGAACAGTATTTTCAACTTTTGCTTTCTTTGCCTTGTTAACAAATAGGCCTTTTAGTCTTGTTGCTTTTTAACTGTTATTCAACTAAAACAAAGAAACATGAAATAACCAGAACATCTATGTAGGATATTTGCTACATGGGGTAGATGATGGAGGGAAGACACTGAAATCCCCTCAGCATGATTCCTGCAGGGAAAGAGGAGAGAAACACTGCTGGTCTTGAAGCTGAAAGGCAATGTTCAGGTACAAGAGTGCCAAGGGCTGTGGAAACAGAAAGATGCAGAAATTAAGGAATGTCACTTATCTTTGGTACGCCTATGGAAATATAAATTAAACCTACATAACATTTTGAGGCTGATAGAGCTCCTTATAACAAAACACTTGTTCTTTATGTATTTTAAGAATACCTGAATGAACAAATTTGACTATATGAAATTACATGCCAGCAGAAGTTTGCTGGTTTGCCTGGATATTAGAAGTGGTGTCATTAAAAACTCAGCATTGACACCCAGTCAGTAGGGAGAGATGACCATATTTTTAACCAGTTCTTACCAATTTGCAGAAGATAAACCAAATTGTAGTTCCACTCTACTGGCCACTTTAAGCAAAACGTTAAGATCTTTCATAACCTCAAGGATTTCTCAAGTTATATTAAAAAGGAGGGAGAGGGAAGCTGGGAATTTCTTCTGTCCTAGGCTACAGATGAGCAAAGGCTCATCAAGCACAGTGTTGTTTTAAATGGGCCACTCAGCCCACAGCAGCACTGAATTAGGGCAGCTACTCTGTCTACAGCAGAAAATAGCACTGCAAGGCTAGTTTTGTGAGTAGCTCTTCTGCAGTTTTTCAAGCCCACCCAAAAGCTCTGCACAAACATGGAATTTGTTGCTTAAAACTGGGCATTCAACAATGAAAACTCTGGCCTATGTGATTTACCTAAACCGTACGCAGTGAGCTGAGGCTATCGGAGTGCACAAGCCAGAACTCTCCTGTCAGTTCTGCCAACACCGTCTGCAACATGCACTGCAAAAGTGCTGAGAAAGAGGTAAACATCTTCTCACATGTGGTCTTCTCTCAGCAAAACAAACATACTGGTTGGCCTCAAACTGCAGATATTGTCAAGTTAATTATTGCTGTCAACTTAATTACTGCTGATGTTCTTATTATTTTCCACTTATCATCTCTCCTGTAACGATTCACTATCTTCCTTGGAGAAAGAAGCGTGTCTGTGGGTACTGATTTTGCTGCTTTTTCTCCTCTGCCCACCTCTCAATTGCTCTTTTATATTGAATAATCTTTTATATTGTAGTTTAATTAGCTAATTATGAATGTGTTTGGGTACTTTAAGGAGGAAGAATCATTGTTTACTTGCTAGTAATTAAGTGGGTCACATTTGATTTCGATGTCAGGAAATTTATGAGTATTGTTTTTCTGGGTGACAGTACCAAATATTAAAAACATAATTATTTGGTTATATCTTGGTACACTGAATGAGGAAGTAAATTTCCACAGCTGTGGGCTTTGGGCTTCTGGTGGATTATCATTAATATAACTGATCTAGATATACTTATTAGGATGTAGAAAGAGCAGTCAAGAAAGGGAGACTAGTTACAGACAGAAAGCCTCATTGCACTTTGAAGGCTTTGCAGAATTTTGCTGTCAACGCCAGCACAAACGTCTTCCAACTCCTTCCTCCCCCTTCAAGGGTAAAGGCAAAAGCAAGCATCTAAATGGGTCTTCTATGGCCCTTGTGATCTGTATGCAGCAGCTGTACTTGAAAGTCAACATTCATCTTGTGAGCCCAAGAGAAGCTCTACGTGCAGGAAGGCTCTGCTTGGTTCTCTTGACGCTAACAAACAAGACAGGTTGCCAGAAAACAGCAGCAGGCCTGAGTGGAAGGAACGGGCAAGAGCAGTGGAGGCATAGACAGACACTCAGCTCTAACCTTTCAGCACCCTCCTGAGAGAGGGAGGCAGTAGCGCATCCACTGCAATTCTGCTCTGCCACGAATGGCATGCAATCAGATTTCAGCCATCTCAGTAAGACATTTTTTAGAACGCAGAGACTGTGAAGCAGGACTAAAGAAAACAACATGACCCCAATCGTGCTGTACCTCTGAATACTGCTATTAATTTCCCAGGATCAGGTCCTACTTGTGGCACTCGTCCTTCCTTTCCAAGGGGGGACAGCACGGAATGAGATGAATGATGCAGAAACAATACAGTATGAAGACTCTGGCCTCCTCAGACTTTCACTTCATTTCTCAAGCTCTCAATTTGAGAAATGTACATTACTCAGTCACTCTAGCTTAATTGAGCATGATTTTAAGAACTCCATTTGCCAGTTGCAGGGACAGCAGAGCAAGGCTTCTGTCACAGGTGGAGCCCCTTCCATCATCCATTCCCCATAGCTCACACCATGAAAGCACTTAGAAAACAGCAACAGAAGTATTAAGTCTTTGATAATGCAAAAGAAGGAGCAAAACATTTAGTGCATTAAGTCAGGGTGAGAGAAATGACACATTCCTGGCAGTGTACTTTATGAGAGTGCCTAGAAAGAAGAGTTGCCTGTAGGATATCTACAGTTCATTTCCCTCCCAAAGGCTGACTTCTATTCCCAACAGTGAGAAAACCAGCACAGCTCCTATAGTTTCCAGTAGCACTGCTTCCAGCTTCATTAATGGATAAGAAGAAGGACCATTTCTTTTTTTTTAAAAAAAACCCCACACAAACAAAACTGTCCTGTAACATGTCTCCTATTTTGTTCCTTTTCAAGCAAGTTTTAGGGTAGATTATAAATCAGCTCTTCCACACTCCATTTTGCACTTTCTTGCTCATTGCTCTTTTCAAATACATTTTTTCTATGAACTCTGTATCTATTTCAAACTAGTACATACTATAACAGCAAATAAATAAATAAATCCTGAATTTGCCTTAAAAGGACCTGTTAAAAACAGCAGTATGTGTTTATAGGTCTTTTTCTTTGATTTATAGTATCTGAGGCTTTATTGCACATTTTCCAACTTTACTACAAAAACTACGCAAGCTAGAAAGTTACCGTTTTTCAGACCAAAGCTGAGAGCAACTTTAATGCAGAAGACTGGGCTATAACAAAATAATCAGCTACTGTGAAACTCAAGGCAAAACTGTGAGATTTAACAAGATATGCAGATTAGACTAAGCATGCAAGCAACATCTATCATAGCCCACCAGAACCCATCCATACCCAAGTCCCATTTCCAAAGATCCCCAAAAATTAAATCCATCTTGCAATGTGAACTGAAGGTCATTAGAGATGGGTCCAGCTGCACCAGCAGGGGAGTGAATCCTGGAGTCAAGGACCTGGGCTAACCTGCCATCAGCTTCATCCTGCCTCAACCTTGAGGTTATTATCAAAGTATTCCAGTGAATTTCAAGTGCCTTGGTATCACATGAGAAGAAAGTTGCTCTCAGGTATTCATATCACTGCAATTCACAGCTTCACAGTTTATTAATGACATATTTGCAGTGAACTTAGATGTTTGAACCTGAAGCCTCTGTGTCCTTACACCACTTTTGCAAAAGTATGATTCATTTTTTTAACTTGGAGTGGTGTTACAAATTGAGAGCAGAGCCCATTCCAGCATCTCATGGTTAATTAATATCTTAGCTATATAGACAACATTTTATTGCTTAAACACTTCAAAAATCGAGTTTATATACATTTTCATAATCTAATTATCAATAATTGGTCTTCCCTCAGTCGTATGAACATCTAAACTGACTAATGAATATTAAAGGTTAATACTTGATCAAATATCTTGAGGCCATATATCATCAAGATCTACAGCACTATGACAGCTGCTAAAGTATGCAAACTACACACGCGTACATCCAGTAATTTGTAGGTATGTTCACTGAAGGGTCGGCGAGATTGAGGAGCCACAAAAGACTGCTGCAAGCGTACAGTTGCAGTTTTGTTCACAGCTGGGGCAAAACCCTCCAAAAATTTAAGATTCCTTGGAATCAAATAATGATACTTGCATTGTGCTGAGCCCCCCATGTCTGCAGGCTCATTGCATTTTAAATCAGTAACACTACCTGTATGTTTGAAAAAATCAATTTGGAGCAGTAGAAGCGACATTGTAACTTCTCTCTCAACAAAATATGCATGTGATCGAGAGTCAGGAAGACTCTTATGTTTCATGATACAAACTTTTAAAAGCTTCACCTTCATTAGAAAAGTTTCTTATTCTGCCTAATCAATACAGCCACAGAGTAGTCCCTCATCTTTCAGCCCAGGTGTTACAGTTATTACAACCCGAGATTTGTAGATTTCTCTCAAGTTTGACTTACAAATATTAACGCTGGAAGCCAAGGACAGAGAAATTTCCACAATGCCCCATTAACCATTGTTTTCCAGCATCAAAACCACAAGAGAATGCGCTGCTGAGCACAGAGGCCCCACAAATGCTATATATAAACCTTCCATTTCTGTTCCTATTGTTGACAAAGAGTAGAGGACAATGAGGGAGCAAGGGGAGGTGGAAAGCCTTCAGAGACGAACAGACAAAAGAAAGAGGTATTTTCCATTTTTTCACCTCTATTCTTGAAGGAACCCTTTTTTTTTTTCATTTGATGGTTAACACCACATACAGACATGCACTTCTTATCTGGCAGAAGCAAAGCTACCAAGAGCATAGAAAGGAAAGTCAGAAAAATTTTAACAGTTGCAGATGAAGAAATAGGACTGAGCTCTACAGCGTATTCTCCCTTGCAATGTCCAGTCTGCTTTTATTATGCTTACATTATACAGACGGATCTTCCACTATTTCTCTTCCAAGCCTCTTCTACAATCTAGGCAGCCTCACAGTTAGAATGTTTCCTAACACTTGAGTCATCATTTTATTTGTCAAATGCTGCTGGTTTTTACTCCATTTCCTTCCTCTAAAAGAGTTTCCAAACTCAAGCAGTTCTCTTTTTAGGCTTTTGGGAAAAAAGCACTAACCAAATGCTTCAGAAGTGTAGCATTTTTTCTGCACTAAGAAATCAACCCTTTTTTTATTCAACGCTTAGTACCAAAAAGAAGTCTACCAAAATAGGATCGGATTTTTTAAACCGGGGTGGGAAAGGGAGGACAGATGAGTCCCCAGAGTATGTAAAATAGAAATGAGATTGAAAAGTGAATTAGGCTCAAATAAAGTCACCTTGATTCAAATTACACAATCACACACTGCAGTAGCATTAGAGATGTGGCCCTGTGATGTCTAACTAGAAGTTACCATTCCCTTATTAACATAGCATGCTTCCCTGCGAAATAAGCCTATAACCAGAAATGGATATTATACTGGATGTAGTAACATCTCCAAATTATTGTCCATAGAGGAAAACTGCATCCCATAGAGCACTAGCAACTACATAGGCCAGCTCAAGTCCTATCAGCCTAATAAATTACAGCAAACAGTGCATCTGACCCCAGTCTGCTCAGAGAGGCAGCCCGCCTCTTGGAGAGGAGGGAGAATGTAATTTCTGTCAATGAAGACCTCAGTTCTGCCCAAGTAGTGGGGCTGCAGTATTGCATCTTGGCTCAAGGTTCATCAGCTGGTGTAAGGACGAAATCAGTGACAGGATAAGTAAGACCCAAACACAAGTGGTCTTGCTGCTGCAGCTGGAGGAAGCTAAGCACCCTCCAACCACAGGGCTGCAATCAAGACAGGACGGAAGAGGAGCCTGGATCCAGCACAGGCAGCTTGATCATCACTGGGCTATAACTAAACTGTGATGCACTATACAGCACGTTTCAGTCTTCTGGTCCTCCGTTGTCCACATCAGAGCATGCCACAAGTATGCTCTCAGTCCCTGAGCCTGGATTTCCTTCCCGGGGACTGCACGCCTCCAGGCATAGGGTTTGGAAGCAGTCAGGGAATACATTTAGACCCAAACAGTGCAAAGCACACTTGGACCTCACTGACTGTTTATAGCCGGAGTCACAAAGACTGATGTGCTTTAAGCAATGCCCTCAGGACTGGGATTCTGCCCAGTGCACTTCCCCTCTCCCTCCCATTCCCAAAAGAACAAGAGTCCTTCGGATCAAGGCTTTTTGTGCAGTCTGGAATGATGGTTATGCTAGAAAGTATTTCTCTGTATTTCTGCATGCTAAGAACTTGTTATTTGGGGTTATTCCTAAATGGAAAATACATGAAGCTGCAGATGAAGCCTGATATATACAAGTTTTGTTTATGTACAGATGAAAACAGTAGTTTATAGGTAAGTGCATCAACCTTTTCCTTCTGAAGTCAATCCCTCCTCTTCAAAGACTGCAGAAGCCTGGGCCTAGAGGAGATAAATGGCATTCTCTGAGGGGGGCAATACAAGCATTTCAAAATTTTAGTCAGTCTCAGGTACGCACATCTCACAGCTTGTACAAAAAGGACAGAAGATACTCAGCCCATAAAGAAGTCTTTTCCATGCAGCTGTCCATCATAAATTTATATTAAATACATTTAATCTGGGACCTGAAGATTATGATGTTGGAGAAAGTCATACAACTAACCACAGTGATTTGGGGACTGCTTCTCCTGGATTGGAAGGAGATTAAAAAGGGGCAGAGCTCCATTATTTGGTTTGTCTTTAGCCTCTCCAAACTGGACTGTTCTGGACACTCAGTCATCAAAGGAAGCAAGAAGCTGGATTTCAAGTCGTTATGGCTTCCGGTGGGGGTAAAAATGAATCAGAGAAGATCATTATGTGTCATTTGCACACTGTAGGGGGAGTACTTGCAGGGACATGAAATTTGGTGCATTTGTCAAAGAAGTGCAGTTTTCCACGACAAGCTGAGGCATCTTGTACAGAACTCTGAAAATGGGTTTTGCCTTGGGGTTAAAGTTTACTTTGTTTTCAGCTGAAACACTACTCGTGGTTTTTCAAGGTTAAAAGAAGAGACTCTGTGGAGTCCCACATGTGAAGTCGAACTTAACCTAAGGACTGCCAGGGAGGCTGGAACCTGTTGGTCTCACGCTCTGTGGTCACATTTTCTGAAATGCCTTCCGTGCAAGTAGGCACCCACATTAACAGTCTCACCAACTTCAGTAGGTGGTTTGGTGGCACTCATTGGCAAAAATTGTGCGTTGGGGGATCTGGAGCCTCTGGACTGACTCTCTGGGGCTGTCCCAGCTGATGATCTCACTCCCCAAGGTGGCCTTGCTACAAGTACATGTCTGTACTCTCTACAATTACAGACGTGCACACTCACACCAACATTTTCTTAATAGGCAGCTAACAGGCAGGAAGATTATTTCTAATAACTTGGCTTATCATCATGGCTCCTGATGACATAAAGTGACCCACATGGAGGATACCATGTTCATCTGCGACCATCACCTACATGAGCAGGAGGAAGGACAAAATAACCAAGCGCAAGGATGGCAAAATGCAATATGCAAAATCTCTAACTTTAGACCAAAAAGGTACAGCCTGGAGGGAGGGAGGGAGCTCAGGTGATCTAAACAAAGCAGCACAAAGCAGAGTCAACCTGGACTTTCCTCTGGCTCATTGCTAATGCAGTGAGTGCCAGCAATTTAATCCTGGGAAAGCTCCACGCCAGGCCTCACAACAAGAGATACCAGATCCCAGCAGCTGCACTGGCAGATCATGCTGGCATGCTGTTCTCCTTTTGCTGTCCCAAGGTGGCTGGGTGAATGCAGTCAATCTTGTAACAGAGGGAATTTTCTCAGGACTGTTCAAACAGATCTAGGACATTTCACAAGCCAAGTTGTTTAACTCCCGCTTGCCTGATCTGAAGCCAGTGTGTGACCTTCTCCTTCACAATCAATCTGAGACAACTCAGTCATGTCCAATGTTGGAAGGTTTCGGATCAGTCTTTAGATAGTAGAGATCAGGCAGCTGCTTGACCAGAGTTAGGTGCACTTTGGAAAGCATCAGTTATCCCCTTCTCCCCAAATCCTGACTGGCATGATGGGAAATCAGCTGGTACAGGGGCACAAGTATCTTATGAGGTAGCACAGAAGCAAAATAAAGGTCCTTTTTTAACTATAGCTTTGAGATCATCTTATTTATTGGTCTGCTGCTTTTTTGCTCCCTCTTGTCTCACAAAAGGCCCCCTTTCTGTCCTTCCCATAATATCACACCCCTATCATTACAATATCCTTCTCTGCAGCTTCAGCGAGCTGGAAGAGCTATCCAGTATCTCCCTACTTTATTGACTCCTCGCAAATCACAACTCAGTGAAATGTGTGCATGAAACAGCAAAAGTTAGGGAGAATGGGAAAATGGTGTATAAATGAACAGCCAGAGAAACTGGCTTGCTGGTGCAGAAATAGCAGACAAGGACAATTTCTTTCTATCATGGAGCTTAAGCAAACGGGGCAGCTGCTAGCCAAAGGCAACCTGGGGAAGTATGGCTCTTTCCATCAGTGGGAACTCGGCAGGGGTTAAAAGTTCAACAGGAGAGGACGCTAATGTGCGCTGGATAAATCTCTCAGGATTGCAGTAACAGGAGCAATAGTATAAAATTAGAGATACCAGCAGGTGAAAAATTTACTCAGAAAAACACAGGCCAGCAAAAAATAAGACAAAGGCATTCTGGTTCCCAGCTGAGGTCAGCTAACTGGGTCAGAGCCATCTAAAGATATTCTTTATGTGGCTATCTTATCTGCCTTCACTTGTGAAAGAATTTGTGCCTTACTGGTACTAATGGAAGACAAAGATATGCTAAGAAATTGTTTTCTCCATGTCCCAAAATTTATCATCATCGTATAAGACTTTTGCTTATCTAATTTAAACTTACAACAGTTTTCCCAAGTCAATATTTTACTGATATTTGTCCTAAACATAGATTTAAAGAACTAACGTTAACAGTGAGTTTCACTGACTGTTCTTGTGAGGATATTTAATGAAGAAAATGAGGGATTGCAAAGTAAGACAAATCTTACTTTATTCTTTTGCAGGAGATAGACCTTTCAAAAAAATCCCTGTCACACTTGGGTGAAATGGCATAAAATATCTACTGTAAGTATGAATATTAGAGGAAGGGGAGAAAATAAAGTATATTTATGTTCTGCAATGCGAGAATTGAAAGAGCAACTTTTTTTTGTCAAAATGACAAAGGAAAAAAAATACATTCAAAAAATCACAGAATATGTAGAAAGGTATGAGAAAGCAACACTTCCAATGTGTGAAGTTTCTTGTATTGATTTCTGGAAAAGGTAGAAAAATGGACTAAGAGATCTCATGTTCAAACTTCCCTGCTTTGATAAGGAAACTTTTGACTGAGTGAGCAATGTGATTCCATAGTTTCAGGAAGTATTTTTGGAAGAAATGTATTGGTCTGGGGAAAAAAACGGAGAATGAGTCAAAGCCAAAAATGGGTAGTGAAGAATACCTAGAGCTTTAGGAGATCCCACACCTTAGTGCCTCTGTAATTGTCTCCAGCTCAGAAAAACACAGAACCACTAGAGATAATATTTCCTTCCCTTTACCTGTCTCCCGTCTAGGGATCATAACACTGACTCTCTGCAAGGATTCTCTCTTGTCTCTATGATAAAAAAGGATCAAGGTGAAAGAGGAAGACTGTATGAGACAAGCAAGCATTTGGGAAGATAAAAGATCCTCTCCATGCTGAAGAATGGAGGGCACGAGAAAGGAAGAAATGAGCTGTGGGCCCTGCGCAGAAGGGAGGAATGCCTGGAGTCCCTGGTACAGAGAGACTAAAGGAACAACCTGGCCTCTGAGGCAAACCAGGAGTGCAAAACTACAGACATAGGAACGAAGCATACAGAAAGATGCACAGAGCCTGTGGCAAGAATGGAGCAAAGTTGCAGAACTGAGGAGTGGGCTAGTAACACAGGTTGCTCAACAGGGTAGGAAAACACATGAATTCAAGAAACCCTTTGAGTGTGCAATGCACTTACACACCTATAAAGCACAAGCTGTGTAGCTGTACTGACGATTCCTCTGTTTTGTTCTGTATGTCAACAGATTGGAACAGATCAAAACAGGAAGTCTAAAATAAAAGAGGAAACAACAATCACAAGGACAAGGACTACATCTCACCAGGGAACAACAGGCAACACACAGCAAGGAGAACTCAAGGAGGGAGGTATCTCCAGACCAGCTAGCAGGAGGCCAGTACAGTGGTCTGTGCTACAGTTTACTCTCTAGTCTCCCAAGAGGAATATGTAAGCCTTGCAACACACAGATGGAGAAGTTCCTCTATGCATAAGAGGACTGGAACTTCAGTGACTCCCAGGAAAAGCAGTGGGTATAAAAGGTGTGGAAAAATCCTTTGTAGCTCCCTGTGTACATCTTCAAAGGCCAAAGAGATGCTGAGCTTTCTTACCAGAGTATATATTCTGTTCTTCAGGGAGGTCAACAGCTTAATGCAAACTAATTAAGACACAACACCTTTTCTCCTTGCTGTTATACAGATTACTTTCCCTTTTATTGGTGATCACAGTCCTGTAACAAATAGAACAGCTTATATACATGACTAGTATTAAGAAATGTGTTTAATGTACCCTAACTCCGTGTAACAAAAGAGAATGCACTTTGTGACCAGACAACTCTTTGCAGACCACACGAAACACAAAACTAGGGTTTGCAGACCATAGTCAGTCAGCTCTAATCTACAGAATAATAGAACAACTTTTTTCAGCTTCACTAGTTTCTAAAGAATAAAGACCCCCAGAAAAATCTGAGTGTCTCTTACAGAACTGCAAAATTAATGGCTGTAGGGAATACAGTACACATGATGTATCTGAATTACAAGCATTTGACAGAGCTTGTCTGTCAAATACTTGACAGTATTTGACAAGTCTCAGGAAATATTAGTCACAGAATTAAGTCACTTCAATCTCAATGGGAACAAAATCACCAAAAGCAGAACCAGACTGAATGGCAGTAAACAAACCCCTTTTTTTGGCACTACATCAAGTTTGCACGCTTAGTTTACTGGAATATTATAGGGAAATATTTTAGTCCACTATTTGCCTAACATCATCATCATTGTTCCAGAAAAAATAAAGTGTCCATTAATAAAGAATGACATGGTTATAAACTAAAAAATGGTTTAAAACATTAGTCAGATCAGAAATCAGAAGAGAAGAAAGGTGCTTTAAAGTCTGGAACCACAACTGGAAAACATGAGACTGAAATGAACTCTATCCAGAGGCATTAGACACTGTCACAGACTGACTGCGAGGATCATACCTGGTGCTGTGGATTGCAACAGCGCAAAAATGTCACTGCCAGGTTATCTTCCACATACCTTGCAAGAATGTCACTGTCCCTCTAAAAACCTTGAAAAACAGCTTCAGGGCTCAAGATGTGCAAAGTAACCTCAGCGTAGCTGAGCATAAGGTAGGGCTGTCTTAAGGATTTTGGTGGCCCATGACAGAACTATGATTAAACATGTCTACAACTCCAGACAGGCACGTGCAGACAGCAAGTCTAACTACATTCACACAGCATGTGACAGAGTTCAGACAAGCTTCCACACTAAATTCAACGCACCAGATTTGCTCTGCATGCACAATTTATTTGCACAGGAACATTAGAAGCCTTTGCAAGCTGTGAGTGCTGGCTTCCCCAGAAACAGAGGAAAAATTATGTCAAGTCCCTTCTTACACAAGGCATTTTATGTATATATGAGAAATCCTGTAATAAATAGGATATCTGGGGATTCCCACATAGGTTGAGGGATCTTTTGACCTTCTCACAACCCCATGCATTAAGATGGTTTTGCATTTGGGGCCAGCACATCAGAGAACAGGGAGACTCAGTCCCTATTTCTAGAACACTCAGGGATATTTCATTGACTTTGAGATATCTCATTAACTAAAACAAAAATCTAGCTAAAGCAGAAGCAGAGGAGAAACAAGAACATCCGGGGGCTGATTTAAAAGGAGACGCTAAGAAAATAAGATACACAGACCTTGGCTCGGAGACAATGAAGAAAAAGAATATCACAAGAAATGACAAATACTTGCAGGCTGTAAACACCAAGAAAGGAGAGGAATTTGGGGTTGTGCAAGAAGTAGTAAACCTATGAGTAACGACATTAAAGCAAGAAAAGATAAACTTGCATTGAAGCATCAATTTGTCTTTACAAGTAGTTCTAGTATGATATCAAGCAGTCTTCCAAGAGAAAGTTCAGAAGATCCGTTGCTTTGGGTATTTAGGAGGACTTTGGACAAATAATTGAAAGTGCTCTGTAGCGAAAATATTCCATACTGAGAGCCAGAGAAGTTGCATGATTTAGTAAGTTTTTTTCTTACTGTGACTTCTCTGAATATCTATTTTGAAACAAAACATTAGAATGAGATTTTCTAGCTCACGAAGATGGTGAAAGTTAATTTGTCTTGTCTTGCTAAAGAGATCCCACAAATTATAAAAGCATTATACATTGCTTATTGGATGCTGTTTGACATCACTGCATCTAAACTCAGTATAACTGACTTAAAAGGAAAAACTAAGAAAAAGCTAAATATGCAAACCTTGGCAAAGAGACAATGGCAAGAGAAGAAGAACTCAACAGATATACCTGTTTTGTATCTGAAGGGTATAAACCACAAGGAATCAGAGACAAAAACACACTCAAGCAATGGCAGCTTAAATTACTTCCTCAGAGCCCAGAACTAGACAATGGTGAAGCCAAGAATTGATCCCAGGGGTACCTCAAGAAGCTGAGCACTCTGGATTCCCTTCTTAAATCAATGGGACACGTATCTGCTCATGTCATGACCAAAAGCTCATTCCCTCTAAAAGAAATGTACTTCAGGTAAATCTAAGCGGTAAGATGTACTAAGAGGCATGCTAGCAATCACAGAAAATGAAAGACATGTTCAGCTCCAAACCAGTCACGTGGTGGAACGGACACATTTAGCTGTATTAATGCAATGTGACAACTGAAGTACAAACATGTTTATATTAAAAGTAATAACAGCATCTTTCAAATGAACAGGACATTTATAGTCTGGAGGGTCAAAAGTAAAAGATTGTACCTGTTACGCATGACCAAGCTTGAATCCATGAAGCATGTTCTCATTCAGGTATGGAAAATATTTGGGTGATTTTTATACCTGCTGGAAGATTGAACAGAGACCTTTCTGACCTTAAATGAGGTAATTTCTGCTTCGTACTAGTGAAAACAGACTCAGCGTAGCTAAAAAGCACTTCCTAAACCTTACTCTTATAGAGAAGAGATAACATGCTTGCATGTGCGGCTGAACATCAACCATCTCCTATTCTGCTAAAGGTTCTCCTGCCAGATAATCCAGGCAGCTAGACTTGGCAATCTTCTTTAAAAGTCTAACGATTAATCAAGTCTGGTTTTGTAGTATTAGTACTGTCCGGGTCACATGCGGGCTGATGAGAAGAGTCTGATTCCTCAGAAATTAATTCAAGTCCTTCTAAAAGGACACAACAATTGCATCACCAACGGAAACGGAAAGCATCAGCTAGAAGTCACTGCTTACTGATGGAAATGAAGGGCAGCAGCTAGATCCCACTAGATCACTTTGTAGTTGCCTGCAGCTCTTGTGCAGTGTTTAAGTCTCCAGGGTTGTCCTGGTTTGGCCTAAACCAGGCCAATTTTCCTTTCAGTGATTTTTACTTTCAGCTAAGTCTCCTCTAAGTAACTGCACTTTCTGAAACTAACTGCATGTTTTGCAGACAGTGTCTGCTTCCAGGACTGATAACGCTCGAAGTTTGTAGTTATCGCTGAGGCACCGGTAGGGATGTTGTGCAGAAAGGCTCTTGCTGTACTTGTTCTTAGAGAAACCAAGGTCACTGCTGAATTCCTCACTGCTTACGAGTGAAGAGCCGAAGGGGGGTCGCAGCTGCAGGGAGGAGCAGACAGGGCAGGTGACCCAAAATTGACCAACGAGGGTATTCCATCCCATACACGTCATTCTCGGTATAAAGCGGGGGATCACGAGGGTCTCACTCTCTTTCTGCTATGGCCGGTGTCCAAGGAGGACTCCGTCTGTTTTCCTGCTGCCCCCGATCCCGATCCGTGCATCTCTGAATCCAGCTCTCGACCGTCGCTAGGCCCAGCCTGGGCCTTCCTGGAGCCTGCCCTGCAGTGCCGGTGGTGACGTAGCTGACTTCAGGGGAGCTCAATCTTGGTTTTGTATATATATTTGTATATATTTGATTATTTCTATTATTGTTATTATACTCTTTTTCATTATTATAGTTTATTAAAACTGTTTTAACTTTCCAACCCGGAAGTCTCTCTCCCTTTTCCCTTTCCCTTTCCCTTTGGGGGGAGGGGGGGGGGATAACAGAGAGCATCTGCCACAGGTTTAATAGCCGGCCCAGCTTTAAACCGTGACAAGGGTAAACGTGATACTGTGCAAGAACCGCTGCTGGACATGATTAAAGCTACAGGAGCCTAAGGCAGTGGAAAATTAATGTAGAATCATAAGGAAAGGGGGCCAGGGTAGATAGGATCCAATTGCAATCTCACCTAGGAAATAAAACTTAGTGACTGTACCATTAGAGAATGGCAAAGTGGTGCTGTGCTGGTATTGCTGGTGGATACCTGGCACAGTGACCATATGACTGCCGGCTCAGTGCGGCACGTGCATTTCCACAAGTTGAAGCTTTCTGCGATGGCTTCTCCAGTCAAAACACCAGCGTGGGGGGCAGTGCCTCTCCTTCACACCTGAGAGATGGGAACACACTGCCATCTCACAGGCAGACATAGCTCCCCAACACTCCTGTCCAGTCATGACACTAAGATTACAAGGGAAAGTGTGGTCGCACCAGCTGTTGGCTGAACCATGCTGCAGTTTCCCCAGAGCCCATCCTCACAGTACTCTCTGCTTTGAGAAGTGAGGTCTCCCGGGGAAAGAAGGTCTGGCCTTGAGCTTAAAGGTTTTCTGGTCCCTGCAAAACCTGCCTATTCCTTCAATTTAGCACTTTTTACAGGGAAGCTGAAAGGATGGAGGAAGCAGCATTGTTTACATCTGTTGCATAAAACAAACAGAAAAAGAAGCATCTGAGCTGCTGGAGTCATTAACACGCCAGAGCCCAGTGCTGGCAATGGGTGTGCCACACAGCTTGCCAGCTCCTTTTTGATTCCTTCTTATCTTGCGCTCATCCTCAGTTTCCCATTCACAGCACGCGCATTCATATATATTCTTTGCAATGCCAGAGGGCCTGGCAGCTGCCACGCTGAGCCTGTAGGACAGACCTCATCACTGCTTTTATTCCATGCAGCTACTCCAAGGTGAACATACTGAAAATGCACAGCCAGAGGAACATGCTGAAAACACGCAACCACACGAACCTCCCTGCAGTGCAGACCTGACGGGGACAGCCAAACTCCAGCTCAGCTTGTGGCTGCCTGCCAGGATGCACCCCAGGGCCCCACCAGGCAGCAGGAGGAGGAGCAGGCTCATGGGAAAGAGAGCTGAGGGTGGCCATGGCTCTGAGATGAGCCTGTGTGTGGAGCACAGCCCCTCTTCCCCTGTGTACGGCACTGAAATTAAACAAGAAGCTGGGGGCTCTGACTGACAGGCGGGGAAGATGAAAGCTGTTGTCTTTGTCACTCTGTGGAAGGACACTGGAAATGACTGGGCAGGTCTTTGGCCCACAGTCCTGACTGCACTCACCAGCCACCCCCATGCCCTGGCTCGCTTTTCCTTCTCTCCTCCTCACCAGTGCAACATGCAGCACCACACAGGTCAAGGCAGGCAGGAGGGGAAAAATGCAAAGTATCACTTTTCATTTGATAGTTGTACCAACTGAATGCAACAGTCTTTTTAATGAAAAAGCTGAAAAAGGCTCAAGGCCAAGCCTGGGCCAAAACATGAATCACCATAAAACTGCACTTACAAAGATCCCCATATAAGGAAATTTAAATAATCATCCCAAGCCCCCTGCACGCTCAGATACCCTTGAGCTAATGAGCTGAGTGTATGTGTGGGTATTCATACACACACGTGTGCCCATTCCTGGAAAGTAATAAGAGAAAAAAAATCAGAGAAGAATATAAGAATAATTTTGGGCAGTAGTGCTGGAGCAGCAAATATATAACACCACTATATTCAAACAGGGAATGAATTCAAACATTCATCTACTGGTCTTGAAATAAATCTGCAAAAGTAAAGATCATACCCTTCAGGTTTCTTTGTAACTGCGCTGTACTACTAAGAGCAGTAGTATTTGAGCTGCCCTGACCCCCTTGCTTCCCCCCCACCTTGGAGAAAGTCTATACTGAGCTCCGCAGAGCCATAACGCAGTAGGTGACAGCACTGTGCACGCACGGAAACTGAACACAGACACCGTTCAATTTCTGACCACTTTCTTCTGAAACAAAGATCCCCATATAAGGAGATCTAAGACTTTCCCTTTGGGGCTCAGGCAGTGGGTGGCTGCAGAGGGATTACACACACACAGGCTCACTCTTGCAGTTCAACATTTTAACCCATTCCTTAGTGATGTGGATTTGAAACTGCTTTGTTATTGTGGTTCCCAGAGTCGAGGAGGCAGGGGAGGGCAGCGAGTGAGGAAGAGGTGGCTGCTGGGGATGCCTCATAGGAAGTGTCAGGCTCCTGCCTGCTCGAGGACCAGGCTGCCCTGTCCTCGCCTGTGGTAGGGCTGAAGGGAAGGCGCATTTGACACAGCCACCTCATGCACCCTTCACCATGTAACAGAGCCTATACGCTTGGCTAGGTACTCAGAAGAGCCCCAGCACCACAGTATTTGAGTCATACTCTAAACAAAAGGCAGACGGAGGGAAGAGGTACAGAGATGCAGTTGATTCAATACAAACAGCTATTATTGGAAGATGATTTCATTAATGAATTATCCCAATTGCAGCTTAACTAGTGGGCATGTGAGAAGCCCAAAGTCATCAGTTAAAGCTGAAGTGATTTTCTTTTGTTCTGTAATTTAGCTCCTTGGGAGGTGTCAGTCTCCCAACAGTTGCTAGTCACACACGTGCGTACAGAGCTCACTATAAAATCCACATGCTAATTTCAGCACACAAACTGAAGGTGCTTCCCGTACTCCAAAATGCCTTTCTGATGGAAAGATGACAACGTGGACGGAAAAGGGAGGACAACCACATTAATAAAGTTGGGGGAGGGGGAGGGCATAAAGAGAAGTTGACATTGATAGGAAGCGAAAAGAAGAGAAATTCAGAAAAAGAGGAGAATGAAGGTAAAACTAGGAAGGGAGGGCAAAGCATAAAAGGAAGAGGTATGAAGAATAAAAGGACAGAGAAAGACATTAAGGAAGGAAAGAAATACAGAATTCAAAACATAGGCAACACAGACGTAGTAAAAACTGCTAAAGAAAAACACGTGTTTTACAGATGGGTTTCAGTTTTCTGAACAGAGACATTTTGAAAAACTTAAATTTTCTGAGGCACTTGTGTTGAGCTGGCAGATCTGACACAGAACCTAATGGAGAGCCAAGCTCTACTGGGGGCCAGGCAGGATACTCTGGGTACCTAAAATGGCACAACATGCCCAAGCTTAGGCAGCTGAACTGCACTTTAATGTTGAACACCACAAGGCAGAGCCAGACACACAAAGAGAAAAGGAGAGAACCAGGATAATGTGGAACAGTGGCAGAGTAAAACCTTCTAATTCTCCAACAATTTTGTGAGATAAAAAAGCCTGAACTGAGTGGAAATTGGTAACCACTACTGTACGACGGTGGGCAACCCATCAAAGGGTAGGTCGGAAAAGATCAGGCACTGAAAACAAGAAAAGAGACATACATACCTGGTCAATTAGCTGCCACATGAGATTGGGTGTATTATAAAAATGTCAGCTTGGATCAGGAGCAGCCATCACATTTTAAATATAGGTTCATATTGCTTATAATAGAAGTAATACTTGAGAGCAATAACGAAAGCTTAGGAAAGAAAACACAGCATAAAAATACAGCAACCGTATTAGGCTACAGTTCAATGAAAGATCTGCCTAGCCCCTTATCCTGGCTCTCACAGTGGCTGACAGCAGCTGCTCAGCTAAGAGGCCAGGATGAAAGCAAGCCTCCAGTGATACCTCTGCAGAGCACTTCTTGTAGCACTACAGTCTTAGCTGAGGGACTTCCTGAGCCACAAGTAGTATCTTTGCACCTAATGGCCTTCGGTGGCTTTCTCTTCTGTGAATGAACCAGGTCTCTTCTTGAGCCTCCATGAACTCTTGATATCTACAACACCCTGCTTGAAGGAGCTCCACAGATGAATCCCAGGACATGTTAAAAGCCAAGTTCTTTTGATTGCTTTGAACTTGCCCTATCACTTGCTAGTTTCACATCATCCTTCATCTTCTGCAATTCATGCACAGGAAAAGATGGACAGTTATTTCCCTATATCCCCACCTGGTGCCAGTTGTGATTTAAAAAAAAAACCAAACAAACAACAATGATTCCATGGAGAAGCTCTGGTGTTTATCCTACTCGTGCTTCCCTGAATGAGAAAACTAGCTTATCTTTTTCTTCTGTCCAGTTGTTATTGTACGTTGTTAACAAGACCGAGTGTAGTCAGAAAATCACACTTGATGAAGCAAGTTGGCAATCTAAATATATTTTCTTGCATCTTCCCCCTCCTTAGTGGACTGATCCTTTCTGTTAACTACAAACTTCATTGAGCAGCCTCACACAGACTTTTATGTCCTTCACTAATGCAACCCAATTCAAAATGGCTTTTTCAGATTTACTGTAATGCAATACACTGTCAGTGGCACAAGTACACTCTTGTCCACAGCAACTATCCTGAACAGAGGACAAGGGAACAGCTGCTACTAGCATTGCAAGGCAAAGGAGATCTTCCTTAGCTCCAGCATCCACACCTGCCTCTTTCCTGCTATGGGAGAAAAGTTCTTTTCCTACTTCTTGGGTGGGAAGGGAAAAGTATGATTTATCATTAACTGAGCCTGCCCTCTCCACCCACTCATTTGCTGTCTGGACATTCCTGGAGGAAATACAAAGGGTAACCTTCATGCCTGTTACCACATCAACATACATGTATTCCCAGCTCAATACAGCAGCACTGCTCCCTTAGTCTGCATGGATTGCTCTTTGAGGTGAATCATACCAGGCATCTGTCTTTTCTGTACACCCTTTCTCAGAGAACCTCAGAGAAGGAATATAGTATTTCCTGTGGAAACAGAAGAGCAGAGGCTAAGACGTGACATGCAAACTTTAATTGTGAAGAACTGATAGGTCAAGGGAGGAGAGGAAAAAGAGCAGAAATGGAAAGAGACTGAAGAAAAGGAGAGAAGAAGAAAGAACAGAGAGGATGGCTGCTCATGTGATGCAGCACAGCGAGCATTTTTAATTGGGCCAGCTGTATGAGAAGGCAAATGACAGTCTGTTTTTACTCTGTATTTTTGAACTTATGTAACCTTAGCATGCTCTTATTACAATACATTTTATTGCTAATCATTTCCATCTGCAAAACCATCTCTTACTGAGACAAACTGTATGCAGCATACTGCTTACGTAGCAGTGGTTGCAGCCACTGATTTGGTAACTGAATCTAGACTTTTTTGGCATTAGACAAGTTGATTGGGGTTTTTTGCAGTACTACGAAGAGAAATTCACAATGTTTAAATCACTTTAAAAACATCCATCAAGAGTATTGTTCAATGCCTATATTCAAAGTTTTAAGAAGTATAGTAGGAGATAATTTTTAATGCTTTTAGACCAAAGCTGGGTGTGAACATGCAGCAACACAAATAGCCTAAGAGTTGTAAAATAATACAAAAGTATATTGTTATGCATGCACAAATACATATGTGCATAAAGGACAAGCCTTCCCAGAAGACACTGATATATGTTTAGTCAGCTACTACTAGTAATACCAACAAAAAACAAACATCAAACACTCTGTGGGAGACCTTTTAAGATCATTACATACGCATGCAACAATTTAAAAATCCATGTGGGCGTAAAGTTTGACTGCACAGAAGTCAAGAAACATGGTTGTGGCAAGATGTGGCTTACTAGCTTTCTGTAAAGCTGCTGACCTTTATAAAGGTGTAAAACAACCTGAAATGCCCAACATATTTGTTGAAGATGTAAGTGATGAAGAAAAGTACATGAAGGTATAGTTTTACCATTGAAATCCTTGACCTACAACTACTCACATTTGAACCTGTTTTCTTGGGGCTAAAATAGCACATTCAGTTCCACAGACATTATCGTTAGACCCGCCGTATGTCCCATCTGCACTTATGTCTGCTTGCTCAAAGTATTCCTCATTTGAAATAGCTGTGACAAGAAGAAAAAATGAATCTACAACACATAACATGTGACTATAGGTTGGTGTTTCACACCAAGAAGAGTAAGAATGAAAAGGAGTCTCCTCATTCTAAGGCAGTCTTCCTACACAGCTCTCTTGGGCAATGTTTATTCCCATGTATCACACCAGCCCAACTTACAGCAGCTTTGAACATTATTTTGGTAGTAAACCATGTCAGAGCTCTCCCTGGATATGTGTATCAACCTAAGTGGCACCTGTTCATTTCCTGATGGGCGATAAACTTCTATGTGCTGTGTTTAAGAGTGCCAACACCCAGAGCCAAACTTACCTACAAGTATAAAAAAAAAAAAAAAACATTTTCCACTCAGTTGCCTGTGGAATCTATGAAATCTCACAGCAGTCTATGCAGCATAACTGTCAAAAACACAGTTCAGCTGTGATTGAATGCAGCTGGCTACCCAAATTACAGATTACCTCCTTTTGCACCAATATAAAAAGCCAGGTGATAGCTGTAGACATGAGCAGGTCCAGCAACTGAGAAGCATTTTCTCTTGTGGGAATATGCTGTTGCTATGTGAGGGGAGGAGGCAAGCAGCTCCTTAGATAGGGAAGGAGGCTGCAACCTGCAGCTAGGTCCTAAATTTGAGCCCCAGGCCCTGAGGCTGTGGTGGTTAGACCACTTCTAGGCACAGTAGGAAATCTGCCTAATTAAGGACCACAACAGAGAAAGCTTGTTCAAGTCTACCTACCACCTCAGGTAGAAAATAGAAAAAGAAATATCCCTGACCTGATTACAAGGTCCCTAAGCACTTACAAATCTCATTTGACATTAACAAAGCTGTAGGTGATCAGGTCTTCAGTAACAGCAGTTGTTTGTAGAGAGGCTCACTCCATGCCTCAGACTAGTTGGACTAGAAAAGTACTTTGAAAAACAAAGTGAAATGCAGTAAAAATATTAATAATTAAAAAAAATCAGATGAGTCTGAATTAAATAATTTTGTTAAAATACAACGGAGAAGGACATTTGTTTGCATCCTGAAAAGAAACTGCATTCCTCTGTATCTTAAGCACTAGCAATAAAACTGTTAATGAAGGTCTATGTGTCTCAGAACAATACATTCTACTTGAAGCAAGAGCCAAAGCTTGGCTCTCAGATCCCATTTTCAGAACTGGCTGTCATGTCAGAAACACACACATTTCACCACTTATAAATCAGAAGATCTGATCTTG
Organism: Nyctibius grandis; assembly: GCF_013368605.1. Classification (NCBI taxonomy): domain Eukaryota; kingdom Metazoa; phylum Chordata; class Aves; order Nyctibiiformes; family Nyctibiidae; genus Nyctibius; species Nyctibius grandis. The sequence goes on along the minus strand of NC_090662.1, from coordinate 73,031,861 downwards.
AGTAGGGACAGTATAGAAGCCACACAATACAACTTTAATCCTTTTCATTTTATATGCAAATACTACCCAATGCTGTTCCTCTTCAAATTACAGTACAAAGCATCAGCAGAACTGAATATTAGCTACTGGGAACCAATAATTCCTAATGACTTTGGAGAAATTGCTACTGGCATGTACCAGGCCCAAGTCAGTTCTCAAATCTAAGAAACACAATGTGTACAAAAACCGTGCCAGAAGGCGGCAGCAATGGTAAACTCACAACATAACTAGAATCTCTTCAGTTTCCCCATTAGGATTTCAATTGCAACCTGCCCTAGGAAGCTTGCAGCAGAGCTAGAGTTGGCAAGCAGTTCCCCAAGAAACCAGGCTCTTTTCTTAAATGACAGCGTATTTTAAAACTAGTCAGTGGCAGGGAAAATGAGGTGCATGGGATTATTAATTAGTGTTAGAGGGGCTGAAACCCAGAGTAAGAACTGGTTTTGGCTCTTGGATCAGCCCTCTCATTGAGCAGCCAAGGTGAATTTCGCCTCTGCTCTGTTTTCACTTGCACGCTCCTGCTCTGGGACTTGCTTCTCCTCCGGAGCTGGGGAGGCGTAGAGCTCACTTCCTGTGGCTGTCACTGCAATACTCAAGGATACTTAATACAGAGGATAACAGTGAAAAAGATTTTCTATACAACCTCCTAAGCAGAAGCAAAAAGATTCAGAAATCTGGAGTAAGTCAATCCTTGCTAACCTTTCATAGAGGCAGAAGATATAAACTCAACTTAGAGATGATGCTGTCTTAACGAGATATCCGAGATCACATTTCCTAATAGCCTCCAGAAAATCCACTTTTTCCGCTATCTATAAACACTCTCAGTTCACGTGTGCAGAAATTGTCACTTGTTTACACCTACCTAATATCTGGAGAGACAGTTAGAGCCTCTTCATGTGCAAATGTGCACCTGAATGCATTCATGCATTGCTCTGAAAGTGTGTTCATCCACTGACATTTTACACAGTTTTGGCAACTACCTACAAATCTGACTTTAAAAAGTCAATGCCAAAACCAAAAATGAACTTGGATCGAAAGGTCCAGATTTACATATGTCCTTATTTTATGTCCTGGCTTGCCTAAATTTGGGGAGTGGTTATATATTAAAGGGAAAAGAATTAACTGCTAACGATGTATCCAGAACTCCACAAGTACACAGATTTTTAAACCCATGAATTTGATTGCAATTTTATTGTCCACGATAAACGTAATGTTTACAAATGTAACTAATTCCTCTCTTCACAAAGGAAAAAGGCACATTGGAATGAGAAATATGAAAAGAGTTAAAAAGAAATCCTTACGCCTGCTCTGTAAGTAGCACACCCTTCTGGAAAGCACACCCATTTCAACTCATTTGCTCTCATGTGGCAATTTTGTTTTAATTCCAGACTCTTGGGATTTAGCATGTATAGTACCTCCTAGTATTTCTGTCAATACACCCACACTCTCCTCTCAAGCACGGATGTCCCAGTGTCTGAATGCCTCTAACCAACACATACAGCAACAGCAGCAGCATAGAAGCAAAAACCTGAAGACAGGCAGACAGAATCCAGAACAAAAATGCATCCTTCAACTCATAGCTTCCTGAGAATTTGAATAAACATATGCTTAACCTAGGGGGGTTTACATTTCCAAGCAGGAGGGCTATGCCAGCTCTTAGAACGGGCTGCAGCCCACCAGGAAAAACTGGAGGGTCACTTGGCTTTTGGCCATCGTGGCTAACCTGAGGGTCATCATATTAGGTCCACAAAGAGTCTTACTGAGCACAGAGTTGTTCAGTAAAGTGTGGGCTAGAGCAAAAAGCATTCCTGGAGACATGCAGCCGAGCTGAACTCCAGCCAGAGCCTGAGCTCTGAGCCTAGGTACTGCCTCACATGAGCAGGGAGGAAGGATTATCTGGCTGAGCTATTGAGTCAGAAGCTGCAAGAACACTACAGGGCACTGCTGACTCCTGGCAGCCCATGGGCTCATCTCTTCCCTGCGTACCATAGAAAAGCCTCTACACAGATGTTCCCTAGAAATCACCGAGTCTGGCAGGGAGCTTTGGACAGGAATTTATGTTTTATGATTAAAAGGTCTGCATATAAAATATCAAGTCATAAAAAAGGGACAAGTTTCAACACTATCCTTTGCATTTAAACTCTGGGAAAGCCAGCTACTAACATTAACGGTATTTCATCTTTAACAGCATTATTGAATCCTGACATTGGTGGTTTAGGCTATTTATCCATCAATCCCACCTCTTTTCTAACAGGGGGCTTTTTAACTTGGCAAAGTTTTGTCCCTCCCTTCAGCTTCAGTGAATCAGAGTTAAACCCCACAGTGAACTGTAATCTTCCGTAGCATGACTTACCACCCTGGTGCATAGAAAGTTCTATTTCTCAATCAATAGAAATTACACATATCCACTTAAGTAATTCCTGGCTGCACCGTGCACTTCCCTATAACAAGAAGATGAATTCTGCTGCCCAGTTCTGTGGCTGCAAATCGAGGGCAGATTATTAACGAGATTGAACAGGAAAGGTTTAAAGATATTCTAAACAAGGTCTAAAACATGTTACTCAGCCTGAGAGATAGTTTCGTATCAGCTGGAGCTATCTAGGAGGAAGAAAATGCATTAGCAGGCATATCAAGGAATTTCACAGAGAATTTAATCTAATTTATGGATCAGTGTGAATACATTGGAATATCAGAACCCTGGATCTGTGAATGGCAGCTTTGGTGACCTTTGTAGATGTCTGCAGATGAACATTTACAGCCATGTGAGTGTGATGTCTTAGACAGTCCTTTCATGATATTTCAGTGTTTTATTACCATATCTTTAAAAAAACCCATAAACATCCTCATATTTTTGGATTAGTAGTAGCCTTCCATTAATCTTTTATTTCTGTTCAAGCCGCTATTCAAATTCAGACCCATTTATCAAATTAAACAAGCAGGTTTCCTTATTTATCTCAGACAAACAAACCAATAGAAGACTAATAGACCAAACAACCTTTTCCAAAATGAAGGCAATCACTATGACATACGTAAAACAAAAGCGAGAACAGAAATGAAATGCCTCCAGGAGTCTCTCATGAGGCGTAAGAGGACCCAAGATTTGTTCTTATAACTGACTACCAAAAGAAAACTACACACTGTGCTAACATTCACCTCTGGAAGAGAAAAAAGAATGTCAGAGTGCAAAGAAATCACACATTTGAGGGAATCGCTTCAGTAAGAACAGGGACAGGACCTGCTCAGAATATTACCAGGGAAGGTAATAAGCTAGGTGAGTCTGTTTTGGCTTCAAGTCTTGAAAACTTAATGAGTTTCTAAATCTTATTATTTATCCGAGGCTGGTAGTTTGAGAACGGAGTAGCAGCTGCTAGAAAGCATCAAGAGCTGCAACTAGTCCATTATCAGGCACCAGCACACCACGATTCACTGATCACACTTTGTTACATACATCTACACAGCATCTACTACTGAAGTGACTCTTCTGTCGTTCCTTCTCCTCAACATTTGGTTTAAATACCTCTCAAAATGTACCACTCTGGGACCTGTGCAGTTCACATTACTGTCTCTCCAGAGGAGGTATCACATCCAAATATGCTTTTGTAAGTGACTGTAACATCACATAACCCCAGAAACTTCCTTGTTCATCTTGGGCATCTTTCAGCTTGTCCCCATGGGACTGTACACTACATGGTAGCTAGTGCTGGTGCTACCTGCTGCTCCCATAGACATCCTAGTCTGTGACACTTAACCATATCCTCAGCAGAAGCAAGGAACCCCAAAACTCTTGAATCTTCCCACACAAGATGGAAACAAATAAATTTCAGAGCAATCAAAACTTTTCATTCCAATTTCGTCTTTATGTCTTATATTGTATAACATCAGTATAACTGTTGAAAACAAACATTTCAAAATGAAAAATCAAAATATTCTGCTACAAAAATCTGGAAATAAAATGTTAGAATGTTCTGCCTCTGTTCTTTCTGTGCTTTATTTATTATGTCTAAGTTAACACACATCTTTCAAGCATTTCAAGTTTGCTGAAATACTTTTTTGAAGTGAAATACTTCCAGAAAATAACTAACCACTTCTAGCAGCTGTGTCAATCACTAGTACTTGTCTGGCTCTGCACAGTTGGGTTAAGAGACCCAGTGAGAGACTGTAAACCATGAGCTTGAGATAGATAGTTACATTGGTAGCTGGAGATTAACTGCTATTGATAAACCAGAGCATGACATGTTATTATCAGCGGATTTGGTGCAAGATGGAAACATTGAAAAAGCTGTTTGAACTCTGACTTTTCCTTCTCTATATCTAGTTAGCTCAGATTTTGCAGAAATGTAGACCAAATTTCAGTGGTATTAAATATCATGTCTTTTGTGTTCATTGTTGCATGTCAGCAGTTATCCTTGAAAGGTGCACTGAGCATTAGATTGCTCAGCAAATAATGAAAATATACTTCTTTATATGAAAACAGCACGAACATTGAATTTTGGAGGAGGATCTGTTTAAATTTCAAAATAAATAACTCTCATTTGTTATTTACTGTGCTTGTCCTAATCATACAATACCAATGCATCTATAAATTGGTTTGTCAGAGAGTGACTGCTCAAAGTGATGAAAGCTGTCACTTAATCAAAAAGCCTAAATTAATCAAAAGGAAAGGAAAGCAGACCCAGCACTACCATTAAGGCTTTTTTTCTGCTCCACTGGGGATGACGGACATGACTGAGGGAGCTGCAAAGTTAACAGACAAAAATGACGACAAAAGGAAGAGGAAACTTCACAGGCCTCAACACAGAAGCAGGAACACTGGCTGTCTCAGCATCTCCTCCAAAGCACCTAAGTCTGCCCTGCAGTTTCAAGTAAATTTGATCTTCACCTCATTTGTTCTCGTGGTGGTAATAAAACGCTCTGCTAAGAAACCGCTGCATCCCACCACAGAGACAAGGTTTCACACTTCATGAGTGGACAAATAATCTTCCTATCTAGTTTAAACATAATTTTGCAAACTGCTTTCGGATTCGCCAAGATGAGCAGCACCACAGAAGTGACAATATTTCTTCAGAAATTATTCTCTCCTAGAAGCTGCTGACAGGCCACAGGACTGGGTTTACACAGAAGAATGACTCATCACTTCTGATTAGGGGAATGAAATAAACATGGGCTTTATCAACACTGAAAGTTTTACCACTTCAAATTCTTCAGCATGCAGTTCCAAATTATAGGGCTAACATTATTTTCTCTTGTAAAGTAATGCATTTCCACTAATGCTGGGGTGAGTTTGGTATGTAATCTCTTCACCTGAGGCTAGGCAGTAATAACATTATACTGGGGGGGTGTAATTGCTGTCCATACACAAATCATGGCAAATACTAGGGAGGGAGAAGACCTATTTAATCAAAAGGACACAGTGGCTCAAGAAAGAGCGCCTGCCTATGTTTCAAGCAGGAATTAGAAAAAGATTTCTAACCAGAAATGAAGTGAGGTTCTAGGACAGCCTCTCAAATATGAGTCGTCAAGAGAAACCTACTGTAAAATGGGGTTTGATCAGTTTATAAAAGGGATTATTCCATGGTTTGCCTGCAGCACTAGGAAACTTGACTTCAGTAATCAGGGAGGTCTGTGACATTCCCAAATTTGGCTTTCAGTCTTTCTTTCCCAAGAATAACAATTAAATCGATACGGACAGAAACTCTCCAACAAGGTCAGCTACTCCATATGCAAATGCAATAAAAGAGCTATTGAAAATCCAAATCTAAGTACTTGGCCTCCACAAAGCTTTGAATATCTTGGTACTGTAAAGCAGCTGCATACATGCACAATTTCTTTCTGATGCCAGTTGAAAGTTCCTTAAAACACAAGGAGATGACATGCTTGTAATCTTATCCAAACCAGATTAACCACTATTTTTATACAAGTCCAGTCTTCTCTTAGTAACCTATTTGCCCATTTGTAACACAGGTCAAACTGCATGTTGCACAGAAAAGTATCTTGCTTTGGTGTGTTAAATTTCCTTCCTTCCATCTAAGCCAGGACATCCATGCTCAAGCCTCCCTGACATCAAACTAAGTATTTTTTAATTCAAGTTGGCAGTGATGATGCTGCCGTGTGATGCCACATACCATGGAGAGCCAGCCTGTGTTTCAGGGCCCAGAGAATGGGCTAAGCTTAATCAAAACAGAAAAGAATCCAAGCCAAACTTTCACTGCTCACCCCTTTCAGGATAACTCTGGAAAATAAGTCTCACACAGACAATACCACAATTTCTGAAAAAGAAACAGAATGCTCGCAGAGGTGGGCCAGCTCTGTATAACGTGTATCTGCACAGGACACTGGTGATTGCATGATTAATCCAGCACTTCATTGTTTTAAACAATGACATATCTTAACCTCCCTCCAAGAAATATAATAATAAGTAAAACTACTAAAGAAGCCTACAGTCTGTCATACAAATAATTAAGGATGCATCAACCTATTTCCCCCTGGACATTTTTCAGTCCAGCACCTTATATCCCCTAGCTGTTCAGCCTCTTCTGCTTCATTCTGTTACAGCTTTAAAATAGAAGCCCCTTTTCCTGCAGTTGGCTTAAAGTTACTCAACTACCTCCTTCACCCCAGGCTCACATGCTCTCCTCCATTTCTACTTACACTGCAGACTCCACCCTACGCCTGTCAGCATTTCTCAATGAGGTAGCAGCGATAGCACTTAAAGAACACTCCTTTTTCTTCTCATGTGTGCCAAGCACACACTTTGCTATCATAAACCTTGCAAGAGACTGATTTTGAATCCCACTAGTACAGAGAAAATCTGTTCGCTATTCTCTGCTTTCTAAAGGTGTCACCAATAACAAACAACATGGCATCTGCTATGTGTTTGTTGCTAACAAAGCCGATGGGCTACTAGAGCTCAGCAATTTCTCCATACAGTATTCCAAATTAGCAAGTCTTCAATTTCTGTTGATAAGTGATGGATAATCAAGTTGTTTGGTTTATTTTCTCTTGAAGATGTCCTTCCAAGTGATTCAGTAATATCATTTACAACGTCCATGCCACATCTACAGGCTAGTGCTTGTTCACACGACAAAAACTGGGAAAAACACCTCTACCTGTAAAAGCTGCTGCAACTTTCAAGTGTCAATTATGGTACTGCTCTGCTGTGTCTGTTAAGAAACTTATATGGCTGAACAGAAAAAGGGAATTCTTATTCTGTTTTGGTTGCCATGTAATTCGCTTTAAGGTTTCTCAACAGACCATCCCCCCGCCAAGTCTCTGAAGCTGTGTTGCATATGAACTCAAAGATCTTCCTAAGGAAATTCCTACAACTTCTATCATATCTTGTAACCAAGCTAAAAGGATCCTCCAGATTACAGGGAATCTGTGGCAAATTGTCACACAGTGTCACTAAATCCAGAAGAAAGCCCTGCTACTAGAATAGTCCTGCCAAGAGAAGATAATTTCTGATAGCTGAGCTACATGCCTGAACCACCCAAACCACCCTGATCAGGAGCAATGACAAGGTGATTCATGGCTCTTCATAGGTATTCAAAGCTACTTCCCAAACCCCATTCTCCCTTCATGACAGAAAGGCTGAAAAAAACGATTTTTAAAACTGATCTTCCACCCAACTAATGGATAATCTGATTTACTGAATTCATTCCTATCTCCTCAGAAAGACAAAGATGTTACTAATGACCCCACAGCCTCTGGTAATACCAACTGTGTAACTGTAAACTTTCCTTATGGACTAGAAAGAACCTACAAGAGTAAAGGGATTTGAGTTTATCTTTGCAATGTGAAGAACACATTTGTCAAAAATATCTGCAAACTTTTTTATTTTGAGAGAACGTTTTTCTTCTGTTTGCAATAAGCCAGCTATACCAGACAACAAGAATTCAAATGTCTTTGATGAGCTCTTTTGCTCTGCCAAGCATCCCAGAGACCCAGGGAAGGAGGATGTAAGAGGAGATTATATGTTTTGGGTCAGCTGAATTAAATCATCTAAATACTGAAAACAGTCAAGGCCAGACTGAGAAAAATCTCAGTGCAGAGAAGCAGCTCTGGAACAGGCAGCGTGGTAAAATGGGAGATCAAGGCCCATGGTATAGGAACACTCTGTGGCTCCAGGTAACCGTTAATAATTTTAATTTCTATCGGCCAAAATGTCAGTGAGCAGTCTTTCTGTTACTTGCGCCATCTGCATTCAAAGTAAAGAAAATATGATTATAAAGGACAAATAAACCCCAAAGTAAGTGATCAGAATAGATTACAAATCCCCTTCCAGACAGACACAATTGCCTATGGCTCTCTCTTCTCCCAAATCTACTGCTACATGGCAAGAAACAGAAAAGATTATAGAACAAGAAGGCATTTCCACATTGAGCAACCAGATAGGATAGGTACAAAGATTCAAGCAACTGTTAAATAATTCACATTTATTTATTAAAGAGAACTGGGAGTTCTGCAGCAGGCATAATGCACAAACACACCTATGCCCTGAAGTAGCTAAATTTGGTGACATACAATGAAAATTGTTTTTCAAAGAGCAAATATATTTTTGACTAATAATTGTTGACAGAAATCAAAGTCTCTGCCAAAATATTTACACTCAATTTGATTACAACAATTATCAGAGAGCATTGTTGAATTGACTGTGTTCATACAGTTTTGGCAACAACATCAACACAAATATGAAATAATTCTCTATCTCCTGATCTTTTATATGTATTTAGTACACATTAATTTATATATTTGTGTACATAATTATGTATATTTTTGTACACATTCCAGTTTGTGAAACCTTTTCATTTAGCAAAGACAGAATCATCCCCAGTGTTTCTGCTGTAAAACAGCAAGCACCTGGGGTAAGTTAGCAGTTCTGCACCCTCACTGAATTGGCACTAACCAGATTGCACACACTCCATGGTTTTTGCTATCGCCTTGAGAAACAACACGTTCTAACTATATGTGAATTTTCACTTCCACCCTTCACCAGCTTTGTTGCCCTCCTCTGGATTCGCTCCTGCACCTCAATGTCTTTCTTGAAGTAATGGGCCCAGAACTGGACACAGCACTTGAGGTGTGGCCTCACCAGTGCCGAGAACAGGGGGACAGGATTATATTGTGCAGAGTAACAGAGGTTACAATAAACTAGACTTTTGCATCTAACCCTCTCACGCTTAATCTGTCTGAAAACCTCACACGAATCCCTCTGGAAAACATGGAGCACGTGCTGCTGAGATAGGTAGCTCATGACCACACCATCATACCTGGCTGGCGGCAGCCATTTCTCTAAAAGTGGCCTACCGTAGACCAGAGGCAGTTTTGTAAAGGAACTTAACAAACCAATAATTTAGGCTAGATTTGCTGCATTGCACTGAATCTCTCCTTGTAAATAACCCAAATACCAGAAATAGACTTTGACTGGGTGCAACTTGATTGCTCTGAATTTGATGTGGGTGGCAGGATTCATCTGCCGGCTTAGAAGACGGAGGAAGGACAGTGCTATGCTGCTGCCCATGCTGCCGTCTGAGTTGGCTCTCACAACATGCCTGGTGAAATAGAGTCCAGATTTTAACCTCAATTGTTCCCTGATATCAGAAGTATGCCATGGTTAATACTAACCTGGCTCACTTCTGCAAAATGTTGTTAACTAGTACATCCAACAACCTTTGAGTTGATGTGTACTTAGCAGGGAAAAATATGTTGGTGGGTGGGAGGATTAAATAAACTGTCATGAAAGAGAAGCTCTGATAGCGGAGAGGCTTTTCTTTGGAGCTCCCATAGCAGCCACAGAGCACTGCTGCAGAAGTATTCCAAGGTGCTGTGGGGTTTTCCTTCTTCATCAAATAGTGGCTGCCAGAACATCACCCTGGCTCCAAACAATTTGGTCATTAAAGGAAGCTTTGGTATTCCTCCACCTCCACAGCAGTAATCTTTTAAAGAGAATTTCTCACCTTGGGGTGCATTTTCTGCTCTGTTTACAGCAACAGCCTGTTGTGAGATCCTTAGCTTGAGGCCTTCATTTCTTATTAGGATTCTCAGCTTCACGAAGAAAGGTTTGAGCAGCAAAAGCTTCAGGCTCTGTGCATGTCAGAATGGTTTCATGGCACGTTAAATTCAAACGCCACCATAAACTGAGACTTCTCTTAAAGCAACTTGGAGTTTCTATTAACTGCAGCGATTACCGAAAAGTGTCTATAAACGTTTCGATGTCTGGCTTAGTTCTTTTTTCTGGCTGGAAGGTTACTATAGGATGATACACTAAAGCACCACGCAGCTTCAGTAGCTTGCAGCAAAGGGCTTTTTTACAGTTCAGTAGAATGAAGGTATATATATAGTGTTAAGAAATAATAGCAGCACTTTACTGTGCCTCATATCTGCATCATCCAGAACAGTTTTGAAACACTAATTAATTAAACATTTCAGCAGCCTGGAAGATGAGTAAGAATTATTCTCATTTATGGATGGTTAAACATAGGTTTAGGGAAGTTAGATGTTTTATCCTAGACGACAAAGACAACCAACTGCAAACCTGGGACTTGATTTTTCAGTGCCAAACTCTTGCCACTAAATTAATGTTATGTCTCTTGGAAATAAGAGTGCTGTGACTGAATAATTTTTGGACATGCTAAGTTGTGCGATCCCCTCAGTAATGCAGGAATCTGTGACATGTAGGACTGTTGACAGACATGCTATTGTGTATTAAGGTGTATAAGTGCAGCAGGTCCTCCTTTACCTACTTTAAGTCTTCTGCCACGTGACTTCAGAATGAGTATCTTCCCCAATAAGATAAAATTTACTTCTACAGAATTATTCCATGTCCCTGCTTTAAACATATTCCCCCCTTGGGCTTCCTCTTACTCTGACTTCATCTGTTCACCACCCCAATCACTCCCATAGCTCCCTTAACTTTATGAAGGCTTAAAGCCTTATCTGCTCTTGTCCCTACCCCTATCACCAAGATTCTCACTGCACATAGCATCTCATACAAAGTTGCATGGAGAACTAAATGGAACAACTGGCAAGGATTAGACAGGAAAAAAAGACAGTGTATGTGATTTCAGTTTTCTTATATAAGAGACAGAGTATGTCAAGGTTAGCATTGAAGGCACTATGCTGTGGAAATGAAGAGTAGCTGGTTGGAGTAGCAGTATGAACCTCAATATCATACCACATGCAAAAAAAGCAATACAGAAAACACTGATTTAGGAGCTCAGTGTGTCCTGTTGTTTTCTGCCATTGATTCTGCAATTTTGTCTTAATGTCTTAAGATTAGTGCAAACGTACTACAGCTGATAAGAAAATGCAGACTAAACTCCATAAACTAAACTTGTCTTGCATGTGTGAGGGAGCAAGAAGCTAGAGTCTATAGCCATTATTTCCAACTATGCTGTTGAAAGGGGACTTCACAGCAGTCGCTTTCTCCTCTTCCTCCTCTCACTTTTTTTTTTTTTCCCCGTTCTGACTTGTATTGTCACTCCTCGGCACCCTCATCTCTTCATCCTACTTCCAGGATCCTGGTGATGACTCCAGAACACAGATTTAGACCTTCATCTATATAATTAGCAATCTTGGCTCCTTCAGGCTTAAGATCTCGTGGACATTTAAGGACTCTATCCATGTACAGTTTATTAATTCTGTAATTTGTGATCCATAGGATGCTTTGGCACACAGAATCATCTATACTCTTGTGTACCTCCCAGGCCAAGGAAAATGGGCACTTGTTAAACCTTGATTCCGCTCTTGGTGGGATGGCTGAAAGAAGCTTCCTTCAAACTGTGTGCAGAATGCTGGGACATAAACAGTGGTGAACATCTACGCAAGCAGACAAAGAGGTCAGAAACTGGGCCTTTATCTTAAATGTTATGGAGCCCGAGAGATATGCAAGAAACAAAAAGACTCACAAAGACTCCTGAGCAAGTCTGGACCCAACTTCATCACTCAGAGGTCTCATGGAGCTAAGAAACCACTGAGAAAGGAGGAGTCTGGCTAGTTAGGACAGAAAGAGACCAGATAAATACAATGAAGAATACGTACATATTATGAGAGTCTCTATGCTTCAGTTATTATATATACCACTCAAAAAGTCCCTTATGAACTTGCAGACATATCAAAAGTGGATCTACAGAAAAGGGCATAAATAAGCATGAGGCATAAAATACCTGGGTTGAAGGTAGGGGATAAGTGCTCAGCACTGATCCTGAAGAGAGAAGGCAAATGAGTAGCACATTACAAGGAGTACCAGTAGACAGCGAAATTCTACCTAGTAAGTATTACAGAACTCTCAACTGCAATTAGCTCTATATCAGGAAAAGTAAAAGCACATGAACAAGTAAGCTCTAGGTGGTAGGATCAAAACACAGCAGTCTGGTAAGGATCCAGATGAAGAAGCTATAACAAGGACTATCTGAGGCCTTAAACAAAATGTGGGTATATCATACCCTGGTAAAAAAATGCAAGACTGAATAATCATGGTTTGATGGGCTAAAGACGTTTTAAGTCTTCTAGACATAGTGCTTTGGAAAACTCAAGTCAGTCTTCACTCTGGCAGATGTTACTTGAGAAGTACATGATTTTGGAGAGCACAACAAAAATAGCTGTGGTGTTTGCTGTAAGATAGCTGAGTTCATTTAGACAAACTCTTTCCGCAATGAACAATAGCACATCTTTCTGGTACTTATTTACTCCACAGACTATGAGCTCTTCTTTTGGATCTCCCATAGGAATTTTTCAAGGCATTAATATAACAGTACACCACCTCAGTCCACAGCCTAGTAAGCACTCACAAAGCACACATGAAATCTCACAAGAAAGGGGGAGAGAGGAATTAAAAGTTTCTTGAATGTGTGTGCTGCATGGCAAGCATAATTCCTGATTTAAGTGTCAGGATTGTTTCTGAAGAAGTTGCCAGCTGTCTTAAACAGGTGGCTGATCTACAACTATAAAAAGGCCATGGTAGTTATCTTGTTGTGTAGTGACCTGTTCTTTTTTTCTAGATTACGTAGGTGAATAGACAAAGACTGAAGGCTTCTCTCTATGAAACCCCCACCAAAACATGTATTCTGCTTCAATGTAGGCTTCTAGCTTCCATGCTGGTCAGTGGCAGGCAATATCTGTGGCTGTGCAGAAATGTAATTTTCTGTCCCAGAAGAAGTAGGAGGATTTAAAAAAAAATCAGTTCAGGTTGTTTAAAAGATTTAATGCTAAACTTTTTTGTTTTGAAAAGTTTTTAATGATAACTAGCTTAGCTTTCTAAAGGAAAGGTCATTTTGAAATGAAAAAGTACTATTTTTTAAACTAAAAAGGTCAAAATGGATATATTGCGTATTTCAAAAATTTCTGATCCCCCAAAAACATTTGTCTTGAAAAATGAATCCAAACTAACTCATGACTGTGAACTGGTTCAGTTTTGATGAATCCACTTGCTCTGAAAATACCGTTTTCATGGAAATATTAATGACTAGCTCTGTGGTGTTGCTAGTAGTACAGTACATGCTGTAAAGTCTCACAGAGTTCAAGTCATCAGTCTTGGTGGGCTATGCTTTGTTGACATAGAAAAAAAAAGGATTAAGATACTGGAAAAAAAAAAAGGTTTTCTTGGCTAAATTGGCCTCACCCAATAAACCAAAAGGCTACTTTTATTGAAATCAGTTGCAAAACCTCTTTAAAAGTACTAGGTAGGTGAGAAGTTGGATTGCCTCTATATTAATTTGGTTACTTAACAGTAATCTCAAAACATAGTCATGAAGTTGGACTAACATGACCAAGCAAATCCCCAAAGAAGAACAAGGGAATCTTGAAGCCCAAACATCTCTACCATTAAACAAAGTCAAGAAAACAAAATATGAGCAATCTTAAATTGAGCTGAAACATCAGTAAGGGTGCCTTGCATTTGGCAATGAAAGATGACACAGCTGAGCTACACATCATACTGAGAAAAGGAAAGCATTCTATTATCACAAGCACTCGAGACAACCCACCCTCAAACTCCTTTAATTTTGCCATCGGATAGCCATTGAACAATTGCTGCTCTATCAATAGTCCCTCTGACATAAGGAAACAGTCCTGGTCCCTCAAGAATGAGAGACTAGCCATTAATATTTCTGGAGCAAATAATCAAATTTAAGTAGCTAATAATGGAGGCTTGAGGCTGAAGAGCTAAGTTAATTCTCTTCAACATTTTTCTGCAAGTTAATTGCACTGCCCCTGTGACCCTGTCAGACAATTTTTAATTTGAAAGAAACATTTCAGCTTGTACAGTGAGGAAGTGTTATAGAAGATGGCGAGTGGGAGACAGGGTATCAGGCTGTGGAGCACATGCTGGAATACTCTTCTGGGTGGCACTCTGATTGCAAGGTGGAAGCAAGATGACTAGGTACAGGGTACAAACAGAGAGTGTTAAATCATATGCCATTGCTGAAAGGCTGAGAGAACTCCAGGGCAAAGCTAGACTTGCTTTCTATTTGCACAAAGACCTCAGACGTACGACAGGAAAGGCAGCTTTCCTTTTCTAAGCATTTTGCAACATTCAATTAACCGTATTCACTTGCGATGCACAAAGACAATCTGTCACTGCAAACGGTGCTGATTCTTTTCTTAGATTGCTTCTTAACATGATCACAGTAAAACTCTCAAGGCTAAAAGCTTGCTCCCTTTATGATAAAATGTGAATAAAAACTGACAAAGAGATAAGAACTCTTTTTTTTAAGACTTCCCTAAAAGGCTGAGGAATCTAAACAAAGGGGTCTTGATTATTAGCTCAGGACAACCTATCATCACTGTTACATGGACAAATTGCACTGCATGCCAGAGCACACTGAAAACACAATAATTTATCAGTCAGAATGCAGAAAATTGTACAGTGCATGGTGACTTTCCAGATCACATTTCTTCCCCGCAGGTCCTCCATTTCTGTCTTAAAGAGACATCGCGATGCACCATAAGGCTAAAACAGAGTTTAGGAGGGATAGTGAAGCAAGTCATCACATGGAAAAGTACCTAATTTTGAGCACCAAACTTAAAAGTCTAAATTAGGTATTCAGTCCCCCTTTACATCCCCTAGAAAAGAGAGGGGTCCTGCTAGACAGTAACTCAAAGTAAGAGTTGAAGTGGCCTGTGAATCACACTCTGCTAACACGTGCACATGCATGTACACCCCAGCTCTTTCCATCAACTACTCCAAGAGCCTACGGAGACTAACCTCTGAACTTGGGCACCTGAGTAAGGTAGGTGATGTGAATGAATACCCTCTTCTGTGTGTCAGATCTGGGACAATTGGAGGGGACTTGTACAAACAAAAACACGAATAGGAAAAAATCTGTTGGCGTTACTTAAAGGGAAAATCTAAAAGTTTTCAGAGTTCTTCATTTTTCCACTCTCAACAACTTAGAATGGGAAGGCAGCACAACAGGCAAGTCAAAGGAATGGATCTCAAGGGAGCACAATTCAGTAATCCCAGAGGATTGTCAGGAAAGACCTCCAGGGCATGGTCTAAGGAAAAAGACATTAAGGAGAGATGGAAGCTCTTTAAGGCCATAAGAATTATTTCATTAAGTGCCAGCTGTTTCACTGTGGAGAAAAGACAAGTCACATAGTAACCTCGACTAGACTGTAAGCTCTTCATTGACCTGAAGCATGAAAAGGAAGCAAACCAGCAGTGAAAACCAAGTCAGATTACCAAGCAAAAGTACAAAAGCCCAAAAAGATTACATGCAATTACAGTGTTATTCACTAAGAGTGTCCAGGGTACAAAGTTGGATGTAACCATGAAGAAACATCAAGAAATCATTCAATAAAGACATTAAAAATAAAGATAGGCTCAAGAGTAGTCTGCCATGAAACTGAGAGTGAAAGTTATTGATGTATGATGTCAAGAAGGTCAAGTTGTTTAATGCTTTTTTGTGTGTTAATCATCACAAAAGATAAGCTTTCATCAGCTGGCTATCATATCTAATTCCAGTCACAAAAGAGCAAGATCTAAGTCTTTGAACAGCAAAAAAAACCTCCACAGATTAACAAGTAATAGTTATATTCAATTGTTTTAAAATTGCCCAGACCTAATGAGCTTCATCCCAGCCTAAACCCAAAGGTTTGGCTGATGAAATCTAGAGCTTTTAGCAGTTCTTTTGAGAACTCACCGAGACTGGGTAAGGTATTAGACATCACATTTACCTTTCTCTAGTCTTTTATTTTTTAAAAGACATAAAAGGAGAAGAAAGGGAATTAGAAACAGTCAGTTTAACTTCAATTTCTGGAACAAATTATGAAACATTTGTAATTATATAGAAGGTAATTACTAGCATCCAGCAGGGACTGGTTGTGAAAAAAATCATGTCACACCAATCAGATTTCTTTTTAGGACCTGGTAACAGGCCTTGTGGAGAGAGAGGAAAAATATTGTATGTCATACAACTTGACTTCAGTAACGTACGTAATGTGCTCTTATGTGCCATAAATGTAGAAAACTAGACTTAACTGAAAATAGGTGCAAACTGATAGGAACACCATTTTCGAGATTACTTCACAATATACACGCAATATTTGTCACTGACAGTGAAATACTGATATGTATAAGAAAAGTTAACATGAAAAATTATCCTTCCGTTCTACGGAACAACTGGAAGGCTTCAGGTCTGGGTGCCCATTTCTGGATACCACCTATATGGACTGATTGCAGGAAGTCCAAAGAGAGCAATGGAAACTATGGGAGGACTCAAAAACACCATCCAGAGAGGCCTAACAAAGGCACTGGCACTGGTAATGGATTCTAAGCATCTTCCATGTCAGAAGTCTGCAAATAGTAACAAGTTCATCCTTTCAATAAAGATACAGAAAAGCTGTAACTATCTCTAATTTTTTTTGCATTTTAAGATCAGTTCTAGCTTATCTACAGTGGAAAATTAATCTTTTGTATTACATGTGTTTCAATCAATCAGCCCAAAATTATTAGACACTGTCATGGCAGTGTACAATTTCACACTATATATGTATGTGTGTGTGTATATATATAAACACATATAAATATATGCATATATATACACAAAACAATGTAGGTTAGTACGTCCTCAGAACAAGCCTAATTCTTTTATATTAGAACTGTCCTTATTTATGCTGAACTATAGAGGGTCAGCCTAAAATAGCTAGATCAGATAAAATGATAACCCCACATGCTGCAGCCCAGTATGGTATGAGTGCTAACACTTCCCATTAATAGGAATACTTCAAATCTCTAGAAACAGGTTCTGCCTCGTCCCCTGACCTCTGCATGGTTAAAAGACACTGCTTAGACCAAACATCACATCAACATTCAGTCTGTGAACTCAGAGCTAGAGGAGACCTCCATGTCCTGCAACTTGCTACTCTTTACCCTTCTCTCTTCACCAGCTCGCTTTACCTAATCTCCATATCCCCGTAGTCTTTTCAATTAGCTACATCCAGTAGGGTTTGTATTCTTCAATTCACCATTAACAGTTATTTTTAAAAAATAATACACACTTAAAGACTTTTATTTCCTCATTAACTACAGCTGAGATGTGTTGAAGCGTTTTAAGACGTGCCCTTTCTGAGCTAAAAGCTGGACAGCGCCCGCCCTTTCAAACAGCCTGTGGTCCACAGGAGGGACAATTCCATTGAAGCCCAAAGCTGCCCTGTGAAGGGCTCCCCTTGTGAAGGGCTGGAGAAAATTTAAAGGATCACGACTGTATTTAAAGATACCAAGGCCTGCCCTCAGCTATGTTATGGCAATCTACACTTTCAGCTATGGCTGGACTTCTCATGATGCCCCTTCCTCTCCCCTGTAACACAGTCAGACTTCCAGAGAGGAAAGCTTCCCTTTCATGACCTCAGCTAATACCAGAGCTAAAACGCTCGCTGTTAGCAGGAATGACAGCTCAGCTAATTTCCTGCTATGTTGGCTCCAGCCCAGCTCTTTACCCCCTCTCTGCCTGCACCCCCCCTTTACCACGGCACCAGCTGCAGAGTTGTGCCACCCCTAATTATTCCCAGCAGTGCCAAGCTGGAGGCGCCGCTGTCACGGAGGATGGCAGCAGAGTGCAGAGCATGACAACAGCAGCAGCAGGTGGGCAAAGCAGAAAAGGCCAGATTACTGTCTATGTGATTACTGTCATTTATCTCAAGTCAGGCAGAAGGCAGAGTGTGCTCTGCCTTTGCTTGTTCCTTCCCTCTGTCGCTACAGAGCGATTCCTGAAAACACTGTACAGGGATGTTATGCGCGTGTTAAGCATTGTTTTAAGCACCGAAAACCACCGCAGTCAGAACAAGTAATTGCCCCTTGCAGCAGTCACAGGTTTCTCTCAAACACAAGTGCTATTGGAAAACAAACAAGGAAGCTTCCAATATTAGGACCAACTTGAAAAGCTGTTGGATTTTTACAAGCGTATATATTTCTGTCTTTCAATGTATTGGGCAGAGCAACGTTTGAAACGTAAATAAGAACTTCGTCCTTACAGCTCTGCCTTCTCAAGGCAGCAGGACCGTGATGCTGTCAGGGCAGCTGCCTGCTGGGAAAGCTGCAGGAAAGCTGCTCGACTCCAGTGCAGAAGGGCCAGTGCACTGGCGAGAAAGGAAGCACTCTCCTCTAATGCTGGGATCAATCTAAACCATACTTTTACATCTGGTTCCCATCTTCACTAATTCTTCTCTCTTTTCTCCCTGATATTTAACAGGGTAATATTCTGTCATAGCTAAGTGTTTTCAATTCTCGCTGTCAAATTTCTAAATGAAATCCATATATTTAAAAGCATAGGGATTTATGTATCAATGCTTTATACAAAAATGTCATTTCTGAATCTTAAAGCAGACTTTCTAAATTTAGCCAGAAAACTTAGCACCATCACAAACACAGTTTTCATTGCAACACATACTTTCCTCCTCCAAAACTGGATCCAAACTTTGCTCCTTGGACGCATCATTAGGTTAAGAACAGATGATAAAATAAGATTTGACCCAAGCCTGTGTCCATATGAAATATAAATCTATTTTGAGGCCCAAAGATATTCCATATGCCCTGATTTTCATTCCATTGGTCTTGAACCATAAACAAAATTGAGAAAAGATTTGATTGGGGGGAGGGGGGAAGTTTTTCCTTTCCACATTAAGGGAGCAGAAAACTCTATAGCCCAAATGAGGTTTAACAAAAGCCTCCTGAATAAATCTATGGGCCTCCTCAGGTTTTTTCATCACCTGCTCAGACAGAGGGAGGGGAAGAATAAATGCATCTCAGAGAAGGTGTGGTGGGTTGACCCTGGCTGAATGCCAGGGGCCCACCGTGCCACTCTGTCACTCCCACTCCTCAACGGGTCAGGGAAGAGAACAATAACAAAAGGCTCACGTGTGGAGATAAGGACAGGGAGAGACCATTCACCAATCGCTTTCATGGGCAAAACCAGACTTGACTTGGGGAAATTAGTATAATTTATTACCAATCAAATCAGAGTAGGATAATGAGAAATAAACCCAAATCTTTAAAACACCTTCCCCCCACCCCTCCTTTCTTCCCAGGCTTTACTTTAGTTCCGATTTTCTCTGCCTCCTCCCCCCCCGAGTGGGGGTTGTGGTCAGTTCAACACACATTGTCTCTGCTGCTCCCTCACCTTCAGTGAGAGGTCTCCTCACACTCCTCACCTGCTCCAGCATGGGGTTCCTCCCACAGGAGAGTCTTCCACAAACTTCTCCAATGTGAGCCCTTCCCACAGGCTGCAGTTCTTCACAAACTGCTGCAGTGTGGGTCCCTTTCACGGTGTGCAGTCCTTCAGGAACAGACTGCTTCAGCCTGGGTCCCCCATGGGGTCACAAGTCCTGTCAGCAAACCTGCTCCAGCCTGGGCACCTCTCTCCATGAGATTACAGGTCCCGCCAGGAGCCTGCTCCAGTGCGGGCTTTCCATGGGGTCACAGCCTTTGTCAGGCACCCAACCTGCTCTGTCGTGAGATCCTCCATGGGCTGCAGGTGGATATCTGCTCCACCATGGACCTCCACGGGTTGCAGGGGAACAGCCTGCCTCACCATGGTCTTCACTCACGGGCTGCAGGGGAATCTCTGCTCCAGCACCTGGAGCACGTCCTCCCCCTCCTTCTTCACTGATCTTGGTGTCTGCAGAGTTGTTTCTTTCACATATTCTCACTCCTCTCTCTTCCAGCTGCTGTTGCTCTTGCCCAGCAACTTTTTTTTCCCCCCTTCTTGAATCTGTTATCACAGAGGTGCTACCACCGTTGCTGATGGGCTCGGCCATGGCCAGCAGCAGGTCCATCTTGGAGCTGGATGGCACTGGCTCTATTGGACATAGGGGAAGCTTCTAGAAGCTTCTCACACAAGCCACTTCTGTAGCCCCCCAGGTATCAAAACCTTGCCACACAAACCCAATACGGATGCCTGCACGAATCCAAGACAGTAAGTATGAAAAATGTAGGAATATTTTAAATCTATTGTAATGCTCATTTACCTACCAGTTACCTAAGATTTCCAGGGCTGCCAGTTTCATATGAAGACAGTCTACTCATCATTGAAAGCAAAACTTATTTATTTCTGCTGTTTGTAGGCAGTCATAAAGCTCCATGTTAGATTATTAAGAAGGAAGTTCCTGGTAGACAAAACATTCAGAAATCACTGTTAATATGGGTTAAACATTGGCTATTTTTAGTCAACAGTGTAACTAGAGAGGTGTCACCTCACACCACATACACCCTCTACTAAACAACTATCTTTTGATTGCATGTGCCACTGACCTCAGAGCACACAAAATCCCTGAAAACATCAACATAAAGAGTTTTCAATCTGTTCCGGAATTAGAAAATATTGCCTTAATTCCTGCCTCCATTGCCAGTCTTCCTCACCAGCCTGCTCGCTCAGCCATTACAATTTCAAGGTAAACAAGTAGTGAGTATTTGAAAGCCCTTTTAAAGAAGCTCTGAGCACTGGGTTGCCAGTTATGCTTCCTTTTTTGCAGCTCCAGGAACTCTTCCATGCTTTTCAGCAACACGGCCTGAACACCACCAGCATGATTTTGCGAGACAAGCCCAATGAATGAATAGAGGTGGTCTTTACAGGGGCTCCCTACGTCACCCTATCTTCTGTAACATCAGCCCCCTGAACGTGGTAATCTATCAGAGCAACTCAGCCATGCTGGTGAAGCGTGTGAGAAGGCAGGGAGCGCCTTCACAGATGGAGGTTACGAGAGCTGAAGCTGCACATTCCTGCACTCTGCTTTGCCAGGAAGTCCTTGGGCCAGAAGAGCGAGGAGGCAGCTTCTCCCTCCAGCCCCAGATTTCACAGCTACAGAAGGCCAATTGTAACAGTAATAACTGCACCTAAAGGTGTATCCCGCTTAGCTCCAATAGGGATAAGCAAACATGAGCAAAAAAAAAACCCATACAAGGATACACCACAGCCTGCACAGCTAGACCAGAAAGTGAAAGGACACCACCTGCCCCACCTCCCCGAGTAAGTCATCCAGCACTTACACAATGAGTGATTTGAGAAAAAAAGTGTATACTTGAAGTATAATTTCCCAGTGCCCCAGGTGGTGCCTACTCTCTGTCCTGCCCTGCTTCTTGCATGAAGGCCACCCCCAATCCTGCCTTTTTCACTGCACCCAGGCAGCAGGAAAACACCTTGCTGGTGCCATATCGCGGATGCAGCAAAAGCTGAATCTGCCCACAAGAGAAGGGGCTGATGGCCAGGAGACACAGCTGCACACTGGGCAGGCTACCGGTAGGGTCCGGGGCGTGCTCTAACCATGGCCAGAGCCAGCATTTAGCCAAAGCAGCCTGACTAAACACGCTGCATACAGGGGACCAAAGGCACAGCCCGTCTCATTGTGCTGACCAAAGAGCCACCAGGAGCAACTGGCTGCAAAGGGGTCTCAAAAAGTATGTGGAGCCGTGGCTTTCCAGCTGTGCTAGCTGCTCACCAGGAGGGAAAGCAGGAGGTTCCCCTCTGCTGCAGGGTCCCCGGGAACACCCTGCCTCCCCACGCACCCACCAGGCAGTGCTGCTTCCACTCACCCCTTACTGCCATGAGCCTGATTAGCAATAATTAAGAGACTGATTGAGTTTAAAGCAAGGAGAAAAAAACCCAATCCAACAAACCAACACCTCTCTGGTAACATATCTGCCTCCTCCTCGACATATTAACTCCAGATACCACAGGCTGCTGCTTTCAGTCTGCATAAGATAAAAGGTGCGACAAGCCGACCTGAGGTTGCCATGGAGACCAAAATCTTTCGCAGTGCCATGGTAACTGACTCCGGGATGTGCTATGAAAAGCTGACTGCACACCCTAGGCTGAGCTTTTTCATATTTTTAAACTAATTAACTGGGAGTTCAGTTAAATTAGTTTCTGATAAAGAAAGGCACTGTCAAAATATAAGATATATATTAGTTGGTATCTTTTTTCCTAGCAAAACAGAAGAAAACAAAACCTTGGGGATATTACTGAGGTGCATTTGATTGTTTTTGAAAATCACAAGCCTTATCTTTTCACATAAGAAATTCAATTTTTATCTATTTATACTGAATTAGAAGAACGAAAGGGTTGAACAGCTCTAAATCAGCTTCCTTTAGGGCACAACGCTGTACTCCTTGCACGTCCAAGTCTCTGACATCACTGGAAGTTTTGAATGGACAAGAAATAATTTTCTAGAGAAGAATAAAAAAGGTTTCAGTAAAACATTTAAGATAAACATCATAAAGCTGTGATGGCAACTGGATATGATAGACCAAGCATGAGCTGCATGCATACCCAGGTCAGTGAGAACGGACATTCTCAGTCAGTCCTTTGACCTCTCTGTGCCTCTGTTTTCCCACTTTAGTGAGCAGTGATTGTTCCCTCTCTTTACAGTATCCTGCGATATCGGTGGACTGAAAACTCCCAGATATCATCAGCAGGCATTTCAATTCTTTCTTTTTTTTGTTCTGTTTTGAGCACACGCATCAGAAATATGCTCCTTGCTGTAAAACTTGATATCCAGTCCTTTCTGCACATGACACTACTACTGATAAACCAGGAGTTTCCAAGATGCTGCTCCATCTTCTGATGACAAATGTGCCGTGTGTAGATGCTGTTGTTTCAGGTTAGTGAGCAAGGAGTATAACATGGCTTAATCCTTCCCACATGACTAGGAAACAGTGAAAGTGGACAGGCACAGGAGAAGTAATGAATACAATAATACACAGAGAGCTCATACAAACAGCCATGTTCCCATGCTTCCTTGAGTGCTTCCCAGAAAAGTCTGCTAATTCAGAAACTTGGTTGGAATCCAATTCATATATTTTGGGGGCCAGAAATCTGGTCCTCAAAAGTGAGAAGTGTTATAAAGAAATAAAGAACATGTTGTTCATTTCAGGGATGTAGGTGGCAGAGTTCTCTCTACTGAAATTGTGTAAAAGACTGTCCTCATTTGACCCAGTTGTAAACGGATACCTGGTCATTTGTGCTGTGGACTGAATCCCAGGCAGCTGCAGTAGCAGTCACACAGCACTCCTGGTAATGAGAGAGGTGAACCCAATCTTGCCTCACTTTGAGGTTTGCCTTTTACTTGTTTGCCTGCGCTTCAAACTCATTTTTACACGGCAATAAATACTGCACAGACACTCTAGGCTCCCAGCAAGTGTCATGAGAGAGGCCAGGCAGAAGGATACCGATTCTGGAAGTTTTGATATGAAAACTGCCATTGCTAATAAACAGTCTGTAATAACTAAGAACATTTTCTCTGAGTTTAAAGTGAGCAAACTCAGGTTTCTATATAAGGCAGCCATTGCATCAGGAGAAGATGTACTGGGTAGGTCTAAAAAAAACCCACCCCTACAGTCTGTCTTTGTTCAGAAGACAATTCCTCTCTTAGCTTTAGTTATTCTGCAATTAAAAAAAAAAAATCCCATTGCATTAAATACACAGAAAGGTTATTTTGTCAGAATTAACATAAGGCACATTCCTGCAGTATCACAAAAAGCCATGCAAAGAGAGAAAGGGACCTCTCACACAAGAAAAATACAAGGCAGATACTACAGTAAACATGTTGCAATCACTATGGAAATACACCCCTGAAGTTTTTGACAGGTATTTAAACAGCAAGTCAAGAGTCTGGGCAAAAGACATCCAGAGTACAACCTAGAATTCATAGGTCTGCTTCCCAAAAAAAAGAGGGAACACTTGCTGGGAGATAAGTATTACAGACATTGAATAGAAAAAACAGGTGAGTGAAGAGTGCCAAGGAAGCAAATAGAAGATATTTTGATGGCAACTACTGGAGAACGCAGCATTGGCTGATCAGCAGCAGGAATCCATCTCAGAGTTTTTCAAGAGATGCTAAAAATACTCACGAGTATAAGATGCCAAACCAGCTAGCTAGTCGAGGAGAAGCAAGAACAAAAGAGGAAAATTCCCAACACGTTACAGAGGAGGCTCACAAAGGAGAAGCCAGCAGAAAAAGCAAACTAAGTGAGAATGCACTCCCATTGCCAGCTGATATTCTCTTCTGCCTTATATTTGCGGCACAATTTATTTAGAAAAGGCTTTCTAAGCACTTCACTGAAAGTGAAATTGTGGAATAGGCATTTGGTGTTAGAACAGATTCTTCAAAGAGGTTCCACATTGCAGAGACACGTGGTTTAAACATAGAGTTTAGCCACAAGGCCTAAATACACTTAAATGTAGTCTTGTCTCCATGATTTGTACACTGTCACTCCAGGGACAACTTTTAGCAGTTATTCTCTGTTATGCATAACTACATCCTCAATTCTAGGAAAAAAAAAAGTAAATTTGCATTCTGGGTGGCTTTCCTTTTATCTGTCTAGGTTGCTAGTTAAGTTTGTCTTAAAGCAAATGATTAATAAGTGATTTAAGCACGTCAGGCTGAAGTACTGATTGAAATATTGGCTGGGAGGACGGATCTGTGCTTCACTAATGAACCTACAGAAACCAAGTCTTATTTTGTACTATAGATTATATTTCTTGAGACTCAGAATTAAATAACAGATGGAGACAGATGAAGTATGCCTGTCCCTGAAAATAGCTACCCATTCTTCTTTATCATATTATAAAGTCAAACATACTCTTCTGAAAATATCCTGCGTCCTGAATTGCCGTAGCTATGTAGGGAATTGCCCGCAAATTCTTTGTGTACTATGAATGTTCTAGAAGTGGAAGCTTTCCAGATGTAATAGAAATGACCAACAAGGAGATTAGTAACAATAAAAAAAAAAATCCACATCTCCATTTCCTCTTGTCCTGACTAAATACAATGCTAATTGATGGTCAGGAACAGCTAGATGAAAATATTACTCACTTTGTAGACACAGAAATTTCATTTTAAAGAGCTGTCATTTCGGCATAGGCAAATGCTGTCATAACCAAAAATAAATTACCTGCACTTTTGTTCTCTTCTAAACCAAATCTCAAAATTTCCCCAGTTATTCTTTGATCAGTCAGAAGTCCTATGTTTATGCTCCTTGCAAGTTTCTACACTTCTGTAGTAATGCTCAAAATGCCATGAAAAATGCTACTGTCAAAACACTCTAGCCTCCTTAGAAAGAGGTGATCTCCCAAGTTATTACAGAGAAGTTTGTTCCCTTGAGATTTCAAGCACAGTGCCAACGGCAGGAGCCTGTAGCTATAGTCTCCTCTGAGAGGATGCTATTACCATTTGGCTTTTCAGCAAAATACATCCAGGCATGGTCTGCCACCATTTATACCTGAAATCCCACTGACACCCAGGAGCTCAGTCAGGTATAACTAAGGGCAGAATTTCCCTTGTAGCGTTTCATCAAATTAACTGACTTTACTGCTCTGTTCTTTTTGGCTACCTTGACATTTTACCTGTTTACACTAAATGCATGTTAAGAGCTGTATCAACAGCAAAAGGGCAACTGGCAAAACCTGTATTATGCATTAGCAATCCCTACTATCACTTTAAGTAAGCAAACAAGCAGCATTAGCTAAAAGAAAAGAAGTGACAGAGGTTGTGGAGGGGATTTTCCCCTCCTGTCATCTTGTGGTAGAAAAATCAAAGGAATGCTTCGCAAACTGAAGTCCTGGAAGGGTGAAGCAAGCTTTCTTAAAGGCCTGTTTGGTGAAAAAAAATTAGTACCTCCAGGTACATTACTATGGAAAAAATGTCGTCTTGAGCTGCTCCCTCCAGAGCCAGCCAAAAATTACTTATGGGCAAACCACAAATACCTTGAAGGTTCAGACGGGCATTCAGAATGTCCGATACTTATCATAATCACTTGAATCTGTAGAATACTCATTATTGCAGTTTCTTGATGCTTCTGCACAAAGCAGAGAGATATGAAAAATATGAAAAATTAAGGCAAAAAAGTGGCCAAACATTTTTGAATTACAGAAGGAGCTCTATCTGAGTTTTGTGGTAAGATTGCAGTTAGCTCTTATTTTATCTAAACTGGATTATATATCCTAAACCATATATCATGGTGGGACTATTTGGAACTCTCATAATCATTTAAACTACGTACAGTACCTTAATCAGATTCTAACCTGATCTCTCAAAACTCTGAAGTACCATTTTTTAATACAGAAAAACAAACAAAATAGTGCATATTTTTGTGTGTGCTAGCAAAGAAATTTCACTGACTTGGGGAAAAGATAGGAAAAATGGTCACAAACTATCATTAGCTTTTTTTGCCTTTTAACTTGGGAATAAAAGTATAGTGAAATAATAAGTCTTATAGCAGTGAATCAAGAGAAACAATCAGTGCTGTGTGCAATTCACTACAACATCTGATTATAAGAAAATTGTGAAAAAGCCAGAAATACTTCTACAGCCTACAGCTCAGTGTGCAGAGACACGAAAGTGAATATAATAGTAGCCATTCTTATTACACCATTCACATACTAAATTTCACCCACTGGACTATACTCAAAACATTACTCAAGAAAAATAGGCTTCATAGAAACATACAACATGGGCATATTTTTCCATGGCTTATCAAAACTGTAGCAGTGCTCATGGATCTGAGAAATGAACTAAAACATTATGCAAAATATGAGGGGATAACCATCAGTTCAGAAAAATACTTAAGTGATGAAAAAAAGTCTCTAACCCTGATAGATCAGTCTCCTAGACATAGATATTGATGTGTATGTTCTGTGGGGAATTCCATATTATGAAGAAGAATTTCAAACCAGAGCTGGTGTAATGATGTATATTAACAGGGAATAAAAGGAATAGGGAATTGAAGCAAAGAAGAGAGAAAAGAGCTATCATACTGGGCCCAATCACCTTCTCCTAAGGAAGTTGCTCATATAAAAACTTCCTATGATCTATTTTTTGTTCCACACCATGGAAAGAAAAGAACAGTTCTGCTGAAAACAAGAAATTACAGAATCACACAGAATCACAGAATGCTAGGGATTGGAAGGGACCTCAAAGGATCATTTAGTCCAATCCCCCTGCCGGAGCAGGAACCTAGAACATGTCACACAGGACCGTGTCCAGGCGGGTTTTAAATGTCTCCAGAGAAGGAGACTCCACAACCTCTCTGGGCAGCCTGTGCCAGTGTTCAGTTACCTTCACTGTAAAGAAGTTTTTCCTCATATTTACATGGAACTTCCTGTGTTCCAGCTTGCACCCGTTGCCCCTTGTCCTGTCAATGGATGTCACTGAGAAGAGCCTGGCTCCATCCTCATGACACTTGCCCTTTACATATTTATAAACATTAATGAGGTCACCCCTCATTCCATTACTGTTTTTCTAAAGACAATCCCTCTATGAATTCATAGTGAAAGAGGAACTAATTGTATGCAGAGCCAGAAAAAGTTTACGTAAGCAATATTTAACTCCTTGCACTAGCCCAATACTAAATATACTTGCTCATCTAGTTTGGTATATATATTAGTATACAGAAATATACTTGCTCATCTAGTTTGCACACTCCATTTATTTCTTGTAAAAGAACTGCTGAGCTTATCTGAAAATAATCTGTCTTTGGAAAAGTGGCCTCTTGCTTCTTTGGAAAAAAAAACAACAAAACACAACTCAAAAATCCAAAAGGTTTAAAACTATTTTTTATCTAGAAACTGCCTAAAATGACAGAATTTTACATGGGAAAGTCAGAAGAGTGAAGAAGAAAAATATCTGAAACACCAACAATGCAATCTGCTGTGTAGTTTTGCTGGTAAGTCAGGCTGCGTGAAGTGTCGCAGGTACATCCCAAATCCTTGCAGTTTATCACTATTATGAAACAAAGTAAAAAAGTTGTCTCTTTAGAGTCTAACATTTACTTTTTGAAGCAATAGTCCAGATAATGGCACAAGTTCAAAAAGAGAGAAATTCCAGAAAACTGCAAAGGAAAGTACTTTAAAAGTACCTTTGAAGACATGACTTGCCTTTACCGTAATAAATATTCCCGTTCCTGATATGTAGAGAACCAAACAAAAAACAAACTGTGTGGTAGCATTGTGCTGCTATTGGGCATTTTTCTCAAACGGTCACAAAGTTGCTTTGTTCAGAACATATCTTTTCTGAATCACATGATAAATAAAAAGATTATACTCACTACAGCCTTTTACAGAAGGAGAAAGAGAAAACGCAGGCTGCAATGCTGCTGAAATACTGTAAATATAATGGTACAGTTTTTCCTTACATTGATTTAACATGAGAAGCTCAAATAAATTTATTGCAAAATGGACAACAACTCTAGCTCTATTTGACTGGCAAAATGAAGATAAACATCTTGATACTAAATGCCTTTACTGAGAAAAGAATGACCAAGCCTTTGTTTCCAAGCAGCAGAAGTAGTTTATGAAAAACAGTAGGAAAAAACCCCAAAGAGTCTGTGACACCACGCCAGTATGAGTTTATGTGTAACAAAAGTTTAAGAGCTTTTAGCTTCTTGAATAGTTAACAGTCTAGTGTCCCAACTTCATGGGTGTTTTTCATGTTACCAAAGCAGTTTGGTAACGTGCAGTTTATTGAAAAGTTCAAAAAATTCAAGTTCCAGAAGAGGGATGAAAAAACATGCAAATCAAATATTTTGACACCAACTCTGTGACAAATGGCAGAGACAGAGCTTGACTGCAAGACAGATTGAAAGAAAATACCAAGTTCAGGTTATTTTGACTAAGGATTGCTAAACCAGAGTTTCCTTAGATGACCCAGCTGCTCTGCATAGAATGATAAAGACTAGTTTTGTCTCTTCTCTGCACTTGTAGAATTCAAGCTCCATGAGATTATCTAAGAATAACTAAGGGCAAAATTTGGTTCATGCAGTTTTTATTCCAGCTGTACCCAAAATGTGTATCCAATTATAAATTCACATCCATTCCTACTTTTGCTGTACAGGAAGTCAAAAAAAACCAAACAAAACCACACAAAAAAAATCTTGATTATATTTGAAATATGTGAAAACAGATGCCCCAGATGGTTGAGAAATGGCCAACTCCTGTATTGTTCAGGAAAATTTAATTATAAACAACCCAAAGACCCATTTAAGCCACATGTTTTGATTTTAAAAAACAGGGTAAAAGAACAGATATATTCTTCTTGTTACTTTCTTGCTTCAGGCCTCTCTATCTATGGTAATACGATTACCATCTCAGGACTAAAATTGATCAGAATTTTTATAATTACATTCAACTGTCACAAATCAAGTGCCTTTTTCTGTGTTTGGTGGGTGTTTTTTCCATTTGAATTTTATAGAGTTATTGCCTCAATATTGTCCATCCCACCACAAAATAATGTTTTAAAAATAATTGCTACTAAATGGTTTCTTTTTCTCTCTCTTGTCCTCTTTACTACGAATCAAATCAGCTAGAAAACAATCCTATATAAAGCAGGGTTGGCTTTGGATTACTTTCTCTTTCCCTCTGTCTCCTTTGATCAGTTACATTTTATTGAAAAAGTAGACACTCAGCATTAGAGAAATGTAGCACAATGAAACAGCAAGGGAGGTTTGAAGGCCTGTCTTATCACTCCTTCTACAGTTACAACATTAATTTTGCTGACTTCCAAACTCATAGAAAGGCCAAGAAAAAGTAACTTTGTTTTATCTTCCATTTTTCATTCGCTATTTAGTGGCTTTTATTTTTAATGATTAACCCCTCAGGTCATCCATGTCATTCCCCTTTATAAAGGGATATCCCTGACCAGTTCTCATGGACCAGGAACATGCAGTTTCCAGCCTTATTAATGAGTAGAATAAAGAAAAAAAAATTCCGATGATCTCCTTCGGTTAGAAGGAGATAGTGACAACCAGAAGTCTGTGCTAAGAATGGAAGACAGAACTGAATTCATGATTTAGAAAAATAAGGATAAGAACTAATTTATACCAAGTAGCAACTGCAGAACTGGAGAAGCCAAACAAAATGATTGCCTTTGCTCCCTAGCTTGAGTGGGAGCCAAGGCAAGAACAGCTTGGGAAGGTCCAGGTTTCAGACTCCCTGTGAATTGCTGAGGTGCAGATCAAGTGAAAGCACACACATACATGTATCACACTTGCTAACTGAGTGTTTCTGAACCAATAGCATATCTTATTTTCTTGTGCCTGCATATTGGTTCATATGGCAGCATACGTACCTCACAAAACAGTTTACCACATTGAACAGATACTATAAAAACACAAAAGACAAGAGAATTCTTGGCTTTTGTAATGGCCTGAACTGTCTGGAACACATGCCTATAAACCAAGAGGACAGAGAACAATCTGCCCGTTGGAAATCACTGGAACTTCCCCAACACCCAGGGCATACAAGACTTGCCAGTTTTCTATAAGAGAAAAGAGATTTTGAGCTCCCTTAGCCAAGTTTTTAAAGCTATTGAGAAGACTGAAAGGGCTAATAGAGCCAAGTGAGATTTTAAGACACAACTAACCAAGTAAGGCATACATCTCCCAGGCCCTAACCTGCTTAGGCACTTCAGAAAAATCTCACTAGGCACATATCTGCATCTTAAGATACCTGTATGTTTTGAAACTCTGGTCTCTTTTCTCTGCCAATTCAACCTTTTATCTACTTGTTGCCTATTCTTGCTTACATCTAGGCTTTCACAACAAGATGCAGTAGGCTTTTGACCTTGGAAAAGGGATCCTGGAAAGCTATTTTACAGTGCTTTTTAAAGGAGGGACTAAGCACTGAATAATACCTCTCAAAAGAGTAGATGGAACAGCATTTTTTTTCCGTTTAACCAGCACAGCCATAGATTATAGGGAGCTTGGTTTCATTATAGAACAACTCATCATTGTTCCCTAATACATTACCTCATCAGAAGGCCCCATTTCAGAGAGGTTACATAGACACACATTTCTTAACAGCAGAGCTAAGAGGCAGCATGATCTAGTAGATTAATTATATAACTGGCAACTAGGCTTTCCTGGTTGTAATACAATTTTAAATTTACATCTTTAAATCAAATTTTTCAACAACTAAAAAGTGCTTGACTTCAAGAGATGTACCTAGCTTATTTGTTGAAAAAAATACCTTTTACCTCTGTAGGAACTCTTTTAATTACGTTTATCCTCACTACAACCAGAAACTTCTGGGACACCACATTCATTTCAAAAGCATGCAATAAGTATCTTACAAATTTCAGACATGAAAGCAGAAGCCAAAATATATGAATTAAAATTAGACATTTGATAAAATTATTCTCATTAGTAAGGAAAAGGAGAAGGAAAACTAAGTGGAATCTTAGAGTTCTTACCGATTTTTGCCTTCAGAAAGAGTTTGTCTGAAAATGTCCAACTAAAGGACTTCTATCAAAGCTGCACCCAGTTGCTTATGGGAGTAAAAGCAGTGATATTCTAAGAGACCTTTGGGTAATGCTTTTCCTTTCCTACCTTGAAAAGCTTTACATTTTTTGTTATGAAATATCATATGAGCTTATACATTTAGCACACACTTTTAAATCTTCTCCACATGATACCAATCCTTCTACAAATACAGACCATGTGGCTATCAGGATTTATGAACAATGTGTGCAAGCTGTCAGACCACTGAAGTGGATTCTGAAATAAAGCATGGTACATACGTAGATCCCATATGAATTCTTCCCCAGGCTTCCTTGTTTTCTGAAATTTTTATTCAAGCCTTGCTAAGAATCAATGCAGAGAGGACTTTTACTCTTCTGGAGTCAGAGCACCTTATCAAATTATCCTAAATGACTTTGCTATAAAATTATTTTAATGCTCTAGACATGGTTTCATGCTGAGATTTATGAAGGCTTACAATAGAATTTCACTTTTAAAACAATGCTATGATTTACCTTGGTACAGTGGGAATGGAAGAAAACAGAGGATAAAATCCCACTCTGATTTTTACAACATCAGTGGTAGAGCCAACCTCAGTTACAAGAGTCAATCCAGTTTTGAGAACTGAAAGCTTTCATCCTGCTCCTTTCATCAGACGTACTTCTCATATTTGTTGATTCTGTTTACTCCCTCTCTGTAGGGGTTGAATATGAAAGTATTTCTTTCATATATCTCCATATTGCCTGCAGCTTCCATCTTATTCTGTCCAGGTTAGAAACTGAATAACAATGGTATTGATTGATATACATTATCCTTCACAGTATAAATTGCTCTATTTAGACAAATTTACGAAACAAACTGACAACAATTCATGGTCAAGGTAGCTGCTGCCAAACAGTCAACAAGAAATCCTCTACTTTCCTTAATCCATAACCAATGTCTGTATATTCCTAAGAAAGATCATCTTGGCTCCTAGACCAGGCATAAATAAAGCCTAAGCCAGATTTTGGATCTGACAGGAAAGGATCATTTCCATTCCACCTGATTCTAATCTCATTTGCATTGACTTTTCACTCGTGTCAGTTCTGCCAGTTTTATTAGGGATGTTTCTAATCTTCATCATTGTAGATAAAAATCAGAACCTTATATTTCAGGCTTAAAGTTTGAAGATCTTTTTACATCTTGAAACATTTGCAATTCACTCTAATTCCATCTATATTAGTGAAAATCTGCGTAACTCCAGCTGGAGACTATAACTTTTTGGCAAGCAGATAGTGAGAGAAATTTAGCAACAATTTCTTTTGCTCATGTAACAGACTGCAGCTCCAGGAAAAGAAAATAGTATTAATGGTCATAACTGTAAATTCTAAAATCTTTCATCTCTTTTAGCATGGAAAACAAATTACACATCATGTTAAAACCATGCAAAGTAGATGCTTTTGTAGTTAAAGACTAAATTGACATCAGTTAAGTGATAATGAAACTTCCAGAAGATGCTTTTGCCAAATCAGATTAGTTAACAATTTCTAAAGAACACTAGCACAGCATATTCAAGAGGAAAAGTATGAAATTTTTTAGCAATAATTTTTATTATCCCAAATCATTGATATGTCTGTTAGGACTTGATGCTAAATGTTGCACAATGGAGGGGAAAAAAGGCTAAAAATGTTGGCTTAAATTGAAAACCATCCCTCCCACAGAATCATTTTAGATAGCTAAGATTACGCACAGTATGAGTTACAGGGTTAGGAATGTAATTTGAATAAAACTTAACAATTATCTCTGAGCTACAGACTGTCACAATGGACAGAAGAGATATGTGATAATATTTAATAGCAAGGAACCCTCTACTTGTCTAATATTTGAAAATAATCCATTAGGTCATCTTTTCTTTAGCAGATATATTGGTTCCTATTATTATCACTATCCAAATTTCTTCCCTTTAGATGGAAAATAGTTTTGGATTCAGGCTGCTTGCTACTGAAGGAGCAGGCAGTACACGTCCACTAAACCAGACAGACCAAAGGACCCAACTGATGGTGTCCCAAAGGAAGAGGAGAGAGCCCTAACCAGGGGTCCTCCCTCCATTTCTTGAGTTGGAGTCCATGCCCTTGTTTTTTGTTTTTCCAGACCTGGTCTGATCACAGTCATTCTAATTTTTGCCTCTCTTGTATGTCCTCCTTCCCTGGTTTTGGTTTGTTTGGGCTTTTTTTTTTTTTGTTTTGGGGGATTTTTCCCCCCCCTCCGTGAAAACAAAGGGGCCACGTTGTTGCTTTGGCCTGGGTGTCATGCAGGCTAGTGATGGCCCATTTCCATAAACTTTTCTCTCTGAACAGTCTAATCACAACGTGCAAGATCTTCCAGCCTTCTTGATGATGTTCCTCTAACATTTTTTGCCATGCCATACCATGCTAGCACTAAAGTTTGTCCAGGGATATAAACCAGCACCCTTGCACCTCCAGCCCTCTGCTCTCATACAGTTCTTCCAACATACCACAGTCCTGAACTCACTATTGCTACTTCCCCAGCCCTTGTTCAGTACTGCTCTGCTGACAGAAGTATACAGCTCTTTTGAGGAGGTGCAAAAAGTTTCTCTATTTAACCATTGACAGAATCAATATTACCCCTATATGTAAAGCAACAGAGCTTGGAATCACCCATTTAGTGAAAAACACAGCGATACCAGTCGTGCACAGAATTATTACAGACAATTTATTCAACAAATTG
Organism: Nyctibius grandis; assembly: GCF_013368605.1. NCBI lineage: Eukaryota > Metazoa > Chordata > Aves > Nyctibiiformes > Nyctibiidae > Nyctibius > Nyctibius grandis. The sequence goes on along the minus strand of NC_090662.1, from coordinate 72,997,384 downwards.
AACAGTTGTTATGAATTCTGCCCTACACAGATCACAATATTTACACTTTCCTTAACCATTTAATATATTTCAAATCTATGGATTGCTGGTTAACTATCTTTGCTGATCTGCATGATAAGTCAATTCAAAATTATCCTGACATCTAATATCAGCTAACTTGTGTTGTTTCTATTCCCAGATTATAATTAATCACCTAGATTAATATTATAACCATATACTCAATGGTAGATTAATCTATTACTTCTGCTTCCACCTGAAATTATCACATTTGAAATTAATTTCAGCTCTGGATCCAAAATTACTTTTTCCAAATGTTCTCATGAATAAAATTTCACTATTAAAAAGAGTTATTAGTTTTATTTAATGAATTTATGAAGGGGTACAGTTTAGGGGTGAATAGGAGCTAATCAAAATTAAATACAGACTCCACAAAAGAACTTTTAAAGAATATTTCTTATAATTTTCCTAGCTTTAATGATTATTTTTTCTTAAGCCTGGCTTTGACATGGGCATTGTTGTGATTTAAGTATCTTTTGGCTTGAGATTGAATGACAGATCAACAGAATATCAATAGGGAAGTCACATAAACACAATAATTTTGAAATAGTCCAGATAATTAAATGTCAGGCAAAACAAGGATGTCACTGGCCTCAGTGTAAAAGCCATTGGGAACTTTTAATATTCCTTTTATCAATTTCCTTTCAATGGAATGTGAAGTCAGATGACACATTTGTGGTGAGATGATAGATTGGTTGACCACTCACTTGAAGAAATGACCATTCAATTATGCAAAGTTAATTTCCTTTTATTAATCTCTGCATATCACATGTTGATCAATCATCAAAAATTGGCATCCCTTGGCTCAAAGAATTGAAATGACTACTACCTTTAAAGGCACTTTTCATGAAACAAGTATGTCCTAAAACATGTATGTGTTACAATGCACAAAAGTTCCAATTTTGGGAACAATACAGATATCCATCAGTAACTGTTGTACAGACTCTTCTGTTTGACTTAGCACACTCAGCAACATCTTTGTGAAAATGCTGGCTCTGATTAGTCTTCTTGACAAAGGCAATGCTTTCTAGAACTTTTGTTGAGGGGAAAGAGACAATTGAAATTCAGATGAGCCATATGCAGTGAAGTCTGGATGTGTGTTCCCTATTGTTATGTGGGAAAATACTAAACTTGGATGAATTCTGTCATACATCTTGATGCCTCCAGCAATGAAAAACTGATGTACTCACTACTGTTCACAAGACAATGTCCTTATTCAGGCAGCCTTTCAGTCTGGACATTTCTGCATTGTCAATTGCAGAGCTAACTATGCTGTTGGAAATATCACCAAAGTGACTATGGGGCAGAAAAAAAAAGTGGCTCTTCGAGACACATTAAGAACAGACAGCTCCAGGAATGCAGGTAGTTCAAACATGTTTTCTTGTTAGTGATAAGCTTTAACTTTTGGTCAGCCCTGACGTGGTCAGGCAGTTGGACTAGATGATCATTGTAGGTCCCTTCCAACTGAACTATTCCATTCTACTCTAATGTCCTAGCCACATGGAAGATATTTGGCTCAAAAGAAACTATGCACCACTTCAAGTCCTAGGAGAGCTTAATAAATGATATGAATATTACAGACATCAAACTAAAGGCTAAATAAAAGGCCAATTGCTTTTATTTTTTTAAAATAATTGGAACTATTTTACCACACATTTAATTCAGTTCTGCTTCAATTACAGTCCGCTATTTCTCTAAATAGCTCCATGAATTAGCTGTCCAAATCACTTCATGAGACTTCTTTGTCTTGAACCAAAGCTGAAGGGGACTCTGAGCATGCTAAGCTCTCACTCAACTTCGAAGCCTATGGAGGTCTTCAGAACTTCTCTCTAAATAAACAGATATTAGAAAATGCATTTTCTTTGCGTCACTTAGTAACTCATTCTGAAAAAGAATTTCTGGATCCTTAGAGATTCCTGTGCTTTCCTCAGCCAAAAAGTGGGTAACTTTAATCTTTATCCTATGGCTTTCTGCTAAAATTGGCCAAAAGGCAGCCAGCTGATGATGTTTGTGTTCCCAGCTTGTCTAATTAGACCTAAGATCACGAATGTCTGTTCCTCTGAATACTGACATGCCTTTTAGCCTCTTGTGATTTAGATAGCTTTTAATCTGATGACCTCTGAGTAATAGTATCCTTGTTTCATTCCTGAACTGTTGAGCTGCTGACGAACTGTTATCCATTACTAAGCATTCCAGTGTGGATTTGTATCTTGCATTTACTTATCAAACTTGATCCCCAGCTCAGAATCCACCAAGTTTTATAGCTGGTTAGACGTTTCTGCCTTCCTCAGGGAAACTCTGCGGAGGTTGGACTGAACAACAATTTGTAACATTCATCCTGTTACAGGCTACTGTTACATACCTAGATTACATGTTATATTTATCCCTATGGCTATTAACAGTTTTCCACTGTCATGAATAGAGTCAGAATGGTTCACGTATTAGTATTTGAAAATAAAAACCAAAATACCTTGCAGAAGGAAACTTCAAGTCCACATACACCACTGTGTCTTTGCTATTTTAATCATATTTGCCTTTCCCATAGAGACAATTTCAGAAGATAAATTTAAATGATTATGAAATTCTCCTCCCTGACCCACACCCCCTCTCTAGGCTTCTTACGTATTCCATCTTTTACTGTGGGAATAGCTATGTCACAGTGAGAGGATTGTGTGTCCTAGAAATACATTAACTAACCAATAGACAGGGGATATGAAAAGAATAAGAAGGGTGACAAGCTATCCCTTTTCATATACAAATAGATAGTGTAGTAAGTAACAATTCTGGGACAAGATTTTCCTGGGAAAAGAATCCAGTGTGAAGGGTAAAAGGATTTCTATTTATACATTGTGTTTCCATTTGTATTGTTCACTTAAGTATGAAACCTCTTTTTTAAATCTGTGTCTCCTGGTGCCTTGAAGAAGAACAGACTATTCCTGCCTGTCTGACTCATGTATCTCTGGGCAGTCAGACCTTCTGACTCATTGGATAGTCAAAAAATCTCAGATTAACAATAGTGCGTGGCTGCTAAAAATAGGAACTGTAGACCCTGGAACTGAACACAGGCAAAAATAAACACATTTCCTCTGAATATGAGCAATCAGTGAGACATGAACAAAAGTGTTCACATTATGCTTCTTCAGTTGTATTTCATTAATGACCACATATCTTTCTGACCTGTATACCTGGAAGTAACCTGATTATGTTTAAGCAAGAATGCCTGAACTGATAATGGAGTCATACCTTATTCCGGCACCTAAACTTCAGTGCTTTTTACAGGTGTCTCAGAATACAAATTCAGATGTTCAATCATATTACAACTACCTTTGCTTACATCTTTTTGGTTCTCTTTTTTTTTTTTGGCTTTGTTTTGTGCTGGTAAGTTAGCTATTCTTGAATTCATCAGAAGGACAGATTTCAGAAAGATAAACTGAAAAAGATGATCTGTCTATAAAATTTACTTATCTTGCTGCTAACTTTTTTAAGTGGTGTGATCATTGTGATATAAGGTGTAAAAGAAAATTAAACATCGTAACCTGGAACGCAATCCTACAAAATTTCCGGGAAAATTAATCATGAAAGTCACAAAGACTATTCATATTGCCTTTTATCCCGAATCTGGTGTTGATGCCGAGACCAATAGTTAACTTGTCTGTCAGCATGATGCATTTGTATTAGTATTTCAATTACATTCATTTCAATCAACGAAAAAAGTGGCCTACTTGTATGACAGATTTTCACAGAACTGAAATTGTAACTGTCTTCTGAACTGATATGATGAAAGAATTCTGTTCAAATACAGAACTGCGGCACGTTATCAGTAGGAACTCCTAAGCTTAAAATTTTGATCTCCTGCATCAGCACATTTTCTTGCATAGCAACTTCAATATCCTTGATGCTAGCTGCATGCTCCTATCTTGTGAAATGGCCCACATGGGTTACTTAGAAACTACTGTTATCATTGCCAAACAGTATCTGAGTGATCAACTTACGGCTGGGAAGGTTAGAGAATTACTGTCTTCAAAGAAAAATCAAGTATAAGAATTTAAGTAACTTCCAAAGAATCCTATCGAACTGACAGTTTTAGGAACCAGTTTTAAGCTTGAAAAAGACATTTAAAAAAACTGTCAGAATTCAACAGGCAGCAGTGCTTTAATCAGGTTCTATATTTTAAGATGGAATCTTAAAAAAAAAAAAACCAAACACTACACCACGCACCAAAAACCAACCCAACCAAAACAACACAACCAAAAATCCTGTAGAGCAGAAAAACATTCTTCAAACATATTTAAACTTTTTCTTATCCAATCTAAGTACTTGCACTTGTGCTCATGACTGCCTCAATTGGGGAGCCTTCTTTTTAAAATAGTTATTCCATGTTGTTTTGAGGAGTACGTTTTGGCTCTAATCAGACATAATGGTCTATCTGGCAACCCATTTTTGCTGGTCCCTGAAGCAGCATTTTAAAGGAGGCTAGGTTAGAGAAAAAGAGAAAGAATGTGATCGTGCACAGCCGTCAAGCTGGAAAATAGATATTGAAGAGAAGGTGGAAAAAAATCCATAGAATTCTGAAAAATGAAATAAGATTGGCAGGGATTAAGGTGATTCAATGCCAGAAAAGAGTTCTGCAACCCGAACAGTCCAGTCTTTGACTGCTTTCTTAACTCCTGTCAAGTCTAGGCAACAATGCTTTGTAAAAGAGTGCCGAAAACTCCATGCGGCTGCCAAAAATTATCAAAGATTGACTAACAGACTGAAATTGCTTCTATTCAACGCACCATTGAACTGGCTCTTGAGAGATGTAAGTAGACAGCTATTTGAACATAGAACCTCTCGCAACAGCAGAAGTTATTGTATTTACGTCACAAGTAACAAAAATGAGGTGCTCTTTCTTAAAGTGTTGGTCTACCCTAGAAAGGAATATCGTATTTGTAAAGAGCATTCATAGTTGATGAGAACATCAGCTTTCCATCATCTTTAGATGGAATTTAGGTTGAAACTAAAATTCTTCTGAATTAACTCACAATTTTATCAGAGACTCAAGGAATTAAATACAGGAATTAAAGCTTGCTCATTCTGGCACAGTCCTTGTTAACACTTGAGAGCATGCTCTCAGGTTTTGAAACTTCCAGGTGGCCTGGTATCCAAATGACTGAAATATTTCTTTTTTTATTCTCTTCCTCTCCTCTCCCTCCAGCTTTTGTTTCCTGGTAAGACTTTACAATTACAACCAAGAAAACAAGAGGAGACACTTGTAGAAATTACTAGGTAATTTGACATTTGATCAATTTGACATTGGTCAAATGAAGTGATAGGATGATATGAAAGAAACAGATGCAGACATCCACGGAAAATCCTTACTTGGTCATTCACAGAGAACAAACTGATGGCTGGAAACTGTAAGAAGCATCGTCATTCTGCCCATGTGACTTATACTGTATTTGGAAGAAGAAACTTGAGCTAGTTCCTATCACCATCTATGTCTGGATCATATATTGAAGAGACCTAATATCTTACAAAGGGTTTGTCTAAAAAAGGTATTACTATAAAGAAATAAGTTGAATTCTCGGTCTCATTTCAGTTCCTACCACGCTGTTATCCATATACCAGTCACCATTATTGCCAAATGGCCTTTCTCCTGGCAATCTTAGCAAGAGACAGACTTATTAGGCCAGTAATGATACTTTGTGATTTATGCTGAAGCAGTCTGTACTATTGCATACTTGCGCCCTGGGTCCATCATCCTATCAAAAGCATATATTCAGTGGGAAAAACTCATGCTGAGCACTAGTACTAAGCATACTTCAGAATATATTTTTCAAATGTATTTTAATCTTTAAGGAATCTTACTTAAAAAAAAAATCACTTTAGAATGAAGTCTTCACTGTACTTATCAAGTACAAATCCAAATGATGACAGAATCAGACCATTGTGCAGATAAGATTTTCCAGAGAACCTCTTTGCAAAAGAATCAAACCAGACATGATTATGCCAAGCACACTCTTAGTAATGAAGATTCAAATACGTATCTATGAAATTAAGAACCTCTTCTTGACAAGAATCAAATACAGCTAAAGGGGTTCATGTTTTGATAGCTATAACTAGGGTCTATCTAAAATGCAATCAGTTTATAGTCCACATGCCAGAACTTCCACATTCAATGGTTAAGGCTTTCCTGCATCCCAAGACATTTAAAACAGCTTCTACTATCTTCATTGGGACCATAGTTTTATAGCATTGAAGTGATAATAATTTTTTTTTGCCATCTGACTTCATTAGCTTTTTTCTGTTTCAGAGAAAAAAACCCTGTGAATCTTGCATTTAAGGCAGCACTGATCTGGTCATCAGTAATGTGTCACACTTCAACAAGCACTTCCACCTGGGACAAGCCCTGTGTAGCTTCTACACCTGCTCCAGCTCCTTTTCAGCACATCTATTAGAACCCTTGACCCATAATTATCTTTGGCAAAGTCCCAGCTGCAATTAATTACTGGATTTGCCTGTCCACATGTGCGCATGTGAGCACATGAAGAGAGCAAGCCTAGCAGTGCAGTGCAGTAATGCCTTGCTTGCTCTATTTCCCCCTTATTGATGCAATAGAACAGTGACAGAAACTTAATACAAGTATATGTATATACTTATTTTTTTAAAAAAGCGCATTGTCCTGCCTTCTGAATGGATATAAAAGTATTCTGCAATAAAACAGAGAGGTTTTTTTTAAAAATTTTGATTCAGCTAGAACTAAATAGTTTTTCTTTCTCTGCCTAGGATAAGTCTGAAACAGGCATTACTAGAGTCTGAGTGTATATAAATATCTCACACAGATGCTAAGCAAAAATACCTTACGGTAGGTATGCAGAAAAAAGCAAAAAAAAAAAAAAAAACCTCATTAATCAATTTTATCCATGTCAGCTTTCTTTAGACTATTTTTTCTCTAGAGAGGAAAGTTTCATCAGCAGCTCTATACAAAATCTCTCCTGGTTTCTCAGTCATATTTTGTGTACCGATACATATAAAGCAAACCGTGATTCTTTTTAATGACTACAGCAATGTTCAACCAATGCATCTAAGATACCAGGCCACAGCAACTATTTTGTGTGGAAAGAAGGGATAAACTTAGGAGAAGAAAAAAAAAAAAACAAGAAATAAAATCAAGAAACTTCTTAAACAGAGAAAAGAAAGGATGGGGGAAAGGCAAAATATTATTTTAAATCTCATTTGAAAATATAATATACAGGCCTAAATAATAGTGGTGGATCGAAACACCTCAAGTGCTGAAAAAAACCCACAAATCTGATCTTTGTGCTTAGACCTGTGCAAAGTTTTTTGATCTTAGTAGCCACATGAGAGGAACCGAGGGATAGTAAGCCCTATATTCAGAAATACCTCTATGAACTTAAATTGATAGAACAACTCCTACATTGTTGTGGTTTTTTTGTTGTTGTTTTTTAAAGAAACTTGTCAGTACATCCTCTTAAACTCCAAATCTCGGACTACACCAAAAGCTGCAACCATGCACCTTATGTAAAACATGAGCTGCACATGGTTAAGCATGAGATCAGAGTGTAAGTAGATTCTTAACATCAATTTTTTTTTGCTGTGGTAAAATGAGATAACTAGACATTGATGTCTGGTGCTAAAAACAGGCAACTCTTTACAAGGAGCCCTGACCACTGCTCAATTACCTTGAAAACATTAGAGAATTAGAAACCTTCTGCTATTCATCACCTGGACACACAACCAGGCATGGCAGGTGTTTAACTAGCAGTACGAATCACCTTGCTAATGTCAAAGTGATCTAGATGTCACATTTGGAGGAATGATGCTAAAAATTAGAGCAAAGTGGTCATTTTTCCCTATTCAGCACATGTGGGGCTACCTCAGGCTCCCCACCAAAGACAGAAGCAAGATAACTGACATACCAAGGTGATTAGGGGGCTGGAGCAGGTGATTTATGAGGTGAGGCAGAGAGAATGGGGTTTGCTCAGCCTGGAGAAAGTGGAAGTTGGGGGAGGAAGGTGCAGGGGAGATCTAGCTACTGCCTTGAACTGCAAATACCTAATGGGAGGGTGGCTAGAGAGTGTAAGAAGACTCTACTCAAACCTACACAACAAAAGGACAAGAGGCAATACACACAAGTTATAGCAAGAAATAGAGATTTTTTTCAAATGAAAGAAGCCTCTGAACAGGCTGGTCTAACCTTGAAATCAGCACTGCTTTGAGCACATGGTTGGGTAAGATGACCTACAGAAGAACCTTCCAATCTAATTATTCTATGCTTTTGTTATACTGTATAATTTCTTAGTTTTCCTTTTTCTTTTTTATGCTTTTTTTACTCAGAAAAGCATATTTCTTCTGTTGTGCATCCATTAGAATCCCGTAACAGAGATGAGCCATTACCTTTAAGATCATTGAGTCCAACCATTAACCTAATGCTACCAAGCCAACCACTAAAGAATATCCCTAAACACTACATGTACCTGTCTTTTAAATACCTCCAAGGATGGTGACTCCACCACTTCCCTGGGCAGCCTGTTCCACTGCTTGATAACCCTTTCCGTGAATAATTTTTTCCTAATATCCAATCTAAACCTCCCCTGGTGCAACTTGAGGCTGTTTCCTCTCGTTCTATCGCTTGTTACCAAGGAGAAGAGACTAACATCCTCCTCACTACAACCTCCTTTCAGTAAATACATGGTCATTTCCTGAGGTATGGGCAGTGGTTCTCGCTCAGGCTTTGTTCCACTAAATGAACTGACTAGTTGATGGTTCGCTCGTGCACTCTACAGACATTTTCATTTGTGCACGAGTTTCAGAATTAGCAGCCTTTCTCTGTTACTGAGACTAAAAGGGAGATTTGTTCATGGCAGACTTTCAGAACTCCCTGTGTTTTGCCATGCTTTGTCTTACACAAATGCCTTTTTAGAGAAATGTCTGTAGGGTAGAACAGTTTATAATTATTCTTTGTCCACAGGAGTGAACTAATGTTTCTGGCCATTTTATAAATTACATGAGGAGAAAAATACAATATTTTTGCGTGTCTTTCTGCAGGAAGATTTTGAGTGGCTATAAAAAAATTAGTACAACTTTAAACATCAATGGCCATTTAGCTTAAATTTTGACAGCAACAACCATTATATATTTTTATCCATTAAAAATGAGTGCTAGAGATTAACCTAAATTGAAATCTGAATTTCAGATCTGCTCTGCCCACTGCACTCTGCATTGCTCTAGTGGCAATCTAGTGGGATCACAAAGTCAGAAGGCCAGGAGGAACCTTCAAAAGCCATTTATTACAATGATTTTCATCTTCTGAAAAGCAAAACTCCCTTTCGCAACAATTATGTGAATAGGGGCCAGAAACTTCAAGGTCAAATGCTATTAGACATAGCCACTGCTAACACTTTAAGACTCCTTTGAATTCAAGAGTAGCATGACCCAGAGTTTGAAAATCGCTAGTTTATTTCATCCCTTTAAGCATAATTTACTCCTTCTCCATGTTCCAAGGGAGAATCAAATATACTTACATCATTTTTAACAGATGTTTGCTTAGTCTTTTGGAAAACTTCCAATGAAAGAGACTCCACAGCCTTCTTTGGCAATGTATTTCAAAGCTTCACCATCCTTATTGTTAAAATTTCTTTCCTAATATCTAGTCTGCACTTCCTATCTCTAGACTAAACATTCCTAAGCGGCAAGCCATGCTTTGATCATTCTTCCTCTGCCCCCTCTGCAGTTGGTGCACACCTTTCTTAACATGTACTACCTAGGACTAGCCTCAATGTTTCATCTAAAGTCCAATGCTCAGTAAGACTGAAGGGTTCTGTCATTTCTTCTGCAGCTCCTGCTCACACATCCCAAGATTGCATCTACTCTCTTTACGACAGCATATTGGGCTATATAGCTCTGTGAAGGTTTTTCAATATCAGCTTCCTTGCTTTTCCTGTCAAAGACACATCTTGCTGTTGCCTCAACAATTTCTGGGTACCAGAACAGCCATTTCAGTCCTCAGCCATCAGGGGTATAATTTACTCCTGCTGTGGGCTCCTTACACTGAGAACTAGAGCAGTTCCCAGCCTGCACCACAATGTAGCTATGTCCTCCAACAGCACCGAACAAACACAGCCTAGAATGCAGTGGAGGACCTAATCCTGAATGGGCAGCCACCATCAATAGCAAAAAGTATGAACAGGTTTCTAGGTACATTAATCCCTAATGCATTTCTCTAGCTGCAAGGCAAATAAAATGGCTAAGAAATACAGACATATTAAGGTAATTTGACCTTAACTACATGTCTTGTTTTGGATAACTGGTAACAAAGTGAGAGATGCAAGTTAGTATATAGTCTCTTCTACTATAATATCAAGCTCCCTGCACAGCAAACTCAACTTCTACATTTCTTCAGCTGCTGTATTCAATTACAGAATCTTAACGAGCTTTGCCAAGATATAAGTATTCTCCTCCTCCTTTTCCTTTCCTTGCTCCCTGCCCTCCTTTCCTCTCTTCCTCATTTCTTTCCCTTTATTTTTTTTCCAGAAAGAGGAACAAATAGGTCTTTTCTGGCTTGTTGTTCTGAACAATACAGCTACTTGCTATATAGAGAGGGCAGGCAGCCCTCTCTTGACTTCTATGGAAAGTGGCTGTTGCTTTGCTTACCACACCTTTAATTTAGAGTAATGAAGCACTGTAAATATGTGATTACAGGCTACAAAATCAGACCTTTCAATGCTTTAAATACCTGCTGGAGCCTTTTAATATTTTTAATACCTCTTATCACATTAAGAAGTTTAGCTGCAGCTCCCATCAGAAATGGAAACATTTCAATAGCCTTGAGAAAGCCTTTGGGATGATTGCTGTCAGACTCGAGAATGATTTTCATACAGCATGCATTCAGTGAAATGACCACATTATTATTTTTTAGTTTCTGAAAGGAAATATGCAATTGCCTGGTAAGTAAACATTCTCATGTGACATTAGTGTATAATGCATGAGGATCAAGAGTGTCTGCGTATTGCAAGGAATGGTGGGAATGTGAACTGTGTGTTTTATAAGCAAACGTGACAATAATTCTGCAATTCCTTCTTAAGTTGTCTAGTCCTGGTTTTGTCAGTGAATTTCATACACTAAAGGCAGATGCCTGAAAAAAAAATTGTTCTTTACGAGCTAATTCACAGGCGCCTACAGAGATATAAGAACTCCAAGGTATCCAATAGATACAGCAATGAAGCATAAAAAACACCTTTCTATAATGTGCATGTAATCTAGAGTAAATCTGGCAGTTACACACTTTATTCCTGTCTGCAAGAAGTGATATTCCATAAATCTCCTTTGAAGTCTCTGTTATTTTTTCATTTCTGAAAAAAAGAAAGCCGCTGCCGCCTTCTCCTATACAATCCAAGGGACTATTTCCTCTTTACTGGTAACTGCCAGCATGCAGGAAAATGCTAGCATTGATTCCTTTAACTGAGTCTGGGGCAAAATTTATTTTCTATCAAAAGCTTTATGAGATCTGTATGAACAATAAGCACTATATGGAGGACCCAAAAAAATCAAAACAGTTACTGTTCTGGAGGAAAGGTTTGGACTTCCTTCTAATGCATTCATCAGTATGAGCCTGATAGCTTTAATCCTTCCAAGACTTCAATAAAGAAATCAAAGCAGTACATCACATGCCTGCTCCGTGACCTTTGCCAGAGAGAAAGAATAACAGTCCACAGCAGTATTGTTTTGCTTCAATTGAGCAGAAGAGGTCTGGGAAATTGCTCTTTCACTTCCAGAGTCCTCACCAGAGGAGTCCTCAAGAATCAGATCTTCCCTCCACGTTAACCACTGTCTGTACGAAGCTGCTGGGAGAGCTGGTAAGATAATAAACACTATCATGCTGTCAGTCTGTGAGCCAGCCCACAGCTCTAAGTCTCCTTTTTATCATATGTAAACAGCAGCATCCCTCAGCTTTCCTCAGTGCCTCTATGAAAACAGCATGTGGAGGCATGGTATCTACCTACAGCTGAACAACCTACACAAAACTGAGCAACATCAGTAAGCAGCAGCTTTTTTTCTCTCCTCTCAAAGATATTTGTCCTCAGATTTTCAAACCGGTGTTTATTTGGTCTCATCTGGATTCCTTACGACATTGCCCAAATAGCCATTGTAGCAAGAAAGCCCACTTGTGTGCATGTCTAGAAAGAAACAAGACCAGAGAGGAGAATATCACCTAAATATCTGTAGACACTGTCATGCTTATCTTTGAGCTTTATGCAGTTGGAAGCACAAATCACAGAGGCACTTCCCTGTAATACTCTGCTTCCTATTCCAATAGTCTGCTGGATACAGAGTTGAAGGTCCCCATTCAGAAAAACAAATCTTCTTGGGGTTATTCTTGGCCATCGTAGAACTACCCTTTTCCCTTGTCCAAGCCTTCCTACAACACCTACTTTTCACTGATATAGTTAAACACCAGCTAATGATGTCACAACTTTCAGAGCAGCTAAGCCTATCTTGTAAGGTTACACTTACAAGAGAGAAAAATGATCACACACATTAGTTTCAGAACAAAATTCAATTTTTTTTTTCTGTTGAGCTTTCCCTTGACAAATTTCTACCCACCCACAAGTACATACAAATGAGCAAATAACAACAAAATCCTGTGACTGACACAAGCAGTTCCTTTCTCCAAACTGGAAAGGAATTTGCAGAGACCATTAATTTTTGAATATTTTTGAGATATCCAGATATCACAGCTACATAGGCTATACAAACACTTCAGTGGATAGTCTCCAAATTATAGAGTCATAGATGAGAGTATAAAACCCATTAAGTAATCTATGCAAGTCTCACTGCAGTAGTCCCAGAGGAAAGACTGGCCTTTCATCCAGAGAAATCAGTTTATAGTAACTGGGTCAGATTAGTGGCTAGGAAGGGATTACTTTTAGAAACCTTATGAAAAAAAAAAGTTGTAAGCAGAGTCAGTGGTTGAGACTTATGCATCCTTCATGGAAGGGTGTCCTGGTTTGGCCTAAAACAGACCAATTTTCCTTTCAGTGATTTTTCCTTTCAGCTAAGTCTCTTCTAAGTAACTGCACTTTCTGAAACTAGCTGCATGTTTTGCAGACAGTATCTGCTTCCAGGACTGATAACACTCAATGTTTGTAGTTATCACTTAGGCACCGGTAGGGATGTTATGCAGAAAGGCTCTTGCTGTACTTAGTCTTAGAGAAACCAAGGTCACTGCTAAATTCCTCACTGCTTACGAGTGAAGAGCCGAAGGGGGGTCGCACCTGCAGTGAGGAGCGGACAGGACAGGTGACCCAAAATTGACCAGCAAAGGTATTCCATCCCATACATGTCATTCTCAGTATAAAGTGGGGGGATCACAAGGGTCTCGGGTCTTCTCCCCCTTCTTCTCAGCCCTTCTTCTTCTCCGCTTCTTCTTCCTTCTGGTATGGCCAGTGTCCGAAGATGACTCTGTCCATTTTCCTGCTGCCCCCAATCCCAATCCGTGCATCCTTGAATCCAGTTCCCATCTGTCGCTAGGCCCAGCCTGGGCCTTCCTGGAGCCTGCCCTGCAGTGCCGGTGGTGATGTGACTGACATCGGGGGAGCTCGATCTTGGTTTTGTATATATTTGTATATATTTTATTATTTCCATTCTTATTATTATACTCTTTTTCATTATTATAGTTTATTAAAACTGTTTTAACTTTCCAACCCGTAAGTCTCTCTCCCTTTTCCCTTTCCCTTCTGGAGGTGGGAGGAGGGTTAATATAGAGCATCTGCCACCGGTTTAATAGCCGGCCCAGTTTTAAACTGTGACAAAGGGATAAGCAGAGCCTCCATAGCACCCTTCATCAGAGTGTGTAAGCTAGAAAAAGTGGAACCGAGGAGATTGGCTGTTATTAAAATATTTAGGGAATGTGCAGTTCCATAGGATCAGGCTGCAGTCACTTTCAGACTCAATCATGCTGTGGATGAACTGCCAGCTACCAAAGCTTCCAAATAACGACTCAACTCACTAAAAGAAACTCAGTCACTGTCAAAACCTCTGACTAAGAGCTCAAATAGCTGAAGACACCCCTGTCTTCCTTGTGGCTTTCCAAGTACTTGAAATCAGTTCATGGCAAATGAGGGTTTGCTTGCTTGGCTTTGTTTTCAAAGATAACACAGCTTAAACTAGGAGGCAGAGAGGACTATACAGGTACAAGTCAGTGTATACAATTTTGGCTTTTCCTGATGAAAACCAATCTGGTTTTGGGACAACTCTGTGGGAAAGTGTTTTATTTATGACTGATTCATGGTTATTATACAAAGCCTTCTGCTTTTCCAAATGGATCCTGTGAGAGGATTTTAATAATAGATAGTGACCCCAAGAGGGATAGGTTACAATGCTATTAATACATCAGAACATGAACATCTTTCATGTAGCACTGGATATTGTGGACTTCTCTCTCTGTAAAGTGCCAGTTGGGTAACAATTTTAAGAGACCAGAAAAGAAACATATCACTGTTTTGTAACACAAACTTCTGAAACCCCCCTGACTAATTTTCTCAGTTGTTTTTATCTTTCATAGATAAAACTATTTACAGATAAGTAATTTTACATAAATATTTGATGCTAGACTTCATTATGAATCTGGGTTTAGTAGCAGAGACTAAGACAGAACATATCACTGGCAGCATTTTCCAATACAAAAATCATCTAAGCATCTGCCGGCTGCGAGAATAAACATCTCTACCAACTTGTCAGAGCCTGTCAGGCCTATAATTATGTTCTACAGCATTAAAGAAACTGCTTTTGATTGTGTGGGTACAAACTGCAAAAACAACAATACCAAATTTTGAAGGCTACAAGCAGAACAGACTCAGTGGGAATGTGTGCACTGTTTACTGACCAAGTGCTCCTTATCTCTTGCCCCCCTCTTATGTTTGCATGGGCCCTGGCAACTGTTACCTCTCCTACAACATCCTACTGCAAAGGATTTTTATTACAAAGCTGATATGCACCTCCCTTGCTACAGGGACTCCAGTACCTAAGCGTACCACTGACAGCCTACAGCCATCCCACCTGACACTGCTGAAGAAAGTCATAGTAGGTCAGCTGCTTAATGGAAGTCCTCCAAAGAACATATTCAGCATTGGCGATTTAGGAGACGACAATATTTTCTGTTGATTAGAGGGTGCCTTTTGAAATCCTCACTGCAGTTTCAGTTGTAAATGATACTCAGCCTTACCTCTCACCCCAAACTCTTTGGTAACATTGCTTTGTGCAGTTGTGGAAGCTTTCTTATTCATCTTCCTTTGCACCCCAGACAGCTGGCTACATTTAAATAGTACGCAAGCAGCTTCCTTATATCCTATTACTAACATAAGAAGGTAGGGTTACAAGTTTCAGTATTTTCTGACTTCAAAGAACAAGGGCAAATGTGTTATAAGGGTAGTTTACAACGACATTGTTTTTAAACTGAAAGAATGCATTTCCAGCTCACTAATCCAAAACACTTTTTGATTCCCAAACTGTTTGATTATACCTATGCACAACCTGAATTTCTCACTTGCAGAAGGCAAAGAGAAGGTACTGAAAGAATTAGTAGTTTTACTGCTTGTAATTAGCATGACAGTGATATTGTAGATATTACCTATAAATGGTACAGTATATGCTAATTATATGGATAACAAAGCTACTTAAAAACTAAACAGTAATTCAACTTTAAATACTTAATCTTCTAACCACTTAGAAAAAAAAATACCATTTCCTACATTAAAACCTTAAGCTTTACCCAGTCTCCAGAAATAACCATCACTTTTAGTCAAAAAATGAATTTCAAAGCTATGCTGTTAGAACGTCTATTATCATGTCCACTACTTAAGCCCTTTAGAAAAACTATCCTGCACTTGGAAAAAACCCACCAAAACCAACATATATTAAAGGCTTATGCTGTCACATTGACATTAAATGACATAAGACAATTTATTTCTATGATGTACTTTTTAAAAAATGCGTAACACTATGTTAGGCAGCAGACAGTTTAGTTTTACCAAACCCCCTACAACACTGCATGATAAGCAAAGAAAACCCCCAGGAAGTCACACCAAAGAAACACTCCCTCTTCTATCGTCATCCTCAGACTTCATTCACCTGGAGCCTGGTTCCTTTTGCACAGCCCTCAGTGGAAAAAAACGTCAACGGATTTCAGCCTAAGTGGAATTAGGCTGCTAACATTCAAGCTCTCAGAGTAATAATTTTCTTTCAAGAGACAATTATCATTCAAGACTGGGCCCATATGGTCTTGTTTTGTGATTCTGCCTGTACTTAAGGAAGTTCTCTGTTCTGTTGTAGAATAGAGTCCTTATAAAGAAATAAAAAGCTGTTGTAGGTAAAATAAACATTATTTTAGTCAGAACTATAATCTCTATCCTGAAACAAGAGAAAAATCTATAAAAGTAGTCGCACAAAATATATGGTATAAGAAAAAGATTTTATTTTCTTGAGAATTCTTTTATTCTTTGCTGTGTTTTTTAGTCTTGGCTCATAGTCAAAACACTGTTCATGGCTACTCACTCATAATTTCGGTTTTTTGTTGTTTCATCACCCACAAAAACCTTTTGTGGCTTCATATCCTCTGTAGCTGAACAATACCCCTTAACTATTTCTAAAAACCCCTAGGAACTAAAAAAAACAATGAGTGTGTTTTAAGAAACTACAGTACAAACTGCTAAACAAGTCGGAAATCCATGACCAGCTTAAGGGAAACAATGCTTAAATGGGGACGAAAGCTTTGGTCCATTCCTTTTAAGAGCAGCTGAAGAGGAAAATTTCATCAAGCGGTCTGATTGTTGTAGCAATCCATACGGCTGCAAACTGAGTCACTAGTCAAAGGTCATTTGAATGGAAGCAGCCCTGCTCTTCCAAAACACAAGTCTGCCACAGCACACAAATGGGCAGAAGCAATCTGTAGGAAGCTGTCAATATTTTCTGTATTTCACTTAATGGAGACCTGAGCTCATACTTACTGTATTTGAAATCATCCAGCTACCTCTTTTCACCAAAAGTACAGCATTTCTTTTGCATGGAGAAGAAGGCCAGGCAATGACAACCACATGACTGTCATTTGCAGTGTACAGCACGTCCTCCAGCCACATCGGGGCAGATCTAAGGACTCTGCCTTTCCCCCTACTCACCCCTGCTCCATCCACAATCCTTCCCCATGACACCTAATCCATCCTTCAAAAACCTATTCCTATCTGTGTCAAGCACAATCAGCTGCCATATTCCTTCCCACAACATTGCAGAGCTCTGCCACTTCTGCCAGTGCTGAGGACATTGGGAATGCTTGCTGATGCTATGAGCTGCCACTTCCCCCAGTGGCATCTGCCCTCTCTTTTTTAAGTCTCTCTCTGAGCTGCAGCAGAAATGGCAACAGCAGTAGCAGACAGAACACTCAGGCAGACAGAGAAGTGTTGAAGTGCTCGGATAATGTATTCCACTCAAATGGCTGTTCCCCATCTCCTTTGAGTAAAATTCGGTAAGTTGAAGGGACATGTTTTCAATGACCAGTCAGGCCCACTGGCATATGTGATCATAGCTATTTTATTCCAGGAGAAAGTATTTCTCTATTTGCTCACACGGGATTACATGAAATGCATCACGAAATTCCCAGCTTTTTGGTAGAGAAGACAGAGGTTTCATCTTTATTGCAGGTCTGTAACCAAGCCAGTCAGCTAGGGGTTTTTTTGGGTGTTGGGGTTTTTTTGTTTTCTTTTTCATTAAAAAAAAAAAAAAAAAAACGACAAATCAACTAAAGTTAGTGGTAAGTAAGAAATATTTCTAGGCTAAGATTCAACCAATTATTTGAGACATCTACCGTCAAGCAGATGAATTTCATTTTAGACATGGACTGCTGAAACTTACCCTACCTGAGCTGACCAAGGAAGTACAAATGGGTACTTTGGGTTATGTAGGCATCTCTGCTTAGTTCTGCTGTTTAGATGAGGCTGACAAAAGATTGGGATTTCAGTAATCATTCAGAAAAAGCCCTAAGTGCATCAGTGGAACAGTTGAATTTTTTGCATCTTAGCTTCTTGGACAACTGTTCTATGTAAGGCTAATTTTCCAGAAAATCAGGAATAAAAACTTTTAAAGATACTGCCTTGGGTTTTTGTGGGGTCTTTTTGTTTGTTTATTTTAAACTGGTCTCTTATAGTACAGCTAGGTCAACTGAATTGTGAACTAGCATCAAAAGACAGTTTCAATTTTTGGGAAAAGTTACATTTTAATTAAATCTCATAGAATGGCATGAAGACCACAGGAGCGGATCTCAATTTTACAGCTGTGCTGCAATCAAACTGACAGTATATAAAGAGATGCAACAGAAACTGAGAATGCAACATGTATTTCTCATTTCACTGCATGCGCAGCTGTATCTTGTGGATATTTTGCATGAGACCTAGAAGCTAAACGTTATTTTGCTACTAGAAGTCCAATTAGGAAGGCAGAAACTGTAATAGTCACAGAAAATAGCACCATCTGAGCAGAAGTCTTATTTCTCGAAAAGAGTGGTGGCAATTAAAGCAGAGATTGGTGACCTTGGCTGAAATATTTGACAACATGCAAATATTCAGGAAAATGTATGACTCCAGCATGCAAGGCTTATCGTTGGGGCTTTGGTTCATAAATACACATACAGAGTGTCACATACAGTGACAGACACAGAGGTTAAGAGAAAATATGATGCAATTCCTACCAAAGGTTGGGGGAATCAAAAAAAAAAAAAAAAAAGGTAAAGCAACAGCAGTTTGGTTTAAAAGTTATGAGAGATGCTGTGGACAGAACTATTTGAACAGATACATTTATGAAATGCTCTTTTCTGACTGAAGAGATCTTATGTGGTATAAGTCACGCACATGGGCATGCTGCTGATATAACGTTGCAGTGAGGATGCTGTCATGCCATTACTATCCGCACGTGCTGTCTGCTACTATCTGCTTACTACTAGTTGGGCAATGCATGTTTCCTTCTGTTTCAGTAGGATTGGTAGGAGTATATATAAATTATTATTGACATACTGAAGTCTTGATGGAGTTGATTGGTATGAAATATGGGTTCCTGTAACGCCGCAGAGCAGACTGAGCACACTAAGGCTGCAATAGCGTAAACAAAGGCTAGAACTAGTAAAATATTGGAAGTTCAGTACTGTCATTTGATATTTCAGCACTGTTTTTTATTGAAGTGTGCCAAAATTCAGTCAAAAAGCCAAAGCATCATACATATTTTGTAGACCATGCAGTACCAGAAAATTTCAACTAGAAATGCCAATATTTTTCATTTAGGCATTAATGTCAAATTGAAACTCAAACCTATATTTTGAAAAAAGCATTTTGTTTTGCATGGAATGTATGAGTCTCATAATATTCTGCAGTGATCAAACAAAGGGTATCACAACAGAGAAAGCCCCAAGGAAAGGCCTGACCTAGGAAAAGAATAGGGACACACCACCTGAGTATGAACACTCACAAGGAATCACAGAAATTCAGGTGAACAAAGATAACATCAAATTGACCTGAAACACATTATAGATTCAAGCTACTGAACCAAAGTGAAATGTCATGTTGAATTCCAAAATGAAAAATCAAGGGGTATGGGCAAAATTGTAGTTTCCTCCATGAGAAAACATGTTAGTAGAAAATTGCTAATGCCTCAGGAAATTACATGTGTGTGTGTATACATACATTTACATATATAATATGCATTTTATAATATAATCTCCCTACATAATCTATCATGTATCGTTTTCCCAAAATCTACAGAGCAGAACAGTTTATCGATTGCAATGGAAACAGGTGGCAGAGAAGGGTCAAGCAGGGCCAGCAGTGATATTTAGGGGGCTGTTGCTTCCTCCTTCCCTACTACACTGCCTGTGCAGGCACCCAAGAGCTCACCTCACAGCCAAGAGGCAGCATCACCATGCAGCCTTAACCCAACCCACGGCTGCTGCTGGCTCCAGGCACAGCACCTTCCCCAAAAGGTGGCTGCTCTCTGGAGCACCTCCTTTACGCAGGGTGTGACTCTAAAATTCCTGTTGCCAAAACTGTCATCTTTGAAATCGTTTATCTCCAGGCACCGGCAAAATGGGTTTGGAATTTGCTTCATCTGATGCATATCGTGAGTCACACAGCAGCTTATGTTTCCTCGTGTAGACTTTCAGAAGCAGGCTGATGTTTGTTAATTAGTGCTAAGCCCCAGGTTTTGTCAACATTTGTTTTCCATTGTTTTCACTAGGTGCTATTTTATCCTGCATCTTAAGATTTTTAAACTTTTTTTTTTCCCGGAAGATTTGCTCCGTTTCTTTTCTGCGGAAACCCTGTATTTTGCTTCCTCTGTGCAACACACTACTTGTTGGGATTGTGTGGGCCCCTAGCTAGGTTCTTTCATCTCTAGGATACATAACAGGAGGTTGTGAGCCCTCTCTCTCTCTCTGATGTTAAAGTAGAAATAGCTTTAGTGGGTTTTGCCCAGTTGTGACCCCTTTAAGTAATTTCAGATCATATCAGCCCACAGACTGCACATGTCTTCATTTCGTAGCAGAAATGAAACATCTTGGCACTTCAGCTTTCCTCATGCAGCACTCCATCCCCAGTGTTCAACAGTCAAAAATATTGTGGTGAAAACGTAAGAATAAGATGATTTTTGTTAAGACCCATGATAGCAGATCAGCAGTGTTTTCCCTCCTCCTTGCAGATAAAGGAATAAAGTCACTCAATTGTGTTTGTTCTCGTAACAGTTGATTTACCTTGCTTGGTATTAATATCAACACTTAATTGCAGGCTTACAGGCCTGGTGACGGTGGCACTAATTAAATCCTGTCCATGCCCTGTAGCAACCACATTGCAAATCACCTTCAAGTCGAGCATGTGCAGCCCCAAGTACAGTTATGGTATGGGAATACAGTTCCACTGACCACCACTGGCAACATCTGGGAGACATTGTGAAACTAGCCAAGGACATTTGCTGTTAGGCAAAGCAACTTCCTTTAGGAAAGAGGAACTAAGTTTTGGTTTCTGCCATATTCTCCAATACCCTGCAGAACCAGGCTGAAGAAGTGTGCAAACATCAAAGAACAGGATTTATGCATTGAGTTGCAACCACTTCCAAAGTGGGTGGGCAGGGGGAGCGGCAGCAGAAGTAATTTCCCTTTCCCTGTCCTAGGTAGATAGGAATAGGAACAGGGATTAATATTCAGGAGGCATTTGCTCATTTGCAATGCTGGTCTTTAACTGTTTCTTGAAAGGAAAACTATTTAAAATTATGTAGCTTTGGCAAGGCTGGAAAGCTTTTTTTGGTTTTGTTTTAAATCTCTTCAACACTTCCTCTTCCCTATTATTTATTCTATGTATGCTTGAAAACACTTATGTCAGACTGGCTCTTAATTCTGCCTGGAGAAAGCACCATATGAGACAAGTAGTACAGGATCTGACATCTCTCTTTTCTCTGTAACTTTGTCCACATAAGGAGACTGAGCTACACTTGTGCAAAGTCAAGTACTATTACTGCACCCTCAACATCTTGTAACAACTGAGAGGTAAGATGGTTATCTTATGTTACCAGAAAGCTCAGTCTTGCACTTGAGACCAGAGTTCCCCAATAGGTTTTAATCAGATTCTGGGTTTTCCTCTACTGGCAGAGAATCTCAGGAACATAAGGCTGGGTTCAAGCGCAGCCTCTGCTTCTCTGGACAGTTGGATAAAAGTCAACTTCGCTCTGTGTAGCCCAGCCTGACCTCCAGCACAGCTACCAAAAGCAATATAGATATATCGGTGGTTAAATACATCACGGAGTAACTCGGTGATCAAGTAGCTGTATTACAAAGCTCGTCAGCATAGTCATAGCTTTGCAGTGTAGCAGAAATGACCAAAAAAAGAGCACCACACTCATTTATCAAGATACAGAGCTTATTTAAATATACACACACACATACCAAATAGTATATTCGCTCTCTTTGCCCAAGTCCTGGCTTCCCTGCAAGATTATTAATGTATGGTGTATGCTTATGAACCAGTGCTAGAGCTTCATGCAACTGTTACAGAAATATATCTGAAACGCTTCTGTGGCCTGTTCTAGAATGTGAAAGACAGAAACAAAATAGGTGAAAATATGATTCTTTCACATTTGGGAATATTTACCAAATACTTTATATATTCTGAATGAATCTTATGTAAGATTCAACATGTTCAAACAACTAAAAATAGGTCTGAAAAAACTTGGTGAGCAAATTCACTATATTTCTTTGGACTTTTATTCTTTAACCCATTAAAGACTATGTTTTGCCCACTTTCTGCAGCTTTTATTTGCCTCCTTCTAACAGTCTGGAAAACACCAATATTTCTAAGGATTTAAGCAGCATCCTAAGTAGAGCTCTACACCTCAGTGCCTGATATGTAAATATGCGATTATTTCCATTTACTTAAAAATAAAAAGGAACCACACAAAACACATACCACAAAGTAGTTAAGTAAGTCCCTTAATGAGGCATTTTGCACTTGGAGAAAGAAGAGGTATACGTGATCTACTTATTCGCTCATCATTGTATTGCTTGAGCAAATTAATGGGCTATACAGATGTAGCAAGCTAGATTAACAGGATGCCATTGGATATAACATGATGTTTCCTGCACAAGGAAACAGGTGTCACCGCATCAAAAATCAAAATAGAAGCGAGGTCAGAAGTAAAAAAGCTGTCACAATCCACACAGATGACACACAGAATTTAATGTAAAATTTTGAAGGTAGTTTGGAGCTACTGTTTCTAGTTAAGTTGTTATTAGTCAAGAAAAGGAAACATATTACAGATATTGTTACAGGCATTAATGCATCTCATTTAGATGAAAAAATGAACAGTGACCTGAAACTAGAAGAAATCATCATTGCTTTAGATTGGTACAAATTTCAACAGAGGATTTAACCACTGCACTGGATACCCTTTCTGGTCTTTTCACAAATCACTGTGCCACAACTCAACCAAGGAAAAGGAAAAAAAAAAAAAAAAGAAAAATGAAGCAAACTACTGAGGCACAGTGGATTCTCTGTGCCTTGATGTCATACATCAAGCATGGGCTCCTTTCCTAGAAAGTGTGTTCTAGTTTAAGCCTGACTTGATAGAAGAAATCACTTAACTAAGTTCAGCAGCCCGTGTAATTCTAGAGGTCACAGTAAATATTCTCAATGGATCTTAATCTTTCATCTCTGCATATAAATATAATGGACTAACATCCCCTCATACAACTCCCAGAGTTCTGAACATCTGTGATAGACCTGCATGTTTTACCTCACCAATGAGGGGAAAAAAAGGGGGTTTTACTCCACGTACTGAAGAATAAGAAGCCTAAGAAGTCTTATTCCAGGAGCCAAGCTCCAGCCAGCCAAGCTCCTTTACCTACTTGTTCCCTCCCCCTTTATACCATTGCTACCTATTAATAACAAAACATTACAATAAGAGAGTAAGTTTCTTAGACAGTAGACCCAAACTAGAGAAAGTTTCACAAAAAAACATATACAAATATATCTGAAAACCAACAAGAGAATTTGGACTTAAGAGGACAGGGCTAATATGTTCATTAAAGAAATAACAAAAGCCCTTCCTGCCTGCAAGTCACTGCAATCCCCAAACAGCTTTAAGATGTAGCCTCACCTAGAGTTCATCAAAGCAGACTACTCTCAAAGTGACAAAGACATTAATTGACCACACTCCTCGTCTTCTCAGTTTCTATTTCTAGCCCCACTAGCAATGCTGGGAAGAGGAGGATTTATAGATATTCTCAGAAGATCTTGCAAACTTTCAGATAGTATTGTTCATACAGAATTGATTTGCAGCATAGTCAAAAGTAAAAAAAAAAACCATAATATGAGGGACTCATGTTCCCTCTAGAAAACAGTAATTGTGTTGGATAAAAATTGGTGTGATGTAATGCCTAGACAGAAGAGCTACCAACAGTTTTTGAAACAGGAGAAAGAATGTTTTCTAATACCTTATGTTAGTAGTAACACTTGCTGCAGAGTAAACAGCAGCTTTTACTTCAAAAGATTTTACATTGCCTTACAAAACATACTTCCAGAAATCACTGCCTTCTTCCTTGAAATATATCACCTCCGGAGTGCAAAGTGACTCTAGTAAATGGGATTAACTGTACGTACCTGAGGAGTTGGTTCAAGACAGACTGATCTGCACATCGGCAGGAAGGAGGTCAATAACCTCATTAACATCATCTCCAAAAATACCCGAGATAATGCAAAGGCCGTGGTCGTGGTTTAACCCTGTATGGAGCTAACCCATTTAACAGCTGAGTAGTATAAGTCATGGGAAGAGGCAACAACAGCTATAGTAAGGTTTTAATGCAAAACACTTGATCTTGGCAGACAGCAATTTCCAGGACACATTCACAAGGAACAGGCTGATGTCCCAGACATTTCACAATGATTCCTGAGAAACATGCCCTTCCTAAGGGTTAAGAAGCTTAGGAAAGTTCAACGTGTACGAATACTTGAATTTATTAAAAATATCCTCCTCTTACATTATACTTCATTATTCTTTGTAAAAGTCTTCATTTCAGAAACATATTATGAACAGTGGTAACATAAGGGTGGTAAATTCAGGCCATGGAGCAGCAAAAGCTGTGCTGTGCTGAGTCTGGGCAGAGGGGAACCACAAGGGTCCTCTGCTAAAAGAGGTCCAAAGGCATGGGGACCTTCCCGGGAAGGGCATGTGCTCAGAAGAGAGGTCCTGACCCCAAAAGCCCCCACCGGGAACGAATGCTGCACAGCATTTTAGGACTAGAAGTGAATACAGTGTGCAGCTCTAACTTCACAAAAAAATCAAGCAGGGGAATTTACTTTCCTGAATTAGAATGTGATCGGCATATATATATATATATATATGCACATATGTACAAAGACCCTATCCTTGTGAACAGTTCGGAGGTATCACTGATGGCCAGAAACTCATCTCTACCTACTATTAGGTCTCCAGCAATAGAGGGTGTCCATATGGAAAAGACACACTAATTTAGTAATAACTTGAAGCTAACAAGAAAGCTGTCACTGACACAGCTGTAGTCAATGAACTGAGAGGTGAACAGTGTAATATTTTATTTTGCTGTCCCTAGTGAAAAATTTGGAAATCAAGTCGTTATGTTGTTTCTTATTCTGTTTAAGAGGACTGATTGCCTGCCTGCATTCCCTGCAATACCCAGGCCAACATGGCTCTGCTCTGTCTACCTTCATGACGTACCTTTAGTATTCATAACAGTTTCTGAACATTTTGAACGTTTATTTGACACATCCTGATGTTAATGTGAGGATGATTTGTAAACCAAAGGGCACTTTCTGCTTGTATTTAAAATATTTACAAAAAACAATTATTTTAGTCCACTAAGGATGTGAACCTGGACAATTTGTCCTATTCAGCCATAGTAATGTAACTGGGGAATTCCTCTAAACAGAGGATTCAAGGGAACAGGAATTAGGACTGCTTTACTGTACATGGCTAGAAATATCTCAAAACTAAAAAAGAAAAACAAATATTTTGGTTTGCACTAGCTTATACTAGTATTTCTTTTATATACTTTTTTTAAACTCAACTTTGAACTTGACCCAAATTTTCCCTTAAGTAGTCTTGTAAGCAGGCTCCTGTGAAGCCTCCATTGTCACCCTTTGTTAAGTATTTTCTTGCATAGCATCAGTGCAATTTCTGCCAGGGAAATATGTTTGTTCATGCACATTGACGGGACTCTTGATGAAAACCAATTACTATATTGCCTGTATAAAATCCCTGGTTCTAAAAGCACTACCTTCAGAATTGTTCCTGAAGCTGGAAGGCAGTAAAATGTCCTGTCCTTGTTGCCTGGGCTGCAGATTGTCTGACCCAATTTCTTCACTCCCATTAATGCTCTTTAAATCCTCCCTGACACCTGGATGAGCCTTTTCACTTGCCACTCACGCAAACTATAATCTTGTGGTATCCCTGGAAGCTCGTCCTCTCAGGCTTCTTGGTAAATCTTTTTCACTCATCTGAACACCTCCAGAGTAATATAAAAACATATGTAAAATCCACATGGATAACACATGCTTGCACACACACACAGACTTTGCCAAATTTATATGTGCTTGCAGGCTAAATCCTTCAGGTATAGATCTAACGCTGTTTGCCCGAGTCATGACAGTGAAGTCCATAGGACATTTCCTATTGGACTTCGACA
This sequence comes from Nyctibius grandis, assembly GCF_013368605.1. NCBI lineage: Eukaryota > Metazoa > Chordata > Aves > Nyctibiiformes > Nyctibiidae > Nyctibius > Nyctibius grandis. The sequence goes on along the minus strand of NC_090662.1, from coordinate 72,971,088 downwards.
ATATTATGACAGCTCAGACTTAAGGTCTCAACGATAACACCCAACAGCTCAACTTGAATGGTTATGCTGAGGTTTCAAATTAAGACCAGCATAAAACAGACGAAGTCTGGTGAGACTTTTCAAAGTATCGCAGCTCACCACACTGCAAGTCTTTTGCATGCATGAAGTCAGAAGACCAGATTCATAACTTCCCCTGTAATTAATCATAAAAAACAAAATTGTATCTTGTAGCAAAAGGGTCTCCTGAAATTTGAGGGCAATTTATTCTTAGGAGGAAAAAGCAACATTAAAAAAAAAAAAAAGGAGGAAGGGGGAAAAAAAAAGAGAAGCCATGATAAGGGCTCCTGCAGAGATGTGAGGTCAGATTTCTCTCATACCCAGAAGGTGTGTACTGAAGTAGCACATTACATCAGTGCTTCTCCTTAGCCAAACCCCAGCTCCTTGGGGTTTGTTCTGCACACCACCTTCCTGCCCTGGCAGGGGAAAGGGAGTAAAGCCTGTAATCTAAGCCTGCCGTCTGGCCAGTCTTTATGCTCTTGAAATAGGTGATATCATAATAAGAAAATCCTGCCACGAATGTGTAACCTAATAACAGTGTCTGTTTCCGTCAAAGGCTTTATATTTGTCAGCTTTAGCTTGTGTGAAAGATTACTGTATCTCTTTTATAACACAGCCAATGTGGCTGATAAAGCAAACAACCTTTAAACACGTCTGGTAAATGCTCCTTGTCAATAGCGCAGCTCTCTGTGCTGACAGCTAGGGTAATTTCCCCTTCTCGCCTTCCTCATCATTGTGGGTAATTGACATTAAGAATTTAGACATGTCAACCAAGAGGAAACAAGTGAGTTCAGAAAATTTGCCAATTCAATCAAAATTCAACTTGCCTACATTACATTATCAACATTTTTTCTCCCAGCAACTAACATGTCTCTTTCCACTCCCATTCCTTTCCTACTTTTGAGAAGTATTGGTAAAGAGTTTGCTTTTTTATATATATTATAAAAACTTATATGTGAGATCACCATGCCATTCACAAGTCATTCCTGAGAAGTACTGGCACAGATTTTGGGCACCCTACTCAAAACATTAAAGACTCAGGCTCTTTTCTCTAAGTTCAGAGCAGCCAAGCTGCAGAAGCCTAGTTTATAATGTCTCAAAAATCTTCTGGAACAAATGACACACCTCAGCTTTGCTGTGGCAAAAAAATCTTGGGCTTCACAGCTATTTAGAAGTGCAGATTCATGGGTTGCCAGCTTACTTAAATACCTGTCCTCAGACTGGTTTATTAATCTTCTCTAAGCTACGTGGCAGAACACTGATTAAAAGGCCGAAAAATTGTTTCTTGTCTTTGTCAGTCCTGCTCTTTCCACTTTCTCTGCTTCCCATGCTCATAGACCACCATGCTAGTCACAAAGGATAAAGTTAATTGAATGTTATATTTGCATACTGAAGCACCCATATATTTGGGGCAAACATTTCTACTAACTCAGAAGCAAACCCCTATTTTACTAAACCCTATTTCACTAGGGAAATAAGGATTACTTAGTGAAAAGTGTCCACAGGGTTCATCATACAAGTTACTGGAATAAAGGATCTTACCACCACCTGGCATAGAAAGTATTGACAGTGACAAAGCAAATAAATACATAAGCCTTTAATTTGTCAAAACTTTACCTTTAAGTATAACATCTTTACTTCTACATGGACAAGTACCTAACCACTCAGACAGCCAAGACTGACAACACTACTCCCAACCTTTTAACACTGGAGTTGGAGCAATTTCTTCATCTATTTGCCAAGAAACCATTCCTATTTTTTGGATGCTTCACATACAAATAAGTGCCAGTCTCATCACCAATGAATAAATCAGGGGGGACAAATGGAGCAGTTCAACATAATCTAATCTTCCTGATAATAAAAAAGGAGTTTGCCTATTCATTTGTATTTGTGATGTCTTAGCTGTCACCAGGACACAAACATTTGTATATGTACCCACACAGAGGCACAGCCACACATGCAGTCACAGGTTGTTAAGCTGCTTTTAGCACCTGAGACATACAAGTCCTATTAGCAGGTTATTCATGCCAAGCTTGCTTTCCCCTAACACAGCCAATGCTCAGTTATCTCACCAGGATTATCTCCACGTTAAATTACGGAAGTCGTCCTCTGCAACATCTCCAGCTCACTACTGCATATTTGACACTTCGCATTTCTGAAGTCTGCACTGGCTAGAGTTTCACTTTGTGAATGTTAATGTTTATGTATTTTACAAAGATTACTTCCATTATTATCTCAATATTCTATCATTAAACATATATTAAAGACAGCACTGCTGCTAGTGGCCAATAATTGTGTGAGCTCATTTGGACTGTATTGCAGACGTATCCAAAGCCATTACTGAGATCTCTGCTTTGCATGGCTGGACAGGGCACACCGAAGGAGGCATCTGCCACAGGAGCCAGAACTGCTGCTTCACAGAACCAGGAATAAAGCATCTTCACTTCTCTGCCTGTGTTCATTACTATAAAATGAAGGGAACCACTGAGATATTTAGAAGAGCTAAGCCAATTTTTAACTAGCCAATTTAGTGTTTCTTATTAGTAGAAAATTCTGAATCAATGAAGCCAAAATTTTTGATAGGAGGGGGCTGGTTGCAAATGGATGTTTTTTTAGGGCCTGGATGTAATTTCTGTGTATTTATTTTTTTTTTAATAGATGAAAGAGAAAGATCTCCAGGATGCAATTTAATTTTATTCTGACGAGGAAGTTAAAGGGGTCTCTCTTTGGTGCTGAACCTAATAAATTCAAGTAGCCTGTATCAAGGTCAATTTAGAAATTCACAGAGATTAATATTATCCCATCCCAAATAACTAACTAGTTTTTCATCAGTTGTGATGACTCCTGTACAGAATGTGCATGTTACAGAAATATAGCAGACCTCCATAGTTTTCCAAGAATTACATACAAACATGTCTGACCAGCTCCCTGCAAAAGAGAAAACCTTATCAGCTATAACTAGTATTAAAAATGGTAACGCTTTAGGCTCAGATGGATTCTGATTACACATTATCAAATATTTAAAACAAAAGTCAGTACGCTCTTTCACAAGAGTACTGCAGAGAAAAAAAGATGTCACAGTCTTTTTTTGTTAAGTTTATGCATAAACATACATTTGGATGAGATTTTACTTCATATACTAAAAAGATGCATCTGAATATATTTAGATATTAAAATAAATTAAAATAGAAAAATCTTTTCAGAAATTCTGGCTCTATTAAGTTCAGTGTCTTTCATTTCAGAGGGAGGGGTCATGTTACACCTGGGATCAATGAGACAAAAAAAATATAAAAAAAACCACACACTCAGGAAAGATGGGAGGGAGGAAAAAAAAAAACCCAAAACCAAATTTTAAGAAGTTAGCATGTGACCTCACAGACAAAATTCAAATGCATTTAAGTAGCAAGACACTAAACAAACTGCAGTAACTGGCATATCATAGACACAATTCATGGGATGCGTTACCAAGGAGATAATGTTAATTAGGGAAGAAACAAGAGAGTAGGAGTGGAAATAAATAACTATTCTTTATGCCTTTCATGTCGATTGTGTTCGTGTATATGTAAGGATAAATAATCTATTCAAAAAATGAAGTGAAAAGCATAGCTCTATTTTAAATATAGTTACTGAAGAGCTAAAGCTTTAGTTGTGTAAGGGTTTTTCAAAGAAATCAGCTCAGGCAGGAGGGTTGGTGGTTTTTTTTTTTTCCTGAATATCTTTTATTTATGAGAAAATGAGTGCAAACGTTTTAACAACAAGCAATTTTTGGCAAAAAAAAAAATGGATGCACCAAGCTCTGAGTCTTCCTCATGTCCCTACAAAGTGACAGCTGTAGTATTAGTGCGCTCAGCCTGAGGATTTTCTAAACAATCAGCAGCTTTAGGTATACTCCCATCATAAGAAAGCCCTCATGCTGCAGCAATGAAATGCTAATCTTTCTCAGTTCTGACAACTAATTATTAAATTACTATATTTATTGAAAGACAGACTAAATGAAATGGCCTGTAGAAAGCTGTCTGTTTAGAGATATTTCAGCTTCAAATGAATACACACCTTTTTTGTACAGAAGTTAAAAGGAACGATTTAATTTAAGAAGGATTTCTCATGCAATAGCTGGTGTTAGCAAGTTCTCCAGTTATCTAAATAGCTGACATACATATTTCTAAAAAAAAAAAAAACACTAAAAAAAAACATGGAGCAGAATCAAACCCAATACTCTGTCAATACCAGGTTTCTAAACTACACTTACATTTAATATCTTAGAACTGTTGATTTCCTTTGAAATGATCAAGTTTCTTTCACTTAAAAATTTCTCAACACTTTCAGCAAAAAAGCATCTGATAACATCAGCTTGTGTGTGGCTGCATGCATGTATACCAGTGAACAGCTATTTTACTTTCACATTTCTGCTGCTATTCCAAATACCCATCATTCCTTAAAGTGAAAGGGAATTTGATACTGCTACAAAATTTGATCTCTAGCCTGCTAAAACGATATATTCCCTCTTTCAAGTCACCAGATTTTTTCTAATCTTCCAATTGCAATATATTACTGAAATGGGAACTGGGTTCTTGAGGAATGTATGAAACAGGGAAAACTAGTATCCAATTCACTTATTTTTAGATGTCTTCTTATTTTGTTCATCTTTCCTCCAGGAAACGAAAGGTACATATTTATTTAGGTATAAGGCCAAGACTAATGTACATCTTCATGTGAGCTGTGTACCACAAGTGAAAAAACTAATTCTGGTTTGCATGAAATGAGAAAGAGGGGTAAAGCAATCAGAGATAAGAGAAGTTAGAGGTAGAACCAGTTTGTGGCAAAATAATGATGTTGTTGCTCTACCACTCTCCATCATTTTCGCAAGATCGTGGCAAACAGGAGAGGTGCCTGAGGACTGGAGGTAAGCTGAAGTCACTCCAGTCTTCAAAACAGGCAAGAAGGAAGATCCAGCAAACTACAGACCAGTCAGCCTCACCTCCATCCCTAGAAAAATGATGGAGCAGCTCATTCTGGAGGTTGCCTCTAAGCACATGGAAGAGAAGAAGGTTATCAGGAGTAGTCAGCATGGATTTACCAAGGGGAAATGATGCTTGCCTAACCTGATAGCATTCTATGATGTCGTGACTGAATGGGTAGATGCAGGGAGACCAGTGGATGTGGTCTACCTTGACCTTAGCAAGGCGTTTGACAGAGTTTCCCATGACATCCTCATGAGCAAGCTCAGGAAGTGTGAGGTAGAAGAACAGTGAGATGGATTAAGAACTGGCTACACAATAGAGCCCAAAGAGTGGTAATCAATGGTGCCAAGTCCAGCTGGAGACCTGTAACTAGTAGAGTCCCACAAGGATCAGTGCTGGGTCCAGTCCTGTTCAACATCTTCATCAACGACCTTGATGAAGGGACAGAGTGTCTTCTCAGACAGTTTGCTGATGATACGAAGCTGGGAGGTTTGGCTGATACACCTGAAGGCTGTGTGGCCATTCAGCGTGATTTGGACAGACTGGAAAGCTGGGCAAAGAGGAACCTAATGAGGTTCAACAAGAATAAATGCAGAGCCCTGTACCTGGGAAGGAGTAATAAAATGTACCAGTACAGGTTAGGAGTCGATCTGCTAGAGAGCAACTCTGTGGAGAAGGACCTTGGAGTCCTAGTGGACAACAAGTTATCCATGGGACAGCAATGTGCCCTTGTGGCCAAGAAGGCCAATGGTATCCTGGGGTGCATTAAGAAGAGTACGTCCAGCAGATCGAGGGAGGTCCTCCTCCCCCTCTAGTCTACCCTCGTGAGACCTCACCTGGAGTATTGGGTTCAGTTCTGGGCTCCCCAGTTCAAGAGGGACAGAGATCTAGTGGAGAGAGTCCAACGGAGCGCTAAGAGGATGATTAAGGGACTGGAACACGTGTCTTATGAGGAAAGGTTGAGAGACCTGGGGCTTTTTAGTCTGGAGAAGAGAAGACTGAGAGGGGATCTGATTAATGTGTATAAATATATGAGGGCTGGGTGTCAAGAGGAAAGGTGCAACCTCTTTTCACTTGTGCCCTGCGATAGGACAAGGGGCAATCGATGCAAGCTAGAGCACAGGAAGTTCAACCTCAACATGAGGAAGAACTTCTTTACCGTAAGGGTTACAGAGCACTGGAACAAGCTTCCCAGAGAGGTTGTGGAGTCTCCTTCTCTGGAGACTTTCAAGACCCGTCTGGACGCGTTCCTGTGTAACCTGCCCTAGACTGGTCCTGCTCAGGCAGGGGGATTGGACTCGATGATCTCCAGAGGTTCCTTCCAACCCCTAACATTCTACGATTCTATGATTCTATGATTCTGTGAATGATTGGATTAAAACAAATAAAAACCCCAAACCACTACACCTTGATGGTTGAAAGAATAAAAAAAAAAATTACGTCATAATACTTCTGTTCAGAATAGAGTATTTCAGCTTGTCATTGAATCTAAAAAAAGCATTTAATCTGAAAAAAAAAAAAATGAAGCCTACAATACATACAATGCAGTAGTTTAGAATAAAGGCCAGATTGGATGAGGCTTTGAGCAACCTGATCTAGTGGAAGGTGTCCCTGCCTGTGGCAGGGGGGTTGGAACTAGATGATCTTTAAGGTCCCTTCCAACCAAAACCATTCTATGACAAAAAAGTTTTCATTTTGGAGGAAGTGCAAAGAAGTGTATTTTTTTTTCTTTTTCATCTAGTAATTATTAACCATACACAAAACTACATTCTTCATATTTTTGTTTGTTTTCATAATTTTTTCAACATCAGTTTGACACTTAAGTACAGCTTCAAAGAAGTCAGTGGACTTATTTGTCTGTGTGACTAAACTATAGCCTTCACTCTAAATTCATACACTAAATCATCATTTCTCAGATCTTTTATTTGAAACACATAGAACATTCCTGAATTTTCTTAGGTACTAAGTAAATGAACAACACTAACACAAAAGCAAGCACAATGCATCACGCAAAGTACTTTGATCATTTATTTTCCAAATGTCATTTATAGTGTTAGTTATTTATGATAATATTTCATAATGTAAATGTCCTTTGGTATATTTTTAAAAGCAGTGAAGTCCTAAGTAATAAAAAAAACCTCTGTGCAGCATTCTGCTATTACAGTTTTGCTAAAAGTGGCAGGGAAACCATCATTTTTCTGTGGGCAAATTAGCAAAAGGTGTATTAGTAAGGTTCCTTGCATCTTCTAAGAGCACTCTGGCTTCCTACACTGCTTTAGAGTCAATAGTTTCCAAGTATCCTTGAATTATTAGCATCACAACACCTTTCAAGAAGAAGGGAAGAGATTAAAAAAAAACAAAACAAAACAACATTATTTCACCCATTGCTGAAGCCCTCCCCACCTGAATTCAGAGACAAGAGAGTATTTGTAACAACACTACAGGATAACACATGAAGCTTATTGTATCCAGCCAAAAGAGCAATTTAGAAAAGAGGATTGCATTTCCTAAAGTTAGAGTGGTTAACATCCCAAATCTTACAAAGTGGTGCAATTTATGACCATAAACAAGTTGAATGCTGTAGCTTTCAAGCTACTGTTCATGTAGGTTAATGCCAATAGCTAAGCACATGCTGGTATCCAAAGGGGCAGTCCTGCCCACTTAGCTCCTCATCCCCAGCCCCTTCCCATTCACCTGAGCAGGGATCAGCTCTGCTGAAAACCAGTCATGGCTCTCCTACAAGTTTAGCTTTCACCCTGATCCGACTCACCACAGATCTGCAAAAGCAGTAAGTGTTGGCACAAGAGATGTGACAGGAATATATAATCAGAGGCAAGAAAAGGGCAGGCATACCTCTTTGGTGAGGGCCACAAATGATCATTGAACCACGGTTTTGCTTTTATTTGTCTGTTATCCTCAAACAAAACAAAGCCCTGCAACATTCAACCTCTCCTTACCTCCAACATCCTGAACATTTTTTTTGTTCAGTGTTTCTTCAAGTTTGCAACATACTGTGACCTTAACACTACTGTTCTAGAAGAACATGTCTTGATCTCTGCTACACTCCCCAGCTGCTGTGCACCTACATGGACACTTCTGGGCCCTTCTGGGAGATGGTAACAATTCTCCAACACCATGGGAAGCAGAAAAACTGCCTTCCTTGTAGCCATGAATTATGGTTCATACAAGGATCTGACTTTGCTTGTAAATACAGGAAGTATGACAACAATATTATGTGATGAAGTTGCATGCTGGTGGAAATGCTGTAAAGTTACCAAACTGAAACAGCTTCCTTCAGTGTTCCCAATAATTTCCTTTGCAATTTGAAAGATACAGGCAGTAGGTTTTTTTTTTAAATAGAAAAAAATAACCCACCCTTAACTGACACAGGTAGGAGGACAACAAATCAAGACCTGCCAAAATAAGTTCAACACATACTGCTCCCTGTTTGTTCCATACTTCATTCTTTGCACAGCTGTAATGGCTCTAACTAGCTTATGCTGAGCAGACTGACATCTTTCAGGTATTCTTGATAGCCTGAAACTTTCCTAGCAGCATTTTCAGACCAAAACCTTGAAAATGGGCTAGTATTTGTATTGCTGGAGAAGAAGGAAGGTCCAGCAGTTAAAGCGCTAGTCAGAAATCAAGGACACCAAAGACACATTTGTCTACTACACCAGAGCCGTTCTGTGCAACTCTGCTCATCCACTTACCCTTCTGTCTGTAAAATGAACAGTAGGATCATGCAAACCTGAGAATATCCTTCACATGAAACACTGACAGCAAAAGTTGTCTCTCCACTGAGTTGCTCTCTAGTAGATTGCCTCCTAACCTGTACTGGTACATTTTATTACTCCTTCCCAGGTACAGGGCTCTGCATTTATTCTTGTTGAACCTCATTAGGTTCCTCTTTGCCCAGCTTTCCAGTCTGTCCAAATCATGCTGAATGGCCACACAGCCTTCAGGTGTATCAGCCAAACCTCCCAGCTTCGTATCATCAGCAAACTGTCTGAGAAGACACTCTGTCCCTTCATCAAGGTCGTTGATGAAGATGTTGAACAGGACTGGACCCAGCACTGATCCTTGTGGGACTCTACTAGTTACAGGTCTCCAGCTGGACTTGGCACCATTGATTACCACTCTTTGGGCTCTATTGTGTAGCCAGTTCTTAATCCATCTCACTGTTCTTCTACCTCACACTTCCTGAGCTTGCTCATGAGGATGTCATGGGAAACTCTGTCAAACGCCTTGCTAAGGTCAAGGTAGACCACATCCACTGGTCTCCCTGCATCTACCCATTCAGTCACGACATCATAGAATGCTATCAGGTTAGGCAAGCATCATTTCCCCTTGGTAAATCCATGCTGACTACTCCTGATAACCTTCTTCTCTTCCATGTGCTTAGAGGCGACCTCCAGAATGAGCTGCTCCATCATTTTTCTAGGGATGGAGGTGAGGCTGACTGGTCTGTAGTTTGCTGGATCTTCCTTCTTGCCTGTTTTGAAGACTGGAGTGACTTCAGCTTGCCTCCAGTCCTCAGGCACCTCTCCTGTTTGCCACGATCTTGCAAAAATGATGGAGAGTGGTAGAGCAACAACATCAGCCAGTTCTCTCAACACTCTTGGGTGCATCTCATTAGGGCCCATGGACTTGTATTCAGTTTCCGTAACTGATCACTAACCCAGTCTTCACTGACTAGTGGAGAGTCTTCCCTCCTCCAGGCTTCCTCTCCTACATCCACGGTCTGGAGATCACAAGGGCTGGTCTTAGGATTAAAGACCGAAGCAAAGAAAGTATTCAGCAACTCTGCCTTCTCTGCATCCTTGGTTATCATGGCTGCCGCCTCATTCAGCAGAGGGCCCACACTTTCCCTGTTCTTCCTTTTGCTACTGATATATTTGAAGAAGTCCTTTTTGTTCTCTTTTACTTTCTTTGCCAGTTCTAGTTCGAAGAGGGCTTTGACCTTTCTTGTTGCCTTCCTACACGACCTGACAACTTCCCTATAATTCTCCCAAGTGACAAGACCCTTCTTCCACGAACTGTAAATTTCTTTCTTCTGCGAGATTTCCTTCAGAAGTTCCTTGCTCATCCATGCAGGTCTCTTAGCACGTCTACCTGATTTTTTACTCAAGGGAACACACCTATCTTGGGCTTGAAGGAAGTGGTATTTAAAAATTGACCAACTTTCTTGGGCTCCTTTGCCCTCTAGAGTCTTAGCCCATGGGATTCCTGCAAGTAGATCTTTGAAGAGTACAAAGTTGGCCCTGCGGAAGTCCAGGGTTCTAATCCTACTTATTGCCCTACTTCTACTTTGTAAAATACTAAACTCTTTTCTTTTTCTTCCAAGTTATTGGTAACAACAGTTTTCCAGAGCCCCTTCCTCTTGAGCTTATCAGAACAGACCATATTACTCTTCCTCAGAATTGTGTGGTAAAGATAAAATATATCAAAATGGTCAGAATTCTGGATACCACTGTTAACATGGGACCTATGAACAACCTCGACCTTGGAAGAGCAAGGCAGAACAAAGAGTGTGTTTTCAGTTACTAATGGGTTAATTAAATTCAGAAATGATGCTGTTGAATTCCTTAGACTTCTTCATAAATCAGCTTTATTATTATTTTGCACAGAGACCAATTAGCAAACTGAAAATAATAGGTAACGGCTGAAACCTGCACTTTCATACCACAATTAAAATGCATCTACCACAGACACACCCATTGCATTACCTTAAGTCTATAGCACAGTCGTACTCATGTAAGTGACTTAGCAAGAATACACCTACAACGTTATGTAGCTATGATCTCCAATGGCTCAATCATGTCTGCACAAAGTCCCTGAAATCTATGGGAAATCACAGAGTTTACAGTCTGAAAAGACTTTAAATCAGCAGAGATCCACATAATGGTGGTCTTGCACCTCCAGCCCAACCGTGTACCATCGCACTTGCTCTTTGCCCTCAAGCACTCCTAATGCACAAACTGTGTTTGTCTCACATTCTCTTTATTACTCAGGAAGCTTCTATCTGCCAGGCACAACTCCATCCATTGTGGTGTTGCTTCATAGGGCAGATGCATTTAGTGCATAATTATTCAAAGGTGATGAATTTCAATAAACCATATTTTTCAAATGGGTCCACTTTGTTAGATGGAAATCCTTTTAGTTTGACTGGCAAGTTGACAACTTGGGATCCCAGCATTTTAATGAGCTACATAGCTTTTGAACAGAGTTTAATTAAAATTGTCTGTACTACATACACTGCCCTGCAGTTTATACTATAATTTTCAGGTCAGATGTACCTATTAGCACTACCTTCTGACAGTCACAGTTCTCCCAACCAAGTATACTAAATATTACTCAACAAAGGCTGTGAGAGCCACTAGATAGCAGCAAATCAAGCAGCGTGATCATTAGTATGTACGGTATCTTCTTCCCCACCCGTTTGTTGCATACACAAGCAGCTGTGCTGTTAACATTCACTATGCAGCCTGTACAAAGGAATACTTGTAAATGGAACATAACACAGGAAAAATACAGGCTTTCCATAAACTAAATATACACCAGAAATACATATATCAGATAACAACCAAAGGCTGCTAACAGGCCAAGTATCAGCAATCTGAACGGGAGGAATACAAGCTGCAGAAAACATTCTAGCTCGGATATCACCAGTTAGATGCTATACTCACATTGGTGCAACTGCACAGGGGCCAGGGAGGGCTGGGAGCTGTCACTCAGCAGATATCTGTCTTGGGGTTAAAAAAAAGCTTTTCGTAGAAAGGAAAGGGAGCCCACCCTTATGTCCCACACCACCCCAGGGGGGACTGGCTCTTTCGCATCTCTAATGGAAATGGTGGACACCTGGGCAGCCCCCTGATACTCAGCACAAGAGCCTGAGTTACCCATGCCCCAGGCTGGGGGGAACCTGCAGGGGGAGCCCCCTCTCAGAAGCAGTTTGCTCTAATGAGAGCAACCTGTGTTGGCCAAATCAGCACAAACTCCTGTGTTCATTTCAACTTAGAAATGAGTCAGGTTTTCCAGGGAACACACCCCTCTGAAGGTCAGTGATTTCTAGAACCAGAGAAATTAAGACAGAAGTTTCTTCACCATGGTTTTCAGTCCTTTTGCTGCTTTCCATACTGTGCCACAGAGGGTAGCAAGTGGACTTGCACTTTCATATTTTACTGGACATCAAAGCTAGTGATGTGTTTGTAGAAACCTTGTCAAATGAAGATGACGACAAAGACACTAGTAACAGTCATTTCTTAACACATATGAACAGAAGAAAAAGTATACATAGGAGGGAGAATATAGAGTTGGGCAGAAATTTACTACAACTTTGGTAGCAAAGACAGAACAAGAGAAAAAGCAGAATTTCACTGGCTTCTGTAAGAGGCTGTGAAAAGATTAGATCAAAGAAACAATGGCAGTATGATGATATTACATAGTTCCTATTACCTTGTCTGAGACAGCTGGGGTCAGGTCTGTCCCTGAAATCACTCAGTCAGCGTTTCGTTCTTCTTGTGACAACTGCTAAGGAGACATGAAACACTCAGGCCTTAACTCCCCTTGGTAGATAGGCTCCATAAAGCTTCAGTAATGTCAATACTGGTTTTCAAATAGCCAGCTATATGACAGGCGAACCCAAAGGTGCACTTCTTCACTCCACTGGAGGGAGGAAGCAAGCTGCCAGAAAAGATCAATGAGGAATGAATTGTTTCCTGTTAGGGATGTTTACAGCATGAAATATTTAAGGCAATCTGACCATAATGGAAGTGATTTAAATTAAGACTGACATACACTTTGGGAAGCAGCAATTCCTCACACCAGAGCCTCACCCAAGCTTCTGTTTTGAAGACCACATTAGCTGCAAAGTTTCAGATCAGAAACTGAGTTTTTCTAGCTTCAGGGTGTTCAGAGCTGGGCTTTCAACTTGGAGCAGCTCTTTAGAATGCACCTTGGAAAAAGATGGTACACCATTATGCGGAATGATTGGCATGTGAAAATAAGGCTTTCTAGCAGTTTCATCTTCCACAAAAAGAATCATGTGTGCTCATGCAGGTGCATTTGCTGTATGCAGGTGGGCATAAGAATGCATGGGTGACTGTGGGTATATGCAAGCAGGCAAGTAAAAGATAAGAAAAAACTATTATTACTAGAGAAAACAATTTACAGATGTTTGTCAATAACACAGAGCATTATTAAGGAATGCCACATAATACTACGAATACTACTCCCATAACATCCTCATAGGAAAGCTCAAGAAGTGTGGCTTAGATGAGTGCACAATGAGGTGGATTGAGAACTGGCTGAATGACAGAGCCCAGAGGGTTCTGGTCAGCGGTGCTCAGTCTAGTTGGAGGGCCTGTGGCTAGTGGTGTTCCCCAGGGGTCAGTACTGGGCCCGGTCCTGTTCAACTTATTCATCAATGACCTGGATGAAGGAACAGAGTGTACACTCAGCAAATTTGCTGATGACACAAAACTGGGAGGGGTGGCCAATACACCAGAAGGCTGTGCTGCCATTCAGCGAGACCTGGACAGGCTGGAGAGCTGGGCGGAGAGGAACCTCATGAAGTTCAACAAAGGCAAGTGCAGAGTCCTGCACCTTGGGAGGAATAACCCCATGCACCGGTACAGGTTGGGGGCTGAGCTACTGGAAAGCAGCTCTGCAGAGAAGGACCTGGGTGTTCTGGTGGACAAGTAGTTCACCATGAGCCAGCAATGTGCCCTTGTGGCCAGGAAGGCCAATGGTATCCTGGGATGCATTAGGAAGAGTGTGGCCAACAGGTCAAGGGAGGTTATCCTGCCCCTCTACACGGCCCTGGTGAGGCCACACCTGGAGTACTGTGTCCAGTTCTGGGCCCCTCAGTTCAAGAAAGATAAGGTATTACTGGAGAGAGTCCAGCAAAGGGCTACAAAGATCATCAGAGGACTGGAGCACCTCTCTTATGAACAGAGGCTGAGAGAGCTGGGTCTGTTCAGCTTGGAGAAGAGAAGACTGAGAGGGGATCTTATCAACACTTACAAATACCTTAGGGGTGGGTGTCAAGAGGAGGGGGCCAGACTCTTCTCAGTGGTGCCCAGTGACAGGACAAGGGGCAATGGGCACAAGCCGAAACATGGGAAGTTCCATCTGAATATGAGGAGGAACTTCTTTACTTTGAGGGTGACGGAGCACTGGAATAGGCTGCCCAGGGAGGTTGTGGAGTCTCTTTCTCTGGAGATATTCAAAACCTGCCTGGACATGACCCTGTGCAACGTGCTCTAGGGGAACCTGCTTTGGCAGGGGGTTGGACTAGATGATCTCCAGAGGTCCCTTCCAACCCTAACCATTCTGTGTGATTCTGTAAATGAAAACCCAGCAGCACTGTAAAAAGTGCTAGACATGGAGGAATGATGAGAGCAATTAAACAAGAGCAGTGACTGACCTCTCTTCCATATCCTGTTGTGTATCCAAGTTCTTTTACCCCCCTAGATAAATCATCTGATCAATGAAAAAGTTTGCTGTCATTGCAGAGCATGATAATTATAATTAGAGCTAAATTTCAGGTTACACATCAACAGCAATCAGGCCACCTAGTGCAAATGTTTACTACTGAAACTATTTACTGGAAGAAGCAACTGGCAAGGTTGCAATATGTCATATTCACAGCTTCATGAAATCTACCCTCAATCTTCAGGAGACTGAAACAATATCTAAGTTGAAATTAATCAGTAAGTTGAGGATACATACACATCCCCTCATGAACTCAAATCCTGAATTCAAAATGACTGATCGTGGAAAGAGATACACAAGTTGGGTAAGACTTTTTTGATGTTCTGACAGCAAAACTCCATCTGAGTCAGTCAACTAAAAATATAGCTTAAAAAATGGAAGAGGTGTGACTTACTGACAAGCCTTCTCACCCACTCTTTTATAGACTTAGAACATGATAGATAGAAAATGGAAAAACATTTTGGTAAATTGTAATTAGGGCTCCGCACACAAATTAGTAATAGAACAGTGAGGGAGCTCCTGCAATGCAGCAGCTCAGGTCTCAGCTAGGAAACACAGCGAGTGGAGAGAGGATGAGCCAGAAGAGGCCCCACAGGGGGAGGGGACAGACGGAGACTCGCTGAAGCCTGCTTCACCTCCAATACCAACTGTCCTGCTGCAGCGCTGATCTGAATGGAAAAAAGATCTGTTAAGGGAGCCAGAAATACAAAGGTGAAGCCTGAAGGACTAGGTCTACTCAGATTCTCACACAATTATTTTTCCTTTCCCTCCTCTTTTTTTTTTTTTTTTTTTTTTTTGACAACTTTTAAGATAGGCTTTTCAAAGCCACCTGATCTGGGACTCCAAATCCTTTTGACAACTTTGAAAATCTCCACCTTGCTATCTGCTTTGTTTACTTTAGCAGGCATTTCAACTGTCTCCCTCAGAAGAAGGGCTAATAACTCAACTTGTTTTGCTCAGTTGAAGTGACTGAAAATCTGGGGTCCACTCTCAGGTGTTTCTGCTCAGCTTGAACATTTGGAGAGCTGTAATATCAAAGAGGACATTGTTTCTAAACTATCCTGAAGGATGATGTTCTCATTCCAAATACCTGAATTAAATCTGATCTTTACATAACATATATAAAGGATAAAAAGAATTTCTTGTCTCTGGATTGAAGAGTTTCACAGTCCTGGTCCCGAAATTCTAGTTTTGCAAACAAGTCTAGTTCACTGAGGGTGGAATCAGGTCACCATGATGGTGAAAACTGTTCAATAACAACTCATGCAAGAGAACTGAAAAATTAAAATTATATGCATAGAATCACTGTCCACATTGCACTAAAACAGAAAAAAAGCAAATGTACAGGATATACTTTGTACTAGCAGAAATCAGGACAGCTAACCCAGAAATAACAAATTTAAGAAGAGTAGTGAAAGGCATACAAGACCAAAGGAAGATAGGGAAATTTAACAAATATATAACCAACTCAGGAATACTGTAGTATGCAAAAGTCATTTAAGCTTGTTCACATGCTTTAGAAGTGGAACCATCCTATTTGCATCCATTGGTGTTTTAACATGAAGGCTATGCATATCTGTGCCTGAGCTAGCTGGTGTTCGGATCAGCTGGAAGCTGCCAAGTGTCCTCCTTAAATCTGTCTGCCTGTGTCCAAATAAGGCTACCTACTAATCCCATCTGTCCTTGCAGCAAGTGAGTTTGGCCTTTTTACAGAGGACCACAGGACATCTTCTATGACTAACACCAGTGGTGCTATGGCATGACAATGACAGATGGAAAACATGGAGTTACTTGGGTCATGAACAGTGAGCTTTTCATAGTTGTTAATGCACACGGCAAGCAAATGTATGGCAAGCCATGCTCAGTGTTTTCCCCCTTGCATATCAAGTGGGTTCACTCCTAAGCAAATCTTGAATGCATTTCTGGTGTTTGGTCAGCAGTTTTAACTTTGGGCCAGAACTCAAAGCAACTCTTAAAATGCAAAGGAAAATGTATTTTCAGGGAAGTGGCAGTTTCATTCGGCTTTCTTTTTATTGCCTAGTGGAAAAGCTTTACATCTGTCCCAGCAACAGAGTTGAATAAATGGGAGAACTTAATTAATACACAATAAAAATAATGTTGGCAAATATCTGAGGAAAGAGAAAAGTCCCAAGAGTAGCCAGTCATTGAACTAACCACAAAAATCAATACACTAACAGCAATATACTAACAGCAATAGTGTGCTTCAGAAATTGCAGCCTACCTGCCAAGGCATGGTGGTCAAAGGAATTTGAATTATATTTATAATCTTCTAATAGCTGTTCTAGTCTGTGTTGCAAGATTTCATACCAGTAAACGTGGTTCCTCTTGCATTTCTTGTTTCATACTTGTTCACTCAGAATGACAACCAAGAACCACCTCTCAGGCACTTTAGTATGCAAAACATGCTGAAGGATAAGGATTTAATGATTAAATACTTCCAGCAATTGTTTCAAATTACTTGAAGATGTTAAAAAATATTTGGAGTTGTTGAACTATTTCTGTTTTACACCATCCATTGAAAAGAAAACTCCTTCTTCAAGTTGTTTGATTTAATATTAGTGTGAACTCTTGAAACCTGTCATATTGCTTCTTTAGATGTGTTTCATGTCAGTCACACGATAGGCCATGCTCTAGGGATTACATCTCCCATGATGGACGCTCAGTATACAACCAGAGAACAGGCTGTGAGAGTACTATAGACCAAGGCTGGTCCCTAGAGGAGGAGGGAGGCAGCAGGTACCTCAACTAACTCTCTTGTGAGGCATTAAACCAGCTCAGGAAATTAACAGCAAATAGGCCCAAAGGGAAAATGTTCCTATTCAGTTCAACACAATGAAAAACTTTGTTTCAGATTAATCAGACTCAAAATTAAATGCTTTGTTTTCTTTTTTTTCCAAGAAAAAGAAAACACTGGTAAGAATTTTCTGAAGGAAACGAAGTTTTTCAAACAACAGTTTTTTGTTAAAATGATGTTTACAGAAAATGTTGCAATAAATAGTAATACGAACCAAAGACATCCTCTTTCATTTACAAACTGCTTGAAACTGTCACAAAACCTAATCCTCTCAAGAGATATCCTTTTCCTAAACTACAAAAATGAATCACTTGCGTGATTTTTAAACAATTTTAGCTTCCAAGTTCAAACCAGAACAACAAAGAAAGTTTCTGAATTGGAAGCTATAAGGGCAAGCATAATCACAATTTCAGTTAAACAGTATCTCAATTTTTACTCTTTTCTAAGCTGGATCAAACATATTTTATATGCTGTCAGAAAATTTCAGATGCATGTCTTATCACATAAAATCCCAGCAACCTTACTACATGTTCTCAAACCATGATTCTTAACAGAAGGCCCAAATTTAAACTGGAGGGATATGCGAGATGCTTATTGCTATATTAATACATGAGTATCAAAACAACTGTCCATGATGAAAGATTGCTGCTGAGACATCATAATACAAAACAAACCACAAAGATGTCACATATAGAAACAGAACTTAGCAACAAAAACTAAGTGGAAAAATAGTCAAGAGATTTTGCAGAGGGCATGTTACCAAAAACCTTTTTAACTGCTGTGGTAATAGTTGTAATAAATAGCAAAGCTCTCCTTAAAGCTGCAGAAAGACAGGCATACCAGGAGCCCTTTCGTTTGCCATTCCTTATGTATCCCATTGTGAAAAGTTCCATCTAATCTTTGGCTTCACACCTCACAATCCAAAACAAAAACTGAACAAAAGAATATATTTTCCTATATATTTCTGTGTTACATCTGCCTTTTAGTTATGCACCCACAATTCCCAGTATAGGAGAGGGAAAGCCTGCTACTCCTTCAAAAACAGATTCCACTGAAAGATGGTCCTCAGAGCCATGAGAACATTTATGGGTGATTAAAGTATGCTTAGAGAATTGTTTTTCTTGGTTTAAGTTCAACTTGGATTCCAGCTCAGTTCCCATTCTGAAGGAAGGACATTACAGACCAACCACTTGAACCAAAGAAAACCCCAAATAAAGCTTGTTAGGAGTAGCTGTCTCTTTAGTTCAGACATTTGACTTTAGTGTACTCACAAAAACAAGTTGTGCCAGATGCTCTGGGTATAAACATTTCAAAATCAATCAAATCATAGTTTATGATAAGAGTTATAATAATATTTAGGTAACAGCATTATGACCAGATTAAAGGTTGACTGTGCATCTAATTTTATATTTAGCAGGTCCCTTAGCTATTCTCACTTTTAGTGCTGAGGTAATAGGATATTTTTGCTAATTAAACATTAATATGCAACAAAGGACAAGCACTGGAAAACAAATCCATTTTGGGGCTTCATATAAACAGCTCTCTTTGAATACAATTGAAGTGTGAGAAATCTAAAGTCAGTCTTAATGTGCTAACAAGAGAGGCGATAAGCCATAGAGCAAACTCCAGACCCACTGTAATCTGAATGCCGGACGGGCAAACCTAATTAGCTTAACATCCAGATGCAGACTATCAGGCCAGTAGGGTATTATTTTATAAAGTGAGTGCTTCCCATTTAAAATGAAAACCCTAGTGGTACAGCTCCTGCTGCAGCCTGCCCAGGGAAATCAGTGTGGGCCTGGAAGCAGGAACAGGATTTGAGAATGCAGCTCTATCACCAGGACCCATCCCCTCACCAGCCACATCTTTTTATTTCTCTGACTACTCAATTTCTCTATTTATGCTGTAGAAATAAAAATATTTTCTAGCTTACTTCAGAGAAATATTGTGTCAACGATGTAACGTGAGTGTAAATGTTGTTAGTACAGGACTAAATAAACATTTGGTGAAATGTGGTATTGCTAATTATTATTAATAGTACAGTAACATCCAGAGGTCTCCCCTGGATTCAGGTCTTCACAACACACCACAGAATACAGCTTCTTTACAAAAAAAAAAAGAGTTCACAAAAACAAGTGGATACAGAAAGGAAGGGGAAGATGTGGTAAGTGAAGGCTCACCACAGCTGTAAGGAGACTTTATCATCACACTCATTTAGGTAAATAAAAAAAGAATTGAAACATTTTTAAGATGTTCACTTAAGTATTAAGAATAATACTTCACATCTACAAAGTACCCTTCATCTGAAACTGTTCAAATATTTAAAGACGATCAATTAAGCCATCCCACCTTTGAGACATAAGGAATCATTACTGATTTTAGAATAGTTAATGTATATGAAGACGATGGATTCAGATTAAGTCATGGCTGTGTTCAACTTGGTAGTTCTGTCACTAATTTCAATTAAAACTAGGATTTCACTCAGTACTGTGAGGCTAGAAGAGACTTTTACAATAATCAAATCTGTCCTTGTGGATGAACCGAAGCACATTTTTCCCAAAGACATAATGATGAGTTGCAAATCAGCACAACTTTGGAATAATCATATTACTGAAGACAACAAACAGTGCTTTGTTTTGTTTCTAAGCTAGAGGCTTTTCACTGCCACTGGCTTGCTGACATTTGGATTTTGATTCTCTTCTCTCTGTAGAAAATCTCTCAGTGGAATTTGGTTCCTGCTTGAGGGGCACCCACATGTATCAAATCTGGCCCTCAGCTTGCTCCATTTATTTCACTGCACCCAAGTAACTGAAGCGGAGAGAGATTCCCAATTCTGCTATTGCTGGGTTTTACCATGGAATATTTCAGATGGACATCTTTTCTAACCATCTTGTGGGGCTACATACTAGTTGTTCTGACACAAGAGAGAGATATAAGGTGTAGTTCACTACTTCTGAAAGTGTACGTGCATGTATATCCACATAACATATTTAAGTGTATATTATAATGATATAACTTGATTATAGTAAGAAATTCTAAATTAGGGAATCCTTTTGATGCTGTAATAAAACTAAATTTCATCAAGAAAATGACAGCTGACAAGATGTCTTTGTTGAATAATCAATGAAGAATCACCAAATAAACCCAAAAAGAAAGGCTGGAGTTGACGTGTTCCATTTGAGAAAATATTAAATGGGGCAAATGTGGCATGGCGTAGGGACAAGAAGGTTCTTTGGGGACAATCCAACAACAATGTTTTGGAGGAACAAGCTCATTCACATTGCCAATGTGCAATGAAATACTGTCTCAGAACTTGTGAGATGACCTTAAAATGCATGCAGTAAAATGTTTGGTTTAAGTTGTTTAGGATTCTGTTTGGAGATGAGCAATTTTCACAGTATGGGGTCAGTTTTCAGCAACTTTTTCCATGCAAACACATGTTGCTAGCAACATAAACATGCTAAGCTTCTTTAGTTAGAGGTTACACATTTCACTTTTATGATAGTGACTAATATTGCCAGCCTGTTAAAAAAAAAAAAAAAAAGGAATAACTCACTCCAACTGCAATATGTATTATGGAATTTCATAAAATACATTACATTTCAGAAATAAATCACAAAAGGGGGTTGAATGTGTCCTTTATTATTGCTTGCTTTCTTAAAGAAATATTAAAGACTTATGCAGCCTTTCAGATTTATGCTCTAGGAGCTGTGAAAGCTCCAGTATTCTCTTGAAGAATTATAAAATGTCAGTAAATCAGTCATCTAACTCCCAATCCATATTTCTAAGATCTTTCCCATTTTTTTAACCTTATTAAAACCAGGATCCTTTATGTGTTAAATTCTGATATTATCTGCAAATAATCCCCTTTATTTTAATAACTACATTACTTTCTTGACCTTTTCCTTTTTTAAATTAGTTTTCAATTATTTGTGGGTTCATAGATTTGCTCCTGCATTCCTTAAGAAAAGTCAGAATCTGTGTAGTATGAAACTATTATACCATCCCAGGAAACTAGAATAAGATTATAGCTTCTTCTCAATGTTTTAAAACATTTATCAGGATAAAAAGGATTTGCATTTGTTGTTCTGCTTAAACACCACAAGACCAAAAGACTTAGTTTCCCTACTGAGATCTCGCATGCAGCAAATCTGAAAGGGAAAGAGACAGGGATGGTATCGTCTTAGTCTTCATTTATTCATTTTGTAAACTCAGTGTTTTAGAGATGGCCTCAAATCAAGGTTCGTAACAGGAATTGCTGTGCTAGCAAAGTATGGTTTGGGATGCACTCTTTATGACTTTGGACTATTATCAGGTTTGGTAGGACTCGACAGATGTGACAACGTCTCTTCAGGCAAGACCTGCGATTCAAATAGCAGAGCTATTACACGGGTCAGAAGTGAAATGCATTACGCAAACTACGTGAGAATCTCTAAAAGGAACAGAAAAGGCTTTTGCAGATCACATATGGTAGAGGCAGTGCACATATCTGGAACAGCAGAAATGAGGAAGGTTGAAATCAGAACATGAGAAACGGTCACAGAGCTGGGTGAAGGTCACAGGCCTGCAGTAATGAGATATCGCAGGCCATGGATGAGATGCCTGGGCAGCTCTATCTGACAGCAATTTTGACTATGTAATAACCCAAGCCGTTGCAAAAACATACTTACCCTAAAAATGTCAAAGAGGAAAAACTGAAAATGTTGTTAAGTCTCATAGTCAAATCATGACTGTTGAAGTGTGACACAAATTCTACTTATAGAACATATGGCAATAACTAATTCATGGGCAGATCAAAATAAATCAAAACAAAAGATATATTCAAAACAAAGCTATCAGCAAATACATTAAAATAAAACTATATCATATTCTCTCTCATTTCTCTTCTGTGTTTCTCTTCTCCACCTAGACAGTCACTGATAAATACACACAGTGAGGCAATTGTACACCCCAGTGAGAAACTTAAGATGACTTCCAGAATACTTAGTCATTTCAGTGCAAAAATGTCCAGAGCAATACTAAATCATACCTGCCCACTCAACCACCCACTTATGCATTAAGACATCCCAGGTCTCAAATAACAAATCTAATATTTTTCAGTATCCTAAATCATCAGATTACAGAGTCTCCATGGTCTAGCACAGTTTAAACAACAACGGAAAAAACAAAAAAAAGACAAAAGCAAAAAGTTCCAGCTCGATTCTAATAAGAGAATCGGAGTTCAAAGTGTATATAATCTCCCTGTCTGAGCTGTCACGAATAGGGCTCTAAAATCTCTGTGATAAGATTATGTTTTCTGACAAAAAGAAAAAAATCCTTTCGATACGCCCTGCAGATGAAAGTTGAGAAATTCTGCTCTAAGTATTGATAATATTTTAAAAATGCTTTGCAATAAGAGCTGAGGCATTCAATGTACTTTACAAATGAATTCTCCCCCTTTTAAAAGCAAACCTGAAATAAAAGATTGGCAGGATGGAAAAAACGAGGAAGGAAAGAAGGAAATCTGTAAGTCATCATTGCACAACTGACTCACAGATTATCCTCCCATCTTCTGACTCTTTTCCATAAAATGTGGCAGAAGAAACATTGCAAAGCAAAAGAGCAGAGGGCTGAGTATGAAGCATGTCAGACAGCTGAAATTAAATGAGGGGTCAACAGTATTTCCAGGCTGACATGCCAAAGTGCAATATCCTTTTCCAAATTGGAGGTTAAGCGGGTCAGAAGAAACTCCACAGTAACTGGAAGGTGCAAAGGAGGGAATGGAAAGGAGAACAGAGAAAAACTTATTTATGAATGATACATCCAAGCAAGAAAGTTCAGGGTGGCAAAGAGGACAGGAGATTTGTCTACCAAGAAACTTTTCTAGAGCTTAGTGAGTGCAGTTACTGCAAAAGAGAGAAGGAAGAAGACAGACTGAAGTGGGTTACATGTGTTATCAGACAGGAGGAGGTGGCACCTGGGGCAACAGCTGCAAATTATTAACTCAGTTTTCAGGTGAAGCAAAAAAAGGTACAAGGTGGAAACAGGAGGGACAAATGAAGTCACAGAGAAGTTGTTTAATTAGAGACAGAAAAGAATCTGCCTGGACTTTGAGCAGAAAAGGTCAGAGGAGGAGAAAGCAGCATTAAGGCAAGATGGACAGTTAATGTCTTCCTTTCTGAATTGTGACTGTATGGCTAAGTGCACATGCAGGCAGCAGGTCTGGTCTGGTTGATTCCTTTCAATCCACATTATAAAATCAAGTAGTAATCCCTATTATTATCTCTCTGAATTAGCATTCCCTCAGGGCATCTAAATTTCTTCTGCATATTGAAGTCATTTTGCTCATTGCTTGCTCTCCAACAAGTTACTGGATGGAGCATTTAGTAACTGTCAGTATTTTGACAGTGCGTGAGTATTTAATTATATGCTGTCCTTCCCCTAGAGATTAAACTTCTCACTAGCCTGCAGCACATTGGCCAAGGGCTCATCAGGACAGCAAGGAAAAATGGGTCAAAAAGTTTAGGTAGAAAGAACGTTCCAGTTCACTTTATTACATGAACAGAGTCTGGAAGGGCTGCTTTCCACTTCATCAGAGCATTGCTGTCCACAGAGACACAAAACTGTAACTTCCATAAGAATTTTGCTTGAAGCATTAGGTCTAGTCTCACCAAACAGTACTTAGCATTGAGTTTATCAGTAACAAAGGGGAAAATAAGAGAGTTTGTGTGCCTTTCAAGAATTAAATCAATGTTTACACTCCTGGTGAGAGAAAGGAAGACAGGAAAAGTATACTCAGATCTTTGGGAGGAGAATAAAAGCATGCTTGGATCTCAAAGAATGAGACCTTGAAAGGCCATGTATGGACTTTATGTTTTTAGCAGAAAGATTCTACCTTGGCCCTGCAAGGAAAACAGCAAGAGATTTATAGATGGATTCCAGCAGAGCAGAACTAGGCAGACAGAAACAGAAATCACATGCCTATATCCTAGCAAGAGGAAGCTGATGTTGCACATCAAAAAAAGTGCTTTTTAGCAACAGCATTTACACGTCGTTTGTGCATGCTGCCCATTACCTATGTAGTAAATCATCAGTGATTTTGGGCAATTAGGTGTGCCTCCACTCTGGCTGATTAGAGCCCTATTAATTTTAGATGACAGAACTGGATTAGAAGTGTTCCCTACATGATTTAGGAAGTTGGTATTTCTTCACATCTGTCTAACACAGGAAACTTGCTGCATTTTTATAATAGGATTTTCAAACAGCTGATTCAAAAGACCTCCCTTAGCAGACAACAGCATAAATTCACTGATTTTTCTGAAAGCAGCAAATTCTCCCCAATGGTGTGGATTCCCCACAACTGAAGTTGTCAACCAGAAAAATGTTCTGTCTGTGTTCAGGGCTCTGACCCTTCTTCCTTTCTTTCATTTAGTTAGCCAGGCTTCAATATTGCAATTACCTAATTTCAGGCACTTTTATTTGAAAAATCTGGAAAGTATGACTTACCTGAAGTCATAGAGGAAGTTAGTTAGAATACTGATTTCTACATTTCTCACACTTCCTTCACTGGAATACATTCTTCCCTGCAGGGCAAAATACATTTTGCCATCTATTTCTTTAATATTATAATTCTCAAATGGAAGCCACATATTACTGATAAACAGCATATCCAAACTGCCACGGAAAAAAATTCTGCCACTTTGTTTAGCAGGCTCAAGTCAATGTAACAGTATAAGCCACTTATCCTTTAATCTTCTTTTCATAGTAGCAGAACACTCAGAAACATATTATCCTGAATTTCCTTTAGTAGGTGTTCAGTAGCAGCAGGCTCCCATTAAACCAGGCAGCCTTTTCTTCATGCTGTAACTGTACTCACACCAAGGACAAGATGGCAGCATCTGTGTTTCAATCCTGAATGACCTTCCAGAGCAGGGGTACTCACAATTACCTGTTACCACTATGAACACTCCCCACTAGGAAGACAGGTTAGAATTTTATATGTCATTTAATCTTGTTTCATAGTGGCAGCTAATATCTTGTCTTTGCCTGCAGAGCTGGAAGCATGAAAGACTATTGTCCTATGACAATATTTCCCATTTTGATCTTCTATGGTGTACCTTATTTTCAACCATCAAGTGCAGCTCTAGAACTCAGTACAATAACTCATCCAGTTGAGATAGAAAGAATTAGAAAGAGAATGGCTCGTTATAGTTTTACAACAAAACTGAAAACCCACAGGTTCAAAAACTGCTTTCTTTGACTATGTCTACATGAGAAAGTTTTCTAACAGAACAGAAGAGGATCAGTAGGTCAGAGCAGCTGGTACTCAGGCCCCTACATCTCGACCATACGAAGTTCCACTGTTACTTCAGATTAATCTCTCTTTCCTGGATCAGAACATTGCCACTATGTATGTGGTGTAAAGCTCTTTAGCAGGTTGATCCTTGGTTCAGACCCCCATGCTCCCTTTAGAATTCTAAGTCCTCTGGATACGTACCCAGATCAGAGTTTTTGGTTGCAGTTCTGAGAAGAATCTATTTAACGTGAACCAAAATTACATAAGAGAAATGTACCAAGAGGTAGTAAGTGGGGACAATCAGAGGACTTGTTTCAAAACTGCACTGCTTCTCTCTATTAAAACGTTAACATAGAGCCACCTTTAATTTTGGCTGTAATGAGATAATTAAAAATAAACAAATAGCACTGAAAAAAAACCTAGTTGAATAATGGGAATGTCTGGATTGGATATGGAACATAGAAAGGCATAGACCTGTGAAAAGAGGGACTTATGCCTGAGCATTGTGATGATTGCATGCATTTATTCATATCACATGGGAAACCTGGGGCCCATCACTTAATTGTAAGGTATAGGTCATTTATTTTGTCTGTCACAGTGTAGACAGTGAACTCAGAATTTTTTGTCCCATTTTTTTCAGCTGAAAAAGTACTATCTAAGGAGACGCATACAAAATTTCACAAATGTATGTCCTGCATCATTTTATCATCAAAAAAGAGATACTTCTATGACCTGAAAGTCTACCCAAGTGTTGTAGTCGCCTGAATTTGCTAATGGCAATACTATTTTCCCAGCCTGGGATCCAGCAGTTTTCAGCCCTGTTGGTTTTCCAACTTACTCATTGTTTTCAGTCCAACAAAGCCATAATATTTGCTAAGGGCATTCAACCCTGATGGGCTAAGACATTGTGGTATGTAAGAGCTAAATTATTTGGCTGAGTTTTGGAAGTGAATTGTGGTCCTGGGAATTACTAACTGACAAAATATTTTTAAAGAGATGTCTGTACAAAAAAAGAGCATCTATCAAAAATATTATTGTTTGAAAAAGACTTTTTACCTTTAGAGATATAAAATTATTTCTTTTTAGAAATAATTACAGCAACAAAGTGAACATGGCATTTTTTTTAAGCTGAGGTCAAGTTGACCCTTTATTTGTATATTAAAATGTTAGTCAAGATTCCTGTTATCAGATTTTATGAATGGACAAAAGCTTATGTAAATGGCATTCTTATACTCAAAAGACTGGCAGTGATTCTGCAGGATGGGGAAAATGTAATTCAAATGATGCAGTGCTTAACACATCCTTACATAGACTACCAAACACTTCTACAGAAAATTAGACAGTTTTAAAATCTTTTAAAATTAACTCATATGTAGTAATGTCATTAAAGAAGCTACTGGAAGTGCTAATGCAAGTTCCCTTTTGAGTGGGACGATCAGATGAATTCCCTGTGTGGAAGCTTAGCATAAAGCTTGAGCCCTTGCACTTTAGCTCTACTGTCAGCATTTTAAGTGGGGTGGGAGTGATACGTAGGCCTTAGGTTGGCTGTGAACAATGGCTGAGGAGATTCTGTAAGTCAGGTAACCACTTCTGTCTGGCTCATCAAATAGCCTGCAGAAGTCTGAAATATGTTTCCAAAAAGGGCTGAACTTCTTCTCAGATTGACACTTTTCCCATAATCAAGTCTATACTCAATACAACACATCTGAGTCATTCTGTTTATAGGGCACAGCCAAATCACAAAGCAAAGGACAACATGGAAAATATAACGGCTTGGAAACCATTCCTACAGAAACACTACATTGAAATTTGCACTAATTGCTGTAACATGACCTTCCGAGAAGAAGGACAGAGAGGTGAAATCACAGAGTACCAAACTGTAAAAGACTATACTACACTTTGGTTCCAGCTGAGGTTTTCTTATTCTAAGTTGTCTGGTCTACACCAAATGTGAATAAACATCTACAAGACCTTAAAGGTCTCTAGACATTAAATAATCTATTTGGTACCTAAATTAGAAATATAAACTGAAATACGGAGATTTAATAATAATTTACGACAGCCAAACCAGTTCAAAAGTGCAGTCAGGAAGCGCACTGAAAACAGAACCATGGAACAAAGTATGCAAGTCTACAAGGAAGAAAGCCTGCTAATACAAATCCATAGTTCTGATCCAAACTGATCCAGATCTATAGTTCAACTTACAGTGTTTTGAAGTAGAGGATGCAAAGACAGGTATTACTTACAGCTGACATGAGAAAAATTAGAAGGAACTATACAACTCCTAACACCATTTTAAAATTAAAATTCAGTAAATTTAAAAGAAACTTAGAAGTATTTTCTCTTACTCTTTCTGCACTAAACTTGAGAAATTAGTTCATCACAAGAGGCAGCCAAAAGCTATGCAGTACGGTTGGATAACTTTATCAATAACATCTGGAACAATGCAAGCTATTATCAGTGTCCAAAATGCACTTCTGCGGGAATGAGAGTCTCATTCCTCACCCCAGAAAGATCACCACATCCCTTGAATGTTGCAGGGGTTATTTATGTTCCTCTGATGCCTCAAATGATGGCCACTGCCAGGTAAAGGCACTAGACTTGAGGAACTAACAAGTCGATTCAGGGTGACAAATCCAACCATACGCTCCTATGTTCTGCAGAAATTGCTCCTAATTCTTACAAAGTAACTGAAAATGAAAACATAAAGGAGATATGAGATCCAGATACCTGCACTGAATTCAGTCATTATCTGTTCATCTAGAAACAATTATCCCTCCTCTTCTTTACCTTTGCCAGAGCTGCAGGAAGACTTTTCTTGAAATCTCTAGGAAAGATGAGATTCAAAGCAATATGACCAACAGCCAACACATTTCAGACATGGGGAACAAATATAACAGTGTAGACAGTATCCTATAAATGTCAAAGATAATTTGTGGTGTTTTCAGATACATGTTTGGGCATATTTTTTATTCTGGTCCCTGCTTGGGGTGTTTATCTGAGAGTGCACCAGGTGCATACTAACTATGGGTAAAGTACTTCCAAGCTGTTAGGCCAAAGCAGCAGCTTGTTACAGCTTTCATTTCCCTGCTTTTATTGTTACTTGTGGTGATAGAAGAAAAGTCAGTGAAATGGCACAAGTCATTGCTAGGAGGCTTCTGTAAGTCTTAAATTAGACAAGGGTTAGGAGGATATACGTGGAAGGACAAAGGCTGTTTACAAGTGGCTGGAATCACAAATTCCCACTGAGATTCCAATTTCCAACATAGTTAACAGACAAACCCTCTTCTGCAGAAAGGAGCTTAAATTGCCAGGTCAAACAGGTGCCAAAGCAGAAGCTGGGCCAAAAAAATATAAGCTTGCCACAAAAATGTCCTCATTTGCTAACTCTCCCAAAGGAGTGTTTGTTAGTTTGTGTGAGCACATGCCTTTTGAGAGCAGAGTGAACAGAAATGTTTATTTTTGGACTGTTATTCCATATCTATCCCTATTTTTCTGTTTCCTGACCAAATATTTTCCTTTCTCCTAAGAGAAACAGTGCAACCTTCTTACTGAACTAAAAATGTATTCAAAATTTCTTAGAAACTTTCACAGTTCAGAGCACCAAAACTAGCTATAGAGTCCCTCATGTTTGCACGATGTTCATGCTCCCTCCACATTATTTCTATGTCATGTTTAAATATAAGTGAACTTTTCTAATATCATAAGATATCCTCTTTCATCTTCTAGCCATGAAAGCTGGAAAGAATAAATGCCATTTCATGGAAACTTCTTGTATTTCTTCTTTTGTTTTGTCCCAGATTAGATCAAAACTCAGCCCCTTCCTGCAGTAATTCTTGTTATTATAGCAGTCACATGCATATGAGAGATCCAGGTTTGAGTACATAGTCTTCAGCAGACAGAGATGGAACCTGAATCTGTGGTTTCCCTCTTCTTCCATCTGGAAGCTCCATGAAAGCCCCCACAAACCTCTTTCAATAAAGTTGTAAATTAAGATGGACAAAATTAAAACAAAATTTGTGATGAGGGAACATGTGGCTCCTACGTTGCCCACCTCAAGTTTCATTTTTACACCGAAGCCAACTGAGAGAAGATGAGTTCCTGCTCAGCTAACTATATAAAAGCGTGACTAGGTACAAAGCTGTTCATGTCCCTACTTCAGTGGCGTGAGCACACAGATTCTTGGCAATGATTGTGAGCTCATTTTAATAAATTCTTATTTAACGTTACATTTACATGTGTGCAAAATGAAACCCTTAAAGCTGGAAGAGCACATAGATTACCTAGCCCAAGGAACTATTTTATCATTTATTGAGAGGGGCATGCAGTTGATTCTGAAACAGTCCGTATACACAGAACTCCAAAAATCACAAAAGAGGTGGCAGCCAGGCACTGGCGCTTGAGACATAAGATAAAATGGACTAAATTCCAGAGCATTTTATCCTTTGGCAGCAGAATAATCAGTCTTTCAAACTAACACAAGAGGATAAGACACAGTCACAGAGCTGTGTTAGCTATCCAACAAGAAGACTGCTTATAATGACACTGTCCTTAATTGGTTCTTAATGTGCATGTTACACCATTGCTTTCTGTTGAATAGAACACAAATTTTTTATGGGTGTTCAACAGCCCTTTCACTTCCATTGATATGAGACAGAGTCTCATTTGACTTATGTGGTTTGTGCTGTTGGAACAGCAGTCGGTTTTACTGCAAGATGTTTCTCAGCCATTACCATGACGTTCTGACTGGCCACAACAGGCCAGATGAAGATGGTGAGGATCTGATGTGGTGAAAAACTTGTTTTAATGCCTTCAGGTCCTTTGCCAGCAGCTGCCCTGCTGGTTATATATATAACTATGTAGAGTTACACAGGAAAGCAGGAAGCATGGATAGGTATACAAGGAAGAAAATCACAAGATTGGAGAAGAGAGGTATCGGGAGACAGTGAAGTTCACTGTGGATCTTGTATCCTAATTCAGATTTTTTTCTAATATATGGAAAGTAGACTTCTCCTGAGAGCTAAACGAATGTTTACTGTTTTTTTTGGCTTAGGCATTAGCTGAAAACATTTTTTTTTCATGTTGATGAGAAACAACTTTTTTTTTCCTCAGCAAAATTAAAAGCTGAAAATTTATTTTAAGTTGGGTGAAATGTTTCCTATCATTTTATATATCAAAATAAATACAATCTGTTTTGAAAAGAATGAAATATTTTGACTTTATTTTTTTTGCATTTCTTAAAATTGAAAAGATTTACCGAATTCGTCACAAATACAAGTGTATTTTTCAGTAGTTTGAATCTAGATTGTTTTGGGCTAATATTGCCCCAAATTTCAATAATTTATTTCATTTAGTGTTTCCTTTGGTGAGCTTAGATATGGAAAACCCACTATTATGGCTCACACATGTAGCAGGTACATGTTTGTGTAAAGACTCTCGACCAGTTCCCTATATAGAAATCTCTGGTCCCTCACTCCCCTGAAAACTGCTTGATTTCAAAGATACATTACAAAAATAAATCCATGGATATGACACCACCTTCAATACAGCTAAATTAAAGCTTTTAAATGAAACTTTTTTGTATACCATTCTTTCATTGCGTGAACATTTATCCACCAAATCTAAGACCCAACAATATATCTACTTAATATTGTTTAAAATATTGATAGAAAGGCAATGCTTAGTGAATATTTTAATTCTCTGAAACAAAAGTTATAACTTCAAAATTAAATTTCCTGACTTGATTTAGACAAAGGCCTCAGACTTCAACTAAAATAAAAAAGTTTGATTAAAAAAAGAATACATTATTTTGGTTGAAAATCTAATTTTATTCAGTGTGATAGTTTTTAGAAAACATTTTCTTTATAATTATATTCATAATTATATTTTTTCACTTTTGGAAAGAGGGAATTTAAATACCTTTTCACTATTTTTTATCAATTACCTTCCCTGTAAGGAAAATAAAGTTTAATATAAGAAAAAAACAGAAGAAACTTCCAAACTTTCTTTCATCGTCAGAAGAATACAAACTGAATAAGAGAAAGCAATTCATTTTCTAAGCTTTAAAATCTTCCCCTAGATTTTTTTCCATTGCCCAGGTATGTGGAGCTACCCATCCCTGCTGCCAAATTCCTAACCTTAGTTTTCTACTTCCTTTCATTTTCTCTGTTTCTTAGTCAAAGAGCGTTCAGTAGCTAACAATGAAAAGGAGAAAACCCGGAAATAGTCCTGTTTTTAATACCTGTAAATGCAACTAAAATTTCAATTTGAAACAAAGGAATAAAATAATTTCACTGGTAGTTCTTTCAAATAAAAGAAATAATAGTTTTTTTTTAAAAAATCTACCATTTAGAATACTCTAAAGCCAGAGACAAACAAAGATTTTAAAAAAAACCAAAACTGATATAGCCAAGATTTCTTCTTGTTTGAAGCATTTCCACAGACTTTCTCAGCAGCTTTAGCCAATCATCTTAATCATTCTGTTCCTTTTATGCTTAAAACAGAAGTAATAATATTAACTTGCCTAGCAAGGATGTGATATGGCTTGTATTAAAGACAGTGAAGTAATTGAGGAAGTTTGTTTTGAAGTCAAACTGCTGGACATTACAGATAATTTGAAGAACTGCAAAGCAGTGCCATCTTTATTAAAAGGAGGACTAAGAAAAATGTTTGTATCACTGTGCTACGTGTTTCAGTAACCAGGTTTCTGAAAATAAGCTTCT
Organism: Nyctibius grandis; assembly: GCF_013368605.1. Classification (NCBI taxonomy): domain Eukaryota; kingdom Metazoa; phylum Chordata; class Aves; order Nyctibiiformes; family Nyctibiidae; genus Nyctibius; species Nyctibius grandis. The sequence continues at coordinate 72,938,760 of NC_090662.1, read as the reverse complement.
AACTCATATTTAAATATTTAGAAAGACAGCGTGGTTTTAAAAAGCACTGATCTCAGTAGCTCCCCATCTGGGACGATGAAAGATGTAGAAGCCTAATTTTCATCACACCTTTAATCTTCACTTAAGGCCTGGACCTAGATTTACTCCTAATTATATCAGTTGAATTTTCCATCATCCGAGTATCTCAAATATTTCACTTCTCATAGAAGTACAGATGAACGTTCAAAAATCAGTTAGTCTTTTGCCCCTCCACGGGCATAATACAGCATTACTTTCCAACTTTAATGCAGTGGATGAGAAGTATCATCTGCCATTACTCCTCACCTCACACTCCCCTTTCGTGAAAATTCAGAGATCAAAGGCACAGCCTGAGCATCACTGGTAACTCTCATCGGACAGAGTAAAGCCTGCATGCAGAAAACAGAATTTCTGCCAGCAAAAGAAAACAACTCTCATTCATCAGGTAGTGCCACCACCTTTCCGTTATGATGTATTTCCTATGTAGGATGCCAACTAGCAACATATATCACCTGTCATTTTCTATGGTGCCAAGGACCCAACTCTTCGCTTGCAGCTAGAAGCTAAACATGTTGAGGAGCGTGAGTGCAGGAAGGGCTTCAGCTTTGTTACAAAGGAAAGGAAAGTTTTCTTGCTCATTGGCCATGCCATGGGGAAATGTTCCTTGGAAACAGATTAGAGAGATTCCAGGCATTCCTGCACCATCACCGTGGCTGGATCTGCTCACTCTTACACAGGCCTTGGACTAAAGGTGGGAGGCAGAGGAGAGAACACCATGAGCTTGATTTATTATTTCTTACAAAGAAGATGTCACTACAGTGAGTGAGATTAAGAGAATGTTCAGCATAAACAATCTGAGGAGGAATGCAAAATGTGTGGATGATTATCCTGAAATGGAGACTCTGCCTGAGCCATCTTAGGTGCTTTTAGATTTCAAAACAGCTCAGGATTGTTAATGTCTAAATCTGAATCTTTCCTGAGACAGGATGGTAGGAGCTAAGCCTCTGTGAGTAAGGAATGCCCCGGTGAAATCTGAGAAGGGGAAAACTCAGGGCCTTATCCAGAGCTGAATTTTAAAGAAGGTTTCTATATTTTTCTCTTCCTTATTTTTGCACTGAATTTCAATAGCAGTTGCCTTTCTGAAAAATCAAAGGAAGATGAGGACAGATGGATCTAAAATAAACACAGAACTCTTACTTGTTTGTGAAAAGTACACAGATAGATGAAGGCAGAATCTGTACCTAAATTATTGAAACCTGTAAGTTTGAATTAATGATGTCTCAGGATCCATTTTCAAGCAAAGCAAAAACTATTGGAGAGTTTGAGGATTAAGACTGATATGCAACCACATATTCACTTGGCAACAAAGACAGCAAATGCAGCTCTGGATAATGAAGCATCTCAATGCCCCAACAACAGTATGATGCACTGTCATACCATCCTGTAAAAAAGCAGAAGCTAATCAATTCACAGTGAGTATTCAAAGAACTGATTTGGAAAGCTCACAGTAAATGCTTTGGGACAGATTCTCTGCCACCAAACTGCTCTTCTGCTGAGAACAGTATTTAAACAAGGAAGCCACCAGCAGGCAGAGAATTACTCTGGCCAGCATCCAGTCAGCCAGGGGTCTGAGCTATCACATGGATAATGTCAGTAGGATTAGCCACAGACCCCATTAAATAAACTTCAGAGGTCTGAAGAAACTGCTGACAGGTCCTTATTGGAAAGCCAAAAAAGAAATGCACATGACCGATGAGCTAGTAAATCACTGTTAAATACCCCAAATGGCTGTGAATCTTTCAATTCAGTCATATTATTTTTCCTGTATTAGCTAGTAGTACCTCTATCTGAACGAGGTCGGAATAGGTCACTAATAAATAGAGACTATCCAAAGAAAAAAATTAAGTGCTGTGAGAATTGTTAGTGAATTAGTACTAGAACTTGGCTACATTTGAAGCATTTTGTGGTTGTAGGTAGGGAGTACTCTTCAACAACAGTAGGAGGCTTTGTATCAGCTCTCTGTCTCTCCTAACAAGCCCCACATAATGACAGAGCGTATTTGTCGGCCTGGTACCCCGGCTAAATTCCATCCTAGGGAATTATTTCTTAACTATATCATATGCCCAGAAACGTCCCCTCTAAAATTATTCTGTACCTGTGGGTACTTTAAAACAATTGCTTTATTTTACTATGGAGGTGACTTCACATGGATTTGTTTGTTTGCCAAAGAGACAAACGTAGCTTTTGCAAACAGTGGTTAAGATAAGAACTTTGTTGGGTGAAATGTGAACATATGCCCACCGTGCTGCATTGTCCCAGGCCTGGGAACTGGAGTGGAGGAAAGGGGGAAAAAAAAGAAAGAATGAAAAAATCTTCTGATATTTTTTGGCTTGAATGAAAATGATTGCATGATGGTTTGCTGCCTCCCCACTGCATCTTGTCCCATATTACACTAGCCTGGGATGATGAGCATCTGCAGTCCTGTGATTACAGAACTTGGCGACCACTCACTTAGGGCACTGGTGAGGAGCAGAAATGTGGAAAAGGTGGAGAAAGAAAAAAGCACTTTTAAATTTCCCAACTGATACATTGGACTAGCAGGCAAACTGCCTGGAAAGGTTGTGGTAGAGCCATCAGCATAAATACAAAACAGAATGTTTACTTTAGAAGAAAGAAAAAAAACAGAAAAGAGAATTGACGCAGCTGTGTGTTCTACCCATTAAATTACATTAACATAGATTCAAAAGGTGCACTCCAGGGCTTTGCTGGCACCAAGCTCTTTTAGTCATCAACCTTCTTAATACAGCCAACGAACTTTAGAGTTAAAGAATATGTTGTGGGTTCTGTGATTCCTTGACTTATTTTTTCCAGCTCCATACAGCTCTTTAGCTGATCACTATATATACATACACACATACATATGCACTTACACTACTCCAGACCTTTGATGAGTGAAGAAGATGTCAATTTGCAAAAGTAATTATCTTATACAATAAAATGATGTTCCTGATCCAGAAGAATGAAAAATCAAGAGGCTGGAAATACTCTAGGTTTCTTTGGCACACAAGATGCAGGTTTTACTGTTGGGACAAGATGGGAAAAAAGCATACCCCATATATCAAAATCCTGCTATGACTGATTGCAAGCACATATGTTAAACCCGAACTTGTTTTGTTCATGGAAAAAAAAGAGAGAGTCGGAAGATCAAAACAAAAACACCATCTCAAACCTACTCTAACCTACATGTTCACACACTTTCTTTCTCACATAGATGCTCTTATTCCCATCTATCCCAGGAAGCCTCCATCTACCCACCTAAATACTATCCTCATCACCCCTACTTGCATATATGCACCAACACTCCCATATACTCACTTTCTCTCTCACCCACATGCACATACGTAATCCATGGGCTGTTGGTCTAACTGTCACTATGCTTTAGCCACGATACAATGATATTACAACAGCTAGACGACAGAGAAACATTCATTGACTCTCACAGTGACAGAGTAAAGTCTAACAAATTGACTGTAGTTTGTCATGTGTTAGAGGACTTGGGCAGCAATCAGAAGATACCGCACCATCCTTGTTCATCCTATGTGACCATAGCCTGATAAATTCAAGGATACTGACAAGCACCCACATCCATCACCTCCTGCATTAATAGCAAACATTCCTGGCTGCCAGTGAAGAGTGAACCAGGGCAAAACACACACAGAGACCCAAGGCACTGAGTTCCCTTAATCAATGTCAGTCTTACTACAGATTGTCAAAAGTTTCCATCAGATCCAACCTTGCTTCAATTAAAGTAGTATAAGCAGCACTGACAAGGCTCTTCAAAAGTGCAAAAATAGTTCAAGCAAAAAATGCCCCCAGCTCTGAACCTCATTGCAATCACTGGGAGTCTGGCTGAAGGAAGTTTGACCTTTGAACTACAGAGAAAATGTGTATTGCATTCATCTAAATACAGGGTGGGTTTTTTTTAAATTCACTAGTAGGAGATTTACAAGCAAAGTAACACCGACAGAGAAAAATACTGTATTGAGAAAATATAATGCTTAGGAGGAGAACAATCAAGCATTGCAATTGTTGGTATTATATCTTCTTTGTAGACTATAGATCAAGCAGAGCGAAGAGTTATCATCCGTAGCTATTTGTGTTTCATGTAATAATGGCTTAATGATTCAATTAGCATTGATTCTTCAGCTGCAACAATATTTTCTGACTGATCTAGTAATTTAGCTCTCACTGTTGATTGATACAATTCCTATGAGTAATAAAGCAGTTTGAAAGAAATTTATTTAATAATTCACAAATCGCTTTAAAGAAGATTGTTATTGCCGCTGCCACTAGTAATCCCTAAGATTTCAGAAGGTGAGATATTTCTTTTAACAGTTTGGCATTTGTAATGGTGAGTCTTTCTTTTAAGAAGCCTTTTTTCCCACCTGGCATGGCTGTGGTAACTCCATCTTAGAATACTTCCCAGCATTTAGGTAGAGAAGATGAAGACAAGGATAGGTAATCTGAAGATGAATATGCATTGTACATAACGTGCATAGATCACATAGAAATGTTGAAGAAACAACATGGGCAACTTGTGCAAAGTCAACACATGAATTCTGCTTTTGAATCTCAGCCAGAAATCTCATTAGCTGTAAGGAAATATCTTAATATTAAGTGTAACCAGATATTAGAGCAGATCTCCACATAGAAAGTTAAAACTGTTACTGAAGGTGGTCAGAGAGAGATACTCAAGCTGTATGACACGGGGAAATTTCTTCTAGTACGGAAATGGTAGTACATGAATGAATTATAACATCCTTCTAAGTGTTTTGGGGAAAAACAACTGCTTCAGAACTTCTGCGACACAGACTTAACCAGTAACAGCTTCATGGTCTTCATGATGCTTCCTGATGCAGTAGTAAAAAAACATACAAGGAAACTTTATCAGCCTTTCAAAATAGCATCTATGCTCTACAGTGCCTCATAAATTTCCACACTGATAAGTAGATCCTGTCCAAATGAAATGCTCTTTTAATGGGTTTGTATGTCTCTTTGTGCATGTATTTATACACACTTCTTACTTCACGATGGCTCCCTAGGCAAAATCCTTCATTCTGCTTTATTAATCAGCTAGTATATCCTAGGGAAAGCAGACAGTTCTGAAACACAGAGATTTTTCTTTAAGTCATATTGTTTGACATTTATTTTTAACTCAATGGGGAACAATCCAACCAAAAAGACAGTGTGAGAAAAAAACATTTAGCAAACACAAAACAAATCAGAGAAGCCTACATGAAGATCTGAGTAGGATTAATCCTCACTGGGATATATCAGCTTCCCTGTTAATTTCAGTCTTTCAAGGAGGATTAATAGCTCTATGTTTAAAAAACAGTACAGGGAGACTCTTCCTCTCTCTGATCAAACTCGTTACATGGCCTTGAAGAAAAAAGATTTTAGTTTGAAACTGCACTGAAGTTACCTGCATATACATATATCAGCCTTTTGCAAATATACATGTTCAACAGTTGACTGCTTTGCTATGAGATAGTGCTTCACAATTTGGGAGTGAAATTCAGAGCCTTAATCTGCCTGTGCTTTAATGTCCTATCTTACTCCTGCATTAAACAGAGATAATGACTCTTACCTAGTTTTACTTCACAGGCATGTTGTGAGGCTCCATTCATTCATACAATATTCATAAAGCTTTCTAAGATCCCTAATAAAAGATTCTACACAGCTAAAAATTATTATTTAATGATGGAAAATTAAAACATGGCATGTAGAATGCAAATGAGAGTGAGATATGGTGGTTTTGCTCTGACAGACTGAAGTTGTCTGCTTCAACTGTCGACCAGCATGCAAACATGAACGCAACAAAGCTGTGTCTAACCACTGTGCTACAAAAAGCCTGTTAACACAAGGTTCTCAAGAGCAGCAGTAGTTCTTTCAAACAAGACTGTACAAATGGCAATTATGCTATCAAAAAGGAAAAGAAAACTGCGTATCTATTGTAGGTTTGTTTGTCCCTTTCCTCCTGTCAGCTAAAGAATTCACACGTACAGTTATGTACCCCCTCCTTTACATTTAATTGACGTTATTAATATATCTAGATCATTTAATAAAAACATTTCTAGGGCACATGAACAGGAGGTGACACAAAGAATTGGTTGCTACACAGTTGTTTTCACACATTTTTCGAATTAATGTAAAGTACAGAATAAAATAAATGTTGAATCTTGTCTATTCTTTCCTCAACCTGCTTCTGTCCCTGCTACAGAAATCATTATTTAGCAGTGGACAGCCTTTTATTCAGTCTTGCCTTGTTTGATACAGTGACCTGTGAACTCAGGATGTCCCTGAATTCCTGCCCTTCCTTAACTACAGCTACCAACACTCATCCATCCCAAACATATCTTCCTACGTAATGCCTCCACAGAGTAGAACTGCTCTTCACCACTCAGGTTTTTCCCTCGTGCATATCTTTCATACTTGACAGTCACTGCTCCTAAGTTTAGAGGCATCGTCAAACCTTTCTCTTTCTCTTTACATGAATCTTGAAAAGAATCAAAAGCATTGGAGTACATGCTCACAGATTCCCTTTCAGCTCCACTGGACTTGCTGAAGAGCAGGTTAAACTGCCTGCCCTACACCCTCTCCCTCCATGCTTGCCAAGGCATAAATCCCCATAAAGCCCACAAAAAAAAACCCTTTATAGCTGCAGTGGTAACATGCACTTCAGTGCATTGATCATACCATGTAGGCATGACATTGGTGAGGCAGATCCTCCTTCAGCTCTCAATACTGAAATGTCCCAGGTGAAAACATACCCAGAAGAGTCATTCTCTCAGACATCAACTGGGCCCGTGATCGTTTAAGAGACCATGAATTAAATGTTTATCAAGCCAAAGCCCTTCCAACACAAAAAATGTTCCCTCCACTTCAGAACTAGGGCATAGGATGCTCGCTTCCTGAGAAGCGAAAAAAGCTGAATATTCAATACTTTCCATTTAAGTTGAACAACTCATGTCTTAATGCTCAACTCAGCTTAAAAGAAGGAAAAACTCTTCAATACCATTATTTTTAATCACAGGATCTCATCTAATATTCTCTCGTGAAAAGCTATAACCATAAGAAAAGCAAGGAGTGCTGCGAAGAACATTTTAAATAAGAGACAGAGTATTAGGATTCCACAAGTCTGCTTCCAGGGGATTGTCTATTAGTGGAACTATAACACCGAACTATGTCAGTGCTTGGCTTCTTCAAAAATAAACTCGGTGGCATACTAGATTTCTTTATTTTACTTTTTGGGTTAAAATCATGCTATCACACCTCTGATAAGAATTACATTGTCTTCTCTTGTTGATAAGTATCAGAATTTCAAGGAGGTTTCCTACCACGTAAACTAGTCGAATCTTTTAAGAAAGGAAATGCATAAAATACATTTTTGCCAAATAATGTTCATTATCTTTAAATTATACATATATGAACAGGAGAATACATTTTCCTTCTAAGCACTGTCCCTATGAATCTCAAAACATACAATATCACAGAAAGGTAATTCCCTTTGATTTGCTATCATGTTCTCAAATATCATCTGTAATTTACTAGATCTCTCATGAACTCATCTGACTGTAAAGCCAAACTGTATATTTTCAGAAAGGCAGCAGAATTCCGGTGTACAGTAAAATAATGAGGATACCTTATAATCTGTTTTGAACTCCTCACTTTTGGACTTCACCTATGATCTGCAATGTTCCTCACTCAACAAGGCCAGTGGTAGTGCCCTGAAGGAAGCAGCCAGCTCGGTGGCTAGCAGAAGGGAGGGGTGTAGCAGGAGGACTGTGCTGAGAAGTGAAATATCAGAGTGAGTAGTGAGAATTAGTAAGAAGGAAATCCTCAAGTTAAAATCATTTTAGTAAGCTGAGGCAAATAGAGAAATATTTTCTTACTAGACTTTCACATTAGACTCTTACTTTTACTCAGCTATGTTATAACCTTAAGACTGGTTGACCTCATTTTAGCATGTTTCCCTTGCTGCACCATGTTTGTTATTAGCATATAAACTCTCTGAACAACAACTGCCTTCTCCTGTATCTATTGAATATTGAGGACATTTTGTATACCAACCGTTTGTAAACAATAAATTCCTATTAGTGAGAAATGAAGACCTTATCACATGTCTGGTAGTTGCAAAATATCTAGACCTCCTCCAGGATGAAAAACAGTACCAAATATAAATTATTTTTATATGTCATTGGAAAGGTACTTTTCCCTAGATTTATGCTGTTATACTTGACCTACAACTTCAATGTCAAGGACCATTAATTATCTTTCAACATGCTATACTAAAGCAAACAAAATTTTCTGAAGATTCGCTTGAGTTTAAAAGGATAAACTAAATTAGTGCAACCCAATCGTATAAAAAATGTTTTCATTTGAACATATCTGTTCCTTAGATGGCAGCTCTACCACTCACACTGTCTTGCCTGCAAATTAAAAATTACCTCTTTGATAGCGCTGATTGTTTTCAACAGTTTAGTACTGGTGATTCACGACTGTGGGATACTGACAGGAGGTTCAGAAAATATCAAGACCAATATCTAACAGATCTTGCTTACTGCTTCCATATAAATACTCCTCCCTTCCATAGTTCCAGTGGGTTTTCATATTCAGAGGGTCATATCTGAATGCCATTCCCTTCACTGGAGCTACTTGTTGAGTGTTTTACTAAAACTGAATAGGTTAGTGCCTTTAAGGTACAAAAAGATAAATTACCACTGTCTATGCACTCACTAGGTGCAAGTCACCAGAGTGCCCTATGCCCTACAAGACAAACAAGGACAGTGGGTTGAAATCAAAAGTGTAATGTTTGAATGGAAAAAAGAAGAGAGCAAAATTTCCTCTGATAAATAGGACAAATTCTGTTGTATTTATATTAAATATAAACATGTTTTAAACAAAATAAAGTTCACAATAAAGTATATTAGAGAACCTGACAGTCCTTTTTAAAAGACTCGTTACTGCATCCTTTCCATCTCCTTGAGCACAATGTCAAATTGTTCCCTATTGTACATTTATTAACATTTCGCCCAGTCTATATTTAAATGTGTCAACAATAGGTTTCCCACCATTTCTGTGTTCCACAATCTACTCCCCTCAGGTCTAAAATTACCCTGTTATAATTTCCTGTCATTATCTTTATTTAACCCTCTAGTTCCATCTTAAAAATGTTCTCTTCAGTGTTAGATTTTCATCACTCTGTGTCCCCACTTACTTGACTATTTGATAAACAAGATACCAGAGGTGGCAATACCCTTGTCAGCAGCATCTAGTTTAGGGCTGTTAAATGCCTTATATTAAAGGATACTCTTTTCCACTGCTTATTACTGACATGTAACTGTCTTGCTAGAAATTTTTCATCCTGACTCAAGCTGATTTTGGGGGGATTTTCTTATTTCAGTCGAAATAATTGTGCTGTTGGCCAACGCGAAAATATTCTTCTCTCTGTGTCTAAGAACTCCAGTGGCTTTTCCTTTGAGCAGCCCTAACATGGCTGCTTGAGAACAGAAACTTGAAATCTGAATAATCATCTCTCCTGCTTTTCTTTTTTTTTTGGCGGGGGGGTGTGGGGGAGGGTAGTTTTGGAGTTTTGTGTTTGTTTTTTTTTTTTTACACATACTTAATTCAAGCAAAACTTTTCTTAATCTCTCAAGACAAACTCAATATGAAAAACTATTTCACAGACAGCCACCTATTGCTTTCATTAGCACTGTGATTACCCTTCTGTGCTCCCATTGCCTGGAGCATTCACTTATGGCCTGTCCTGCAGGGTACTGATTATCCTCAGCTTCCGCTGAAATCAATGGAAGCCGAGCACGCTACCGGTGACAGAGGAGGCCCTCAGTCACTGACAGGAGCAGGTACTTACAGATTAGCAACGTATTGAAAACATCACAGGAGCAGCCACTTGCTAACATTAAAACCGCCCTTTCAAAAAAAAAAAGAAAAGGTGGTCTTATTACTGATGCAAGCAGGGCCTGCTGTATTTAAAGCATGTTATTAACTGTAGTGAAATATGGCCAAACTGTTACAGGAGCAAGGAACTTAGGGGGAAAAGTGAAAGCGAGGATGTGATATATAGCATGTGCTTTGCACATTGCACTGGCCCATCCATCATGGGACACAAAGTCTTCCCTGTTCATGCCCTAATAATTACTATGAAAATCAGCTGCTATGCACAGGGGGGAAGAGAAGAATGGAAGAAGGAGAAGTTCAACAAAAAATCATGCTTCAGCATACGTCATAAAGCAACAGCAACAACGTGAAGTACCATGGGACAAAGATCTGTCTCTATGGCCCATCAAGTCCAATTTAAGGCTTATTTGAACTAATTTGTTCTTTCCTACAGATGAGTATATCCTTCAGAGCAAAGTGATATCCTGTGGCTGTCCAAATATTATCTGATCTTCTACTTCAGTAACTTTTCTACAGCTCCAAAGCTTGTATGATCTATTCACTGGGAGAGATGGGATGGACTGATGGATTACTAGTCCCCCAAAATCAGCAGAGATGAATGAGTGTGAATATAAGACTTGTATCCAAGCCTTCCAGTAGATAGTTCACCTAAGGATTATGTGTGAGGTTGGATATAATATAATGATTCCTACCAGTGGTGTAATGAGTCTCAGGTAGAAATGAGAGCCACTGTCCTTCCAAACGAAATACCCAATGCAAACCGCTATGGAGTTCAAATGTTGCATACATCCAAATAGACCGAACAGTATGAAATCTGTATTTCAGCAAAAGTACCTTGGGATAGTTCTGCTTTTACCTGGTTTTGCTGTAGAGGGTAAAATAAATGTTCCTCAACTTGCAGAAGAGTTCAGGTAAGTGAGGTATTTTGCGAAGCATAGCAGTGCAATCTTGCTAGTGGAATTTTTGTGGGGGAAGCCAAAAAGACAAAAACCAGGAAAACTATGGGTTGTGGTGTCTCCAGATGCTACAGAACACTAACTATTCTACACTAAAAACTGTGATCCCCCTTTGGAGTGTCTTGATATCCTACTGACTCATTAAAAAACACATAATTTGCAAGTGTTAGAATTTTAATATTTTACTTCTTAAGAAGTGATGCAGAACTGAACAAGAAATAAGAATTACAAAAGTAAAATTCAATGAAAAAGGAAAAATAGGAAACACTGCTTTAGCAACCTAACTCCTAGATGTTTACACCGTACCTTGTATTAAAAATCTCCCTCTTATAATCTCATACAGTTGTTTACACTCCCAATATCTAATTAGGGAAGACAATTAAGAATTCTCAAAAGACACAGAATAGATAATTGGCTATTGGTCTTATAAGTGAAATGGAGATGCTCTTTATTACATTTCCATTTTGTAGGTACAATAAAAGTCAATTAGATGTAAAAGGTCTATAATAAATTAATGGTCTGGATTCACACCATTTATGAGCAAAAATGCTCTTCATTCTCAAGTATTGCCTATGTGATGCCAGGAACACCACCAACACATTCACTTGGAAGAACTCTGAGTTTCTGCTACAGATGAGCTCACAGTAACTGCAAAATATTCTGACTTATCTTTCACAGGAGGAGAAACGAACAATATAAACTACTTTGGTTTTATTGTAGAGAATGAATGCATATATAGAGATCACACTCCTAAGTGGCGCTAAACCTATGAACTACATTTTCAGAAGTAGATAAAATACGTATCTCCGCAGTAGTTTCTGTGTATGCAGATATACACACAGCCATGTTCACACAGTTATGCCTGAACATCGGTTACAGATGTTCTGCTACCAGCATGGCTGTGGAATCCCAGAATGCCAAACAAGATTAAAAGCTTTCCTGAGAAGCTCAAAAAATACTTGGGCAGTTAGCTTGAGTTGAACTCTGTGCTGGTGTGATTAAAGAGCTATTGCTAGCCAAGTTATTCAGTTTTAAAGCTAGGTCCACTACTTTTGCACAAGCTGCTGTTATATACATCATTGTTCAGAGACCTGTCATCTATTTAGATTAAATAAGAAGCTGCTTCTGAGTCTCATAACTCCCACGAGTCTTCACATTGTGTGTATTTGGAAAATACTTCCCACTATACAATCCTCAGGTATTCTTTTCTTTAAAGCTGACAGTGATGTGAACACATCAGGCCAGCACTCCAATTTGGAACTAGGCAATTTACCACTTCCCTTCCTGGCTCCCTCTTTTGTGGTCCTCCAACATTTTGCAGAAGCTGAAAGCAAGTTAGCTGAAATCCTGACATCAGTTTTGACTCTCTTTGGCAAGAGATGTAAATACAGAATTGAAAATGTTTTTCCTGTTGTATAGTTTGCATATGCTATGCCCTTACTTATCCCATGGCAAACTCATACCAGCAACACGTGCATTGGTCACCACGTGGCTGAAGGTGCTGTAATTCTGTCTTTGCAGAGCAGCTCCGAAGCTTGAAGCTTGTTCAGAATGGATTAGCCCGTCTGCTCTTCTGTTCAGCAAAGAGCATCAGATTTAGTTTTAAAACTCCAAGTGGAAAGACCCCATGTAACACGGAAACCTCTGTACTGACTTGACGTCATCCTTGTTCCAGGGATCCCACTGCTGCCTGTTGAAGTGGTGGGTCTTTGTACTTTATCATGCCTGATTTCCTGACAGGGGAATTCACTACTCTACAGCATCCATTTCATCTTATATTCCTACCCATTTTTTATTAAACAAAAGCCTTCAGCATTTTTTAAATATCAAGGGGATTTTTTTTAATGATATTTATTTAATGATTGCTGCTGGCCTTATGTTTATTAATGCTATGTCTTTCCCAGCCTCCCTTCTGAGACTGTGAATGTGTAGGAGAGAGAGGGATAGTAGGATGCTGCCTTTGGTTTTAATCTGTTTGCATTTTAATACTATGTTATTTATTTAGTACTACTGAATTTTTATGTTTAAATGAACAATTCCTTCTTTAAACAAACAGAATAAAACAAGAAACTGAGAGTGCTTTATAAATAAGAGCACTATTCTAATTCTGCTGGCATCAAAATTATAGTCTAGGCAGGATGAGGCTGCTGTTTTAGGCATTACCGTATATAAATAACCATAGTTAACATTGGTAGTGACCCCAAGACTCTGAGGCAAAGGTGAGTTTTTCCCTTCAAGAGCTAAATAGCACCTGCACAGAGTGGCTCATTTCAGAGCTACAGGGTGGTCCCTGAAAAATAAATGCAGCTGTTACCCAATGCAGGGACTCTAAGAGCTGTTCTCTTTAAGGTATGGAACAAGAAGCAAATCCCCTGGGAAGCCTAAGGGAAAAAGAGGTAGACAAATTTTAAAATTCAGGCATTTAAGGGGAGGGCATGGAGAGAAATATGTCTGTCAAAAACCCAGCATCATCAGGATCAAGTGGACAAACAAGCACAACCAGAACTGAAAACGATGACTTTGTCTTCTATAAGACCTCAAATTTTGTATGGGAGTGCCCAGGCCTATACATGCCCCAGGCAGCAGAGCTTCCACCATGGGGCTGATTTTGCAGTGTTGCAGGAAATTGTGAGTGGATTCCAGGGTTAAGATATTTTGCCTGAAACTGTTTTGCGGGAAGGTTTCTTCATAGTCTGTCACACAAAAGGCTGAAACTACAAACATACAGTATTTTTGACTGAAGTTCTATCATAATCTCAGAAATACGTTTTCATTAGAAGAAAATTTACAATGCACTGGGATGTTTTTCAAAAGTATACTTATGCTTAAAAGCCCATCACAACTTTAGTGCAAACCAAAAATGAAGGCAGGTGAATTACTGTACAAGTTAAATAATTTACAATAATTTAATCCATTTGATCTAGACATGATTTAACATGCACTGTCTCACCCATTAAGTGTTACTACAGCATTAATGCATACACATAGCATATCTGTGCCTGTATCCAGATGCATAATTACAAATGTTTTGTCACACAGTAAAAAATGCATAGAAAAAGCGAGTAGGAGAGAGGACAGACTTCCAAGATACCAGTAAGTCGTACTGAAATGACTGTGCCATAGCAAAACCGAAAAAGGAAACTCATTGCTGCAACCACCCCTCTACAGCATTTTTTTACGATGCACTCAGTAGACAGGACAGACCCACATACAAGTGCAGAGAACCATCACCCTGTGCTTCAGGCCCTGTTCTGTGCCAGCCATCCCGAAAGAGTTAAGCCTAGCATTGATCTAAAGGGATACCACACACATCTGTTTAGCACACACTGACTAATTGCAGCATTGGCAGAGCATGGCTGGATGCCAGCCCCTGCGCTCATGCGCAATACGCTGGTTTATGCATTGATCTGCTTTTCTTGTGTGGGCTTTAAATACCCAGATAAGCCTGCAAAGCTGCAAGGAGATCACATCGATATATTTACCCCACAGGCTTCCCTCTCGCTTCCCGTCATTCTGTTATGTGTCTACCAAAGGTCTGTTGTGAAACAATCTCCTGAGCCCTGTTGTGTTTTAGCTTTCTCTAACGTTAACTGAATTTCCCTTGGTAACAGAGACACAGTATCTCAGCAGTATTCCCACTCTTTTCTCTGAATAGCTTATCATTTGATAGTGGAGCTATTCAAAGTGGCATCTAGCGTTTTCTTCATAAGACTTCACTACTGAATTATTGATGAATTAGAGTGTAATTTTAAAGGAGCTGCAATTTAGCAAAACAGCTGGGTAAGTGATAAATAAAGGGTTGGCACATTCACTCCATAGTAAGTTTTGCCTATAACAGTCCTACATCCAATTTCAAGGTCAGGACTCTCATTCTCAGGCAGCATTTAGCTTTAGGAAGAACACCTAGCAAGACATCAACATAAATTCGTTCACCCCCACAATTTCTGTATGAGGCAGGCAGGTATTATGATCTCCATTACACAGGGAAAACATCTTCTGAGAGACAGAGAGTCCTGTCCAAAGCCTGACTCCAGTCGTCACAGAGAAGGCATTTCAACCATTGTATCTCTGAAAGCTGGCTAAAGATTTTCAAATTAAGTATTTGTTATTTTTTTCCAGAGAAGTCAAAACTTCAAATGAACATCTACGCCCATATCAACAAAGATGGATTCTCAGGCCCAAAAAAGGAGAATGGCTCAACCAAGCTCAATTTGGCAGTAAGAGAAATCTAGATAAGTAGAAAATAACTTGTTATATTCTAATGGGAGAGGGAGGCTTAAAACTTTGCTCCAAGCAAGCATAGACCTTATCATGGAAAGTGAGTGGCTTGCCTACTGCTCTAGAAGGAGCATCTTTCTTTACTTTGAAAGACTTGTCAATCTGCAGAATGAGTCAATATTTGAAATGCTGCAACATCTCACAGGACAGGAGACAGTCTTTTCTGCCGATTTCTACTAATTGCTTCTGAAGATCAGATCAAATAAATCCATAAAGATTTGCAGAAAGATAAATGAAGCTGTCATGATTGGGGAGCAGTTGTCTTGATATGAAACTTATATCTATATCCTAGGAAGCTTATGAAAAAAAAGAAAGGCAAAATAAAATTGGCTTATTTCCTCCAGCAAGTGTTCCAGCACCTGACCAGACATAGAGGAAATTCTGCCTCACTGTGAAGTGGGGTAGGATTTGTACAACAGCAAGGAAAGCATTATGAGACAGGGATTATTTCTGACTAAGAGAATTTAGTTCTAGAGAACACAGACAGAATAGAGGCAGGAAAAAAACTGATTCAATTTCATGCTAATGTAAGCATACAGTACTGGAAATTGCAGGTTTAAATTTATCGGCCTCTATTTTTAATTTTAACAATGTATTTATTACTTGATAATTTATTCTTCTTGATCAGTTCTCCCCTAAAATATCATTGTTTAGGGAATGTGTTTTAGTACAATTTTATATGTTTATGCTTCTGTTTTATTTCATCCCTCATTTTTGCCAACTTCCAGGGAATCATTTTTATATATATATATATATATATATACACACACATATATATACACACACATATACACACACACACACACACATATTTAAAACTGATTTTATTTGTGGATGAATTAGGTTAGAATAAAAAGTAGGACCTTCTTCCATCTCCTATACAAGTTCTTTCTTTCTTTTTTAATTTAAATTGAAAATATTTTGCAAAGGAATCTCTGAACTATGCTTACTTGTTTTCCTAGGAAAGAGAACCAAACGAGGAGATGCTAACATAGTTGCTTTTAAGTTTATTGTGTTAATAAAGGTCAGTCCGAATCAATCCTGTAAGCACTGCCATTTGGTACATGTGTCTTACAGTTCCTACTGACATCCTTGTGATCTGCAAATATGAGTCTTAGTGTCGCCCTTTCCCTGCAGGCCTTTGAAAGGACCCTGCTTGAATTGTTTTCCGATCATGTCACAACAACATATCACTGGAGACATAGCAAGCATTTCTGTACCTCAGCTTCCTCAGTCTGGACTAAGTTATCGAGCTGCTTATTGGCCTAGTTAATTCTCACTTGAAAAAACACAATTTAAGTTTATTTTTACTTATTTGCTAATATAATTCCAGAACATGACTCTGGTAAAAGTATGGAGAGAACGGTAATGGCAAAAGGAAATCTTTAAAATAGAAAAATTTCTGCTGGTTTTAGATCCTAAGTTACCATAGCAGCGAATTCAACACACTGCCTGTAGACTGAAGGGCAACAGACAAATAAAAGCTGGGAAAGATCATATTAAAACCTAAAGGTCTGGTTCAGCAGATTCTCTATTTGTACCCATGAAAACAAGCAGATACGTGTGTTGTTTTGATTCCTGGCACCCCTAACTCGACAGAACCGTGCAGAAGGTCTCCTTGGTCCTCGTTTCCTGTGGCAGGATTCTGCAGGCATCCTTTGTGAATTAATTTCTGGTAGGTTTATATAATAATACAGTTCCACAGAAGCCATCCTTTCTGATGATGAATGAGTGCTTTTTCAGTTTTCCACGAATGAAAAAGAATGCCTAATCCCAGATGCTATCAACTCAGTAAGAATAACCTAAACTTATGTGAGATCAGGTTGCGCTCTGAATTGAATGCAGACTGCTAATGCTTATCTAATGACAAAGTGACTTGTGCTTACAAGTCTGGGAGGATACCTACACATATTTTATATTTTACATTCATGCATATACAGAATTGAAATCTATGTGATAAATTGTATATCCAGATGATATTCAGATGTGTCACCGATCTTTCACATACTGATCTATTTTGTTTTAACATTTCAAACCACTGGGGCCTTCTTTACATGACACAATTCAGCTGGATGGCAGAACATCTAACAAATCACTATCATGTCATTGCAAATTATGTCATCCATCAGATTAGCTAACCCAGATTAGCTAACCATGGTCACATCAAGATGTTGGCTCCTGCAGCCTGCCTATAGCAAATAAAATTCATTTTTGAAGTCCATAAAACTAACAGACTAATAGAAAAGGTAATATCAAAGAGCCATTACTGATGCATAGGTCAAACACAGTTTGGCTTCAGAACAAAGATTTTCCCCAGCTTCAAAAACCTTCACAGCGATGTGGAGGGATTCTTGCTTGAAGTTTGTTTTTAAGAAGTTATTTCCTCATTGTTACTTTGCTGTGTACCAGTGAATAATACAGGGCATAAATAGACCTTCTCAGAGGTTAATAAAGAAAATACTTAAATTGCTTGGCTAGGATTCTCTGCTACTAATGTACATGACAACTATCTCTCTATGCAAAATGGAAATCAGGAAAGAGATTACCCCGTTCAGTTCTACAACAATGTTAATGAGGTTTAGTCTCAGTGGGGCTCTCTTGGTGTTTGTCAATTATGCCACTTTACCTGTCCTTTTGGCTTTTATTTCTCCAGTGACTTCTCTATGCAATTTGCCAAATAACAAAGGATAATAGTAACGAAAACTTCCATTTTAATGCAGGTTTTCATTTGAAAAAATAATCACACAGCAACAGAATATAATTCAGGCTCTGGATACAGAAGAGTGCTTAAGAATATGATTAACTTTAGGCCTGTGCAGCAGTCCTACGAAGAGACTGAAGCAAATGCTTAAATACTTTCTTGAGTAGGTTTTGCAGAAGTTTTAGTCTGCATAATATTCTTCCGTATCAGCTAAGATTCAGGAGTTATTATTTTTCCTGAAGCTTTATCTTTTTACTACTGAGAGTACTCATGGAAGTTCAATTCCCATCACTTCAGAGATCATATTTCTACATCAGCTGAGACAGTCCATGTTAAATGGACAAGGAAGACAAATGCAAGAGAACTGAGGGCAATAAAACAGTAAGTAACCACCAACAGAAAGAGAACTGGGAAAATGTAAACCAAAGACATATAATATGCTTTCATCTGAAAGCAGAGAGCGGAGCTGAAGGATGCTAATGGTGGGAAGGGAAGGCTCATCTGCTCTCATGCATTCCCATTGACTTCAAATAAGGTATATTGGGGAGTTTAGACCTTAAATTTTGGCTCCGAATTTTTGCTGGTTTGGGAAGTTAGATTTCTCTTTTAATATTGAACCATGAACTTGAATCTGAAAATGTCCATTCAAATGCAGTGCTGTGCAATTGCTTAGAAGGACAGTGGAAGTGTGCAGCAAGAATTTAACTTTTCTTGACAGATTCAGCTTCAGCCATTCTTAGGTACAGTATAATTTATGCAATTTTTCTTGTGTGGAAATTAGTGACTGAAATATTTGACGAAATCAAATTGTATGTGAAGATACCAAACTCATAAAAGATGCTTTGAAAAACTCCTGAGTAAACCTAAGAGCTACCAGGACTGTAAAGGAGCAAAAAAAAAAAGAGGAAAAAAAAAAAAAGCAGCCCACATATAGAGGGGTCAAGCAATCACCCAAGTGTGAATCTGTTCAGTCATCCGAAAGCATTGATGAGTGCCCAGCAGCACTTCGAAAAGATATAATTGCCAACTAGTCCTAAATCTCAGTTTGTGCAATGATTGCAAATTTGCATAATTAAGAACTGCCACCATAAAGCCCAAATGGTTGTCAGTTTATAAAAATCTCACTGCAATCTTCTAAAGTTTGTGTGCTGAAGTGTCATAAGGATTGGCAGGATGGTCTCACGGTTTAAAAAGGAAGTTTGTTCGTGAACTTGGATATGCCTGCTCCATTTGAGACCTTCAACCTGCACTTCAAATACTATTTAATTCAATTTCTTATCTTTAAAGTGTAGATAATAATATGTGGTCTTTTTCATAAAGCACTTCATGATTCTTGACTGAAAGGACCTATAGAAGTGCAAACTATTATTACACAAACTGTTGGGAATGACTCTGTGACAGCTAATGGTACTTTCTTCACTTCAAAAACACATCACCTCTTCCAATGGGATTTTCTCGTAATCCCAAAACATACTTTCATTCTATTAACTTATCATGAAGAAGCCTCTAGGGGCAAGTTCACACATTTTTATTCATTTCTTCTTCAGTCAATGTGAAGTTAGTAAGGTGTCTGTTTAAAAAATGACCAAGTCAAAACTGATTAAGAAAATCAGGATTGAGACAGGAAAGTAGCATTTTCATGTGCACATGGAGGAGGAAGGGACTGACCTTCCAGAGAGATTATCTTTGTTATTGTGCAATAAAATGGATTTGGTAGTTTTTGATTATTCTTAGTTAAAAAATACACCTTTCTGCAGCACACAATATGCATTCAAGCTGTCATTTTACATGCCAAATGTATTTAGATAGGTTTTTAAATAGCTAAAATGATTAACTCAGAAAATTAAGCTTATCAAAGAAACAAAACACATGGTTTTATTCCTAAGATCTTCATGAGCATCTCTAGACACATTGATTGAAAAAAAAAAAAATGAAATCAAGATTAAAAGATTCCTGAGTTCAAAATGCATTTGGAAAAAGCACATCCATGACAATGTTTTTATTTTGTTCCAGTTCAGCACTCCTATCTGAAAAATCAAATATCTTAACCACAACCCCCTAAAGCTGATGAATGTCTCTATTTTGACTAAACTACATCTGATAGCCAGTCCTCGATGCCTTTCAAAGTCCACTTAAATTCAGACTCTTATTTGCAATATACTATCGTTACTCCATTCCCTATCTCTCACTTCAATATAGAGGTACTGCTAAGCAGATGACAAACACTAACAATTTCGTGGTACATAAAATTCTGCCAATTGATAAGCCAACTCTCTTTCTTGTCCAAGTTCAAATACTCTACAAATCATGCAGAAATGCCTTGGATTCAATCTTTGATCTTCATGAATTTGTATTAAAAATTAAGCAAACTACAAAACTACACATCACCACAAAGTCTCTTTTAAGACATTCAACACTGCAATCATCAAAGAGGAAGCAGTATTTAAGAAACAGCAGATTTCTGCAGAAGATTTTCTTTTCTATGAACAGAGTTTATTTCAGTTCCTGGATAATAGGTAAAATTCAAACTTTCTTGGAAAATATTCTCTGTCCTTCTGTTTCACAAGGAAAGATAGCAAGTTCATTTTAGTCATAAAACTCACAGAAGGCTCAAGAGAACATCTCCAACCAAATTCTGCAAGTTTATCTCCATAGTACATAGACAAAAGCCCTGTTACAAGTTGCCTGAAAGAAAACAGGCATTTTCCCCAAACCAGTGCTTTCTGAAGTTTGTGTGATTTGATCAGCCTAGTAGGCTGTTACTAGAAAATTCTCCCACTTTGCTTAATTTGCTTACTTCCATAGAGCCTAAATGGTCCAAATGTTCCCTGCTCCCTCAACCCATTGCCTGAATCCAGACCATTGCTGTCTTCTGCTCTTTACTTCCCTCCACCGACTGCTTGGTCACTTCCACCACCTTGCCATAGACTATCCCTTCACTCGCAAGAAAGTGGGGGCGAAAACAGACACTTCTTCATGGGAGAGTGGAAGTGAATGAGGTCTTTCAATAGCCTTGGACTATACACTAAGACACAGATCCATTTCCTTAGCTTAGGATGGCAACCAGAATTAAAATTTCAGGGACATACAGTTAGTCTGAGTCGTACTTGCTGGTGATTAGCAGACTAGAATTTTTTTTCTACTATGCCTTCCCCAGTGCTTGTAGTTTTCTCCCAGATCCTGTCTTTCATCTTTCCATCTTCAGACACATGATGGCTCTAAATTTTTCAGGCATCTTTCCATCAATGACTTTCAGCTCAACCATCATTCTGGGACACCAGTTACAATCTTGCAGTATTTAGCATAGCTTTGCTTTGACGTTTTACTAGATAGACATCAAAATGTGTGTTATAAACACATTTCAAGATACTTCACTCCTGTGACAACATTTTCTTCTAATCTCCCTATGAATACTGTCATCCCTTACTGTGTAACATTTTACTGTAGTCTTAATTCCTCAGTGTCAGGGCCTGTTGTTTTATTTGTCTGTAGAGTGCCACAAATATCTGTGGCTCCATATAAAATCCAAAAATTCATGAAAATACAATGTTTTTATTTTTTCTTAACAGCTTCTCATCTCTCTCTCATCTATTAATGCGAAGTCAACTTGAAAGTTTATCACAGGTAGACTGGCCTTTGCCTTGGGTTTTGTCTTAAAATAGGAATGGAGTGTTATAGAACTATTCAAAAAGCGTTGCCCTGTCTTCTGCTGGTTTGCTACGTGGCAATGGCTCAGATGTCTCACTCTGCTATTTCAAGTGGTTAACTACATTATCTAAAGTAAGCCTTGATTGTCAAAGCTTGAGCCCATATTCTTCCCTGTTTTATTTGAAGGTAATGCAATTTCAGATAACCGATTATTTCATCTGATGAGAAAAAAAGAATGACAATGCTCTGTCTAATGCACTGAAAGGATCTGAGCACTAATGTCTTAATACACTGTAATGAACATTAAGAAAATATCTTTTCATCTTGTGAAAGGGGAAATTTTTGATTGCAAAAATGCATCTGTGATAGCAACAGTATTCAGCATTGCATATTGAGTCCAGCCTGATGATGCTTACAGAGCACACAGTACAGATGATACAACACAGCAAAGCACTTTTTTTCATATGCTTTTGTTCCTGGATTTTAAGTAAGATGTTCAAGGAAAGCACGAGAGCAATATTTCGAAGTTACATAACACACTGTCAACCCTTCACAGTTAAAAATAAAAGTATTCTGGCTCTCCTCCATAACTGTAATTTACAATGAAGAGTTGCATAGATGCATTCTCCTAAAGAATTTCAGTATTTATTCTTCTTTTTAGCACTGTGAATCATAAAGGCCCACTGGCACTCTCTTTAGGCAAGTTACACACTAAGTGACTTTAATGGATTAGGAATAAAAAAGGTCAACCCCAATGTATCCTCGTTTTCTGCTGTTGTTGCTTAAAGGCAGTTGATGGGAAGTTAAAGAAAATTATAGGTACAACCCTCAAAGGTACTGTTGGAATGCACCTCAGGTTCTGTTTCTGCCCAAAACTTTCCCATACCCTTCTCCTCTCCTAAGTGCTCCCCACAGTTTCAAATTGCTGTATATTTTCAAGCTGTATTTATATCTCAGCTATGGTGACAAGCTTCAGGATAAGAGAGGCAGAGCAGGACAAAATGGAGTTCAGGAAGAACTGGTAGGAAGATGCATGTGGCTGGTAGGGGAAACTCCTAACAGAAAGGTACTGCCAAGCCTATAGAAATGAGAGAGAAGCAGCATTTCTTATTTTTCCAGCATCCAGTTTCAAGAACTGGGGTGCCAAGAGAGAACAAATTGTGGCTCAGCCACAATTACAATTCTGAATATATTTCTAAAAGCCTACCTGGACAATGGTGCTTCGCCTCAACAACACAGCCCTATTTTTAATAGCTGTATTACATCTTTTTTTCTATAAATTTTTAAGGCTTTTATTCCCAAAGGAATGATGAACTACAAGCAGCCACCTGCAACAATTCTTTGATTGCAAAAAGAGTTGTAGCTTGGACGTATTCTAAAGCATCTTCCATCCTGCCGACAGCTTGTTGGACAGATTATGTTATTTAGAGAATAAAGTGTTTACTATGTCAGTGGGGCAAGTACATCTGGAAAAAAAACACATGAACATTCATGAAGTCTCTCCACAAAACTGAGTTTTGTGCTAAAATAAAGAATGATGACTGTATGAATAATCTCAACTTTAAAAGAAGATTCTCTTGCAAAGCTCCCAGCAACCTGCCCTTTCCTCTCTATTTTCCGAAGGTGTCAGTCATCTTTTATCTTATCACTGTGATCACAATGCAGCCCAGCACTGCCAACTTCTTCTCCTGGAAGAGCATTTGAATGCTTAGAGGCTTCTCTTTTGTTTCTCTTGTTTAGGTATTCTTTCCAATAGCTCCCTCACTCTTAATAGTAAGAGAGACATATTTTTTCTGCTACAAATTTTGTCTAAGGCTTCCTGTGACAACTTCTACAGATACCAAAAAGACTCCTGACATTCCCAAACCTTGTGTTAGCGGCTTAAGCTGCTTTCTAGAGCCCTGAAACTGAAGTAGAGGCAAAAAAAATAACAACCTCAGCTTTTAAGTCTTGAAATGGTAAGACTGTTAGAGAGATCTAATGAGTAGAATATGTCTTCAGCATAAGATCATCTTCAACATTTCCAGTGGCTTGAATAGGATCAACAAACCATAAAATTATTACTGAGGATTGCAAGGACCACCCAGTACTTCCAAATGGTACTGTAATTTTTGGATCAAAAAGGAAAGGAATTTCTTCATAAATATTTGATTGAGCCTCTTTAATTCTTTTGTACTAATTAATTTCTTTTAAAATTCTTATTTATTATTACTTCCACAAATCCTTACCTGAGAACCTCAGCAATCTACCAGTGAAATCTAGACTCAGAGTAAAGATCAATTACTGATACAATGAGATTGTAATAATTGCTATATCACACAGCTAATAATTCTGCAATTTCACAGGTTTGTTTTAAAAAGTAATCTGCCATAAGTAGGTCACTATTTTGATTTAGGAAATTATTTAATTCATGAGGTTCAACAATGAAGAGCCCACCAAGACCAAGAAGCTGGTTTTACTCCCACTGATGCTAAACATAATACTCTCTATCAGTGAGCATCAATCAAAATTTTGTCTGTAGCTTTATAGCAAACCTTTCTTTAAATGCAATCCAAATTAGTAAGTGCAGCTGCTTCTAAGATGCATATAATCATCAACATATTTCACATGTAATATAATACAGCATTTCACCCATGAATTATGAATGGTGTAGAAAGCAAAGTAAATGGTAAAAATATTTGATCTCAGAATTTCTCCTAATGTATATACATGCACATTCAATTTCCCCCAAAAACGTCAAAGTGAGATAACACAAAAATCTTCTAAATCAAGACATGTATCCTACAAATTCACTTCTCTAGTTTGCACCAACCCAGGAATTTCAGTCAAGTTCAAGTACAAAATTGAGCATTAGCACTTGGTATTTTACTACTGGTAAGAGAGGTATGAGATGACAGTTACTAAAATACCAGACCAGTCACAGAGTATTCTATTCCACTGACAGATAAGGGAAATAAGCATATCAATCAGTGCTTTTATGGGCAACTACAGGCCCTCAAAGTGGCATGACAGGAAGCATACCTGGGTTTTAATAGTGTATATTTGGGTATTGTTGGGTAAAAATGAAAAACATTTCACTTCTACATTATCAAAACCCTCAAAGTGGTATTACTGAACCTAACAAATACTAATATTTAGAAAATCTAAGACAAGAAAATGCAAATAATTAAAAAAGAAAAAGAAAACAAAACCAAAACTGACCAATCCAGATTCAAGACGAGAAATTTCAAGGCAAACATCAGTGATCTACCTGCAAAGAATAGTACATCAAATGGCATGCTTCTTTCTCAGGTAAGATGTTGAATATTTTAATATACTGGTGGAAACTCAGCAGGACCCAAGAAACGTTGCTATCACTCACTTCATGAGTACAAAGCAAAGCCTCCCACTTAGTTCTGAAAGAAGACCCTGGGAGGCATTCACCCTCACAGATGTTTTTGAAGGGTGCCTGGTGTCCTAGATCTGCCTTTGGGCTGGCTCTGCTCTGTGCCATTTAGTACCTGCTGTGTCTGACCATTAGCACACCTGCCATAGGCTGCTCCCTTTGCTCTAAGGACACTTGCTTTATAGCTCACTTACACGTTCAAAAAGGCAGTGCCAACATCACCAAAGAACTTCGTGACACGTTTATTGATCAATTTGGTTGCATTGACATCAGCCAAAAAGAAAGGTCAAACCAGCAGGTATCATATTTAAATAAGGACTGTTTAGAGCAGCCACTTGGTTCCCACAGAAATTTCTGTGAGGAAAATCAAGTTTTGAAACCAGCAAACTTTACAGGAAAAAAGTCTGCTTTTCTGTAGGTAACACTGATTTAGTTTTGACGTACAATGTTTAGTAGGTTCAGATTTTTGGAAAATCAAAAGAAAATTAGCTTCTCATTAGCAGTTTGAGGGCATTCTTGAATTTACTTTTTTCTCTACTGTTATGATTAGTATGCCCCTCTGTTTTCACACTACAGAGAAGAAAACCACATGTTCCAGTCCTTGGGAACTCCCCATTATATTTCAAAAATAATCAAGAGTCATCTCACAATGAGAGGCAGCTCCCTCAGCTCTTATGAGTGCATTCCATCAGGTCTCATGGACTTATGTATTTCCATTTTGTTTACATGCTCCCTAAACTGATCCTCTCCTACCGAGGGTAAGTCTTCACCACTCCAGACTTTCCCATCAGCCTCAGGGGCCTGGGATTCATGAAGGATGGTCTTTCCAGTAAAGACTGAGGCAAGGAAGGCACCAAATGGTCTTGGCATATTTTCCTGTCCTTTGTAATCAGGTCACCCATCATATTCAGCAGCAGGCTGATTTACCCTCTTCTTCCTTTTACAGCTGATAGACCTGTAGAAGCACTTCTTGTTGCCTTTCATATCCTCCTCTGGATTCAACTCCAGGTGGACTTTGGTTTTCCTAACCCAATCACTTCATGCTTGGACTGTTTCTCTGTAGTCTTCCTGGGTCACTTGATCCTGTTTTCATGTATAGTATGTTTCCTTTTTAGAATCTGAATTTTGCCAGGAGCCCCATGTTCATCCATGCAGGCCTCCTTCCACCTTCCTTTTCCTGCATGTTGGGATCACCTGTTCTCCAGACCAAAGTCTGCTCTCCTGAAATCCAGGGTTGTGATCCTGCTATTTGCCTTGCTCCCTCTAAGGATCCTGGACTCCACCACCTCATGGCTGTTGCAGCCAAGGTGGCCCCCAACTTTAACATCCCTGATCAGTTTTTCCTGCTTTGTAAGTACAAGGTGCATCAGAGTGTCCTCCCCTTGTTGGGTCCTCAGTCACCTCTGGCAATAAGTTATCACCAATGCACTCCAGAAAATTCCTGAATTGCTTGTGGCCTCCTACATTGCCCTGTATGGACCCAGAGCCTTTAAATATAAGGCTTCTTTCAGTTCTCTGAAGACTACCTCATCAAT
Source organism: Nyctibius grandis (assembly GCF_013368605.1). NCBI lineage: Eukaryota > Metazoa > Chordata > Aves > Nyctibiiformes > Nyctibiidae > Nyctibius > Nyctibius grandis. The sequence goes on along the minus strand of NC_090662.1, from coordinate 72,912,261 downwards.
CTTGATAAGTCTTGATCAGGGGGTCTGCAACAGACCCCTATTAGAAAAGTCACCCACATGGGGCTTCCCTATAAGCCTAACCTATAAGCACTCAGCTGGCTCATCAGAGGCAGAGCTCCATGCACTCCCACTGCTCCCTCAAGCAAAAAGCAACTCCCTCCTTACTGTCCTGGCCCATCCTTCCTAAAGAGCTTGTATGCATCCATTACAGCGCTGCTTTTGTGTGAGCTATCCCACCACATCTGTGATTCAGATGAGATCATAGCCTTGAAACTGCACACAGACCCCCTAATTCCTCCTGTCCCCTATGCTGTGTGCATTAGCAGACAGACTTTTCAGATGGGTACTCCGTCATGTTGATTTCCCAGAAAAGGTATGAAAGCTTTCCTCATAAAGCTGTCCTGTAGGCACTTCCTATTGCTTGCATAGGCTTGATGTGGGCCCCCTTCAGTGTTGTGGGTTAAGAGCTCTCTCCTGACTGCAAAACTCTGCACCCTTTGCTTATGAACTCAGTCCATCCCTCCCTCACTTGATTGTGATTCCTTTCTCCTGTCATTCCTAGTTTAAAGTTCTCACCTAGTTGACCAGCCTGTTGGCAAAGATGCTTTTGACCCACCTGGTAGGGTGAATCCCATCTCTCCCTAGCAGTCCTCAATACTCAAGGAGGATCCAATGGTCATAAAAGCAGAATCTCAGTTGTTGAAAACAGCTGTGCAACCTGCAGGATCCACCCACTCCTCCCCAGGCTGCAATGAGGAGAATTTCAATAAAAACATTTTCTAATGCAAAGATGCCAATCACTTCTAATTTGCATCAGCCTTGCAAAGAAGAGCAGTCAGGCCTGAGTCATATTCCACTGAGTTAAAACCAAGATACGGAAGTTGGAGCAATCCAAAGCTGGTAGCAATGTGTCCTAACATCCAGGGGAGAGAATAGTTTTTGTCTAACAACTTTCTCTAGCAAATTTTCATGACAAGGTCCCAGAAAACAGAAATAAAAAAAAAATTATGTTTTGAGCGTTCAGTGGAATAAACACAAACAATAAGAAATCTAACCTCTGAACTAGCATGAAGTATTATACTAATTTACAAAAGGATGAAGTACAATGCCAGGCATGAACTATCTGAATGTAATCAGGACAGGTGCTAGCATCATAGGCTGAGTGCCTTTATCTGGGATAAAAATTCAGAAACAGTAAAAGAAAAAGCATTTTCAGTAAGCAGAGCGAGGAACACAAACAGGTACCAGTGCAACCACAGTTGTGAACTGAACAAAGAGAACGAGCACATCGAGAGTCTGGATAATGACTCAAAAGAGGATATTAACTTGACAGGAATAGCTCTGTATTTTCCAACAAAAATCTGAACCCCAGGCAACAAGTTCCTTCCTTCCCTCTCCTTCCACCTCTACAGTGCACATGAGGTCCCTGACAACACTGCATCATCTCGAGTGAGCAAGCAGTCTGTCGGTTTATGCCCTTCGATGGCCATAAAGCTACTGCAGCTTTCTATCTATCAGAACGACCCAGACAGAACAGACAGGCTGAGCCTCACTCATCAGTGCAGTGTTGCCATGGCAATCAGCTGTTGCCAGGTAGCCCAAGACTAAGAGAAGACTGAGAATTAGCAAGGCCTAAAAATAAAGATGCAGGGATTTTTTTTCCTAGATGTTCATGTGTAACAGGCAAAATAATAATAAAACTCCCTCAAGATCTCTGCAGTTACAGTGTGTTTATATTCTGCAGGCTTTGATCACCTCTTAAAATTAGCACATTCTTCTAAGCAGCAAAAACAACCAAAACATGACAGTAGGAAGATTTTCCAAATCAATGAAAACATGATACTAAAAAGCAGGAAAGGAGATAAACTGTTCTGAATATTCAAAGAAACTGACAGATAAAAGACTAAAAACCTAAATCTCTGCATCAGCAGAGTCGGAAGGCATGGCAGCTCTCCTGGTTTACATCATCTGTGTAGGAACTGTCCTGTAGTTAAGGGATGAGGAAAAAAACTGGATTTAATTTCCATCCCTAAACGCTCTGTATGCATATGGACCTTATAAAATAAGAGAAGATGCAACTTAGAATATTGGGCAACCAAACACATCAAGGGCTTCAGCTTTCTCAGATTGAAGACATGATGGGAATACAAGATATGCCACGTCTAACTGGAACAGAGTTTATGAAAGCAAATGTTGCAAAGGTTCAGGACCAAGGAACAAAACGGTGTTGAAGCAAAAAATTTTTCAACAGAAGTTAATAAAAGTTGCAACTAAGAAAACAAAAGGTGGCCTTCACTGCTTCTACCTAGTTGCTATGTGGACACGTGACAAAAAAACTAAAACCCAACCACAACCCGCCCCAAGGTCTTGCGTGTCAAGGTTTAAAGTTGGGCTGGCTATTAAACAGATGATAGATGCTCTCTATTAACCCTTTTCTTCTCCCCAGAATGGGGAAGGAAAGAGAAAAGGGGGAAAGACTTACAGGTTGGAAAGTTAAACCAGTTTTAATTAACGATAACAATGAAAGAGAGTATTATAATAATAATGGAAATAATTAAATATATACAAATATATACTAAACCCAAGACTGAGCTCCCCCCATGATGGTCACATCACCACTGGCGCTGCAGGGCAGGCTCCGGGAAGTCCCGGACTGGACTCAGTGACAGACAGGAACTAGATTCAGGAACGCACAAATTGGTATCAAAGGCAGGAGAAAAATGGACAGTCCTCTTCAGACACTGGCCATAGAAGAAGAGAGCAAGACCCTCGTGATCTTTCAGCTTTAAACTAAGAATGGCGTGTATGGGATAGAATACTTCGTTGGTCAATTTTGGGTCACCTGTTCTGTCTGCTCCTCCCCGCAAGTGCGACTCATTTTCAGCCTTTAATTGTGGAACATAAGAGACTTAGCAGTGACCTTGGCTTCTATAGGAATAAGTATAAGCAAGAGCCTTTCTGCATACCATTCCTACCATTACCTTAGTAATAACTATAAAATTCAAGCGTTATCAATCCTAGAAGCGGACACTATCTGTAAAAACATGTAGTTAACTTCGCAAAGTGCAGTTACTTAGAAGAAACTTAACTGAAGGGAAAAATCACTGGAAGAAAAACTGGTTCTGTCCTAGTCCAAACCAGGACACCATGGAAAGACAGATCTGCAGCACCTTTCTTCCCAGGAGCAAGTATTTTAGAGGAGAGCAAGCTGTAACAGTCGCTGTAGACTAAAATATCAAAATCGAGCCTAATCCTAACCAGTAGTGTTTTACAGTTATTGACTCCAAGATCTGCATGAGGTTGTGCTACTGGATTCCCCAGAACCATTCCTTGGAGGTTTCAAGGGATAAGCCCATGGCAGAAATAGAGCAGGGTTGGGCCAAACTGCTTGTCCAGCTGACTCCTTTCACGGGAAAAGCTAGACACAGAATGAAATATCAAGTCTGAGTCCATTTCAATGTAAAAAATAAACAATTCCTTTGGGTTAACTAAAAAAGGAATTTTACCTTTTTTTTTCATTTCAAATAAGGAAAATCTGAAGAAAGTAGGAAACATTTTTTTCTTCTTTTTTGTAAACTGAAAACAAATGTAATGACATAAACCAAAAAGGAATGATGAAATTGAAAGTAATTTCAGATTAAAATAATGTAAACTTTCAATGTTTAAGTTGCTAAAATGAAACATTTGGTGGTTTTTGAACACTTGCTTCAAATTAATAACTTGGCAACAAAAAAGGAATTTCTAAAACATCTTGATGTTGCAAAATCTGTATGTTGCAGTAGCAGTAAAATCTGATCAAAATATTCAGTCCTCTTCTACCTCAAACACCCAGCGCAGACAATATTTTCCCCCTTAATTCTATGCTATACGTGACCCAGTGCACTATAATGAAAATTATTCTCTCATTTTTCCTTTTTTTTTTTCTATGTTTCAATAAATAATATCTTTTCTTCAGTGTACATTAGGAATCAATGGCAAGCGGAAAATGTCACAATAAACACTTAATAGCGGCATGGTGGATTTGAGAAATTGGAATAACATCGTTGTGCGCAGGACCTTTGAAACAGGGACATCAAGAAGCAGTGGATTTACTAAGAATATTCTAAAAAGATATTTTTAAACACCCTACAAAGGCACTAAATAAAAAAAGGCCAAATTTGAGTGGAAAATTACTTCCAAAAATGAACAAGAACAATATAAAGAAAGCCAAAACATTGAGAGCCGGGTTTCTTACTAGTAACTGTTTATTTTCAGAAAGGACTTAAAACTAAAATGTCTCTTCTAGTTACAAGAATCATTCTTATCCTCTTCCCTTTATTCTGGTATTCATCACTGAATTTTATGTATTTTGAATTGCTAAATATCAGATAAGATTAATTTATACAAACATAGCCAGACACACAGAATACTTAATGTAACTGTATCTTAACTCTGCTGATTTCAGCCTAGAATTTTATTTTTGTCCAGATGGGCTTCCGCTCCCATAAAAACACAAAGCAATTGTGAATATGGTGATAACCTTTAAGGAAGCCACAAACTCAAATACTGAAAAAGTCTGACTTGATTTTTCCCTCTTATTGCATCTCCTTGGGAAACACAAATACTCATCCAGGAATGGTTTCCAGAGATACAATGTTTTTTGTTACTTTGAACTCTCTGAGTTTCTTGGGTTTGTTTCTAAAATATAATTAGGGATTCCTTAGCCTGAGCCAAGTTCTTGCATATAGGGAGGTGCCGGTTAGCAGCTCCCCTGAAGAGGAGCATGAAATGGCATGACTTTATAAAGACATTCTGTTCCCTGTGCCACACACGAGACTCCATTTGCCTCCACAGAGCTTAACTAGTTAGGGAAAAATGCTTCCCCAATGAGTCTTCCATGGCAAATCTGCAAGTCCCTCAGCAACATCCAAACGGGGGGCCTGAACACTGCCTTAAATACACAGAGCAAGACCCAGCAATGGCTACTAGTTACGCTGGAGCACAGTTTCCTCACTTGGTGTCACAGAGGTAGTTGGGAGGGTTGGGAGGGGAGCAGACGGGAGAGGTGAGATCTTATTTCTAGTTTTAACATGTACAGTACTAAGGGCAAATAAGGGAACAGCTATCATCAAATGGTCTCATCATATCTGTCTTATTTTATTTCTGCTGCACTTCTGTTACCTATACTAAGTCTTTCTCCTGGTATCTTTTAAAGCTTAAAAAAACAGCAGAAAACTTCTTTTTTGCACAAAAATAATTTTATCATCAAAATTGAAATGTTTTGCAGACATGTTGATATCAACTACATTTTTGACAGAAAGTTGTCAAAGCTTTCCACTTCAGATGCTGAACATAGCAGTTAATCTACTCCTTCTCATATTAAACTATTAATTGTAATTGTATATGTAAAAATAATATATATTATACTTAGTAAAATAGTACAATATAAATGTGGAAATTAAATTAATCAAAATGTTTTGATACCATTAAAATGATTGCTATATTTTGAATCCCTATTCAAAAAATGTTGGATGTATATTCCAACTTGAAATTACTTTCTACTTGAATTTTGGAATTTCCCATGGAAGAGAAAACCTGGTATTTTATACACAAATAACCATCACACATTCACATGAATGTTTTGGGGAATACAGTTGCAGCCCAGGAGCATTAGCTAAATTGAATACACTCAAGAAAAAGTGATTATTAATTTGCCTCCAGAATATTGGCATTAAAATATTTAAATTCAAACAATTCTGTATGTATCCTTCTTCTAGCCTCAGGAAGCATTTTATACTTATTATTTTTTCTTATTATTTTGTTTTGTAGCTACATTATATTTTATGGTTAAAACAACAGCTACCCCAGGAAATACAAGAAAAAACTGCCGTAACATTAACCTATTTCACTGCAAAATAGAAATAAAAGCTTTGTGTTCACATAACAAATGAGAGGAGTGGGGGAAAGCATCTAGTTGGAGTACTACACCAGGAAGCATGGAAAACACAACAAACATCTCTCTATTAATCCAAAATTCAGAGATTGCACACTGGATGAAGAGCTGCTGATGAAATCTGTAGCCAAAGCAGAACTTAGGTCTCATTCTTGGGCAGCATTAGAATGAGGATGCACCGATCTCATCTCTCAAATTCTACCTGAGCGTTGTTCAGTTTGAGAAAACTTCACCTTAAATGCACTGTAAGTATGTTATGTCATCTGAGGAAGTATTTTTTGTTCTGAATGTATTGGAATTGCCTTCTGCATCACTTTCTCTGTTTTAAATAATTAACATGACAATCTCTTACAGCTTTAGTTAGGGAGGAAGGAGCACTTAGTCATTAGACGGCCGTATCTATTTAAAACGTCACGATTTATCTACGTACAGGAGTTATATGTAGTATAGCAGCAAAGTGTCAATTTAAAATAAAATAAGTATTCTGAAATACCTTCCGATATTTATCCTTTTCCTTCACTAGACTCTTCTGTGGTTTTGTTCAGTTGTAACTAATTCACTAAGTTACAGGATAGTCTACTCTTATCCCTTGACTGCAAAAGAATTGCAGAATTTCTGACCCAAAAGTACACATCTAAAATGGTTTTTACGTGAACATGTATACATTTCTGTGTGAACACATTTTATGAAAGTTAAACTCTAATTAAACCTAAAACTTAGTGTAATATCCTCCCTAGAATCATTGAATTGCAGATAATTTCCACTAGAAACTTGTAATTGACTCAAATATAGTTGAATGATTGACAAACCTCTTTATGGTTTCTCCTCTACAAAGCAATCCATAAAAATAATTCTATCAACATGAACACTAGCTATATAACATTGTTACAACTAAATGCCTTAGGTGCTGCTTTAGATTTCTTTTCTTCTTTATATCAATGAGGAAGAAATATGTCTATCAAAGTCAGACAGGTTCATTTTTGGCTTGTATATCAATTTATAAGTTTCCATTGAAGTACCAGATGTGGAAGTTTTTGGCACCTGTAAAACTACATTGAAACAATGGGCTTGTACAAGTTTCATTGAGAGTCAAATCTGTGCTGCAGAATATTACTGGTGATGATGTGCAAGTAAGAAAGAATCAGGCTTGTCTTTCTTTGCTAAGTCTGCAAGGCTGACAGTAAAAATATCTGTAATCTAAATATATTTGATCTGAAGTTATATAGAGAGAAACATGACAACCTGTCACATCTTTTTTCTTTTTAAACAAAGTCACATTTCTGAGAAGAACTGCAATTTAAGGAGTCTTTCAAGTTTTGAGGTCTGAGTCAGTTATGAAAGCAGAAAGCCGGCATAATGATCATGCAAAGCTTCAGCAGGTATCTTTCGATTCAAGCCAATCATTTTATATGTCCCTTGGAAGGGTGACTTTCCCTCAAAGCTATACAGGAGAACTGAGCAGAACTTTGTCCTTTAGGAGTGATCACCATCTCCTGGGAAGGTCTCAAAACGGGCTAGAAATCAGCCTGTTGATCTGTTGCAGCAGTTCTGCACCATTTTCCTTCTGAGAATTACTTCACAGGAGAGGCTAGGAGACCCACTAGTCTCCAGCCAGTCTCCTTCCTGTCTCTCCACCCTATGGCTTCAACCTAATTTCTTCACAACAGCTACAGTGGTTGAACTTTTTTTTTTTTTTTTCCTCAAAATTATGCAGGGTGCTACTACATAGGGATGAATGCATTTTGAAAACCAGAGACACCATTTTGAAAGGCTAATAGAGATCTATATTATCTACTGATTATTATTTTTTAATTATTCTAGACTATCTCATTGAAACAGGCTCCTCACCTTCAAACAACAAACTGTGTTATCCATAAGGACTATTGGGTAAGGCTGGCAGGAAAACAACAAATTTACATATTGAAAGTGTTTGAAGTTTTGATTTCTTTTGGGTTTTTTTGATCAGTAGATGAAGGACTTGATCACAAATCTCCCACACCTTGGGTATGCACTAATTTACACTAATCTGTACCTGTTTTGCTGAAATTCTATCCAAGATTTTATGTAATTGTCATCAAAACTGAAACATCTTACTTCTTGGGGAAAAAAGGAAAGATTTAATCAGCTTCAGTTATGACTTTAAGTGAGGAATAAACCAACACGAAATGATAAATTAAACACCGACTTCTAAGCACAGCCTCAAAGATTAAAAAAAAAGGAAAATAAAGGTAGCATGACACATCCTTTTACTTCAACTAATAACAGGCACAAAGGAAAAAACAGAGATGTTGATCAGCATCCAAAGAACATGAGGTTCTTGAATATGGATATTTCTGATTCTTTTGAAAGGTCTCTGACATAGCACAAATCTCTAATTTACAATCTTCAAAGAAAATTTGAATGTGACAAGCAAAACAGAGTCAAATTAAATCTAAAATTATCTTCTTTCTCAATAAGGGAGTGTGAAAATATGCACAATATTTAAAATAAAACTTGTACAATTCAAATCTGTCTTTGGGATGAGGACCCTTATGCAGAGATGCAAGAACTAAACTTCTACCATATTCAGCTCTACCTAAAAGAAGGAACAGTGTACAATCCCCCTCAAAATAAAGGGGAACAAATGGCTCCTGAGGCAGAAGAACTAACAAAATCAGGGTTCCAACAGATTTACAGTGCATGTCTTCTGCCTCCTCCATTTCCATGACAAGAAACTCAGCTCACTCCATGTTTCCTATTGTACTTCCATTAGATCTGCCACGTTTCCCCAGATACCTGCAATACCAGCTACCCACAAAATACCTTCTGTTCTTCCCCATATTCCCATTATTTCTCCATACTATTACTCCATACTTGTTCCTTCACCCTGTCTCCTAGCAGCAATATTCCTCATTTGCTCCAAACCTCATTGACCTTTCTTGTTTGGTCAAGGCATAGCATGAGTTTGTCTGAAGCCACACCACACATGCTCTTTGCTGATTCGCGTGCTGGTTGCTTGACTTGTACGCTTGTGCTGACCAACTGGCTGTTGCCAAACTTGATGGATAATGGCTTTTCTCTGCCATTCTCTCAGTGTGGCCATTAACAGGATTTCTCTCCTTTAATCAGCCACCCTTTTTGATAATTGTTTTAGGAACTTAACACCTTTGAGATCTCTGACTACATGCTAATTTTGATTAAAATTTGCCAACAAACTCAAAACTTATTAGCAGAAGAGTGACAGAAAGTGCTGTCGCTTATGCTTTTTTCTTGAAGAACCTATGTAAAAAACACAGCTCAAAGAGCTGTCGTTCATTGTGTTATTCTTTCTTCCACCACAAAAATAATCTCAGATTCAGTATAACTTTTCTTGTTATATTACACTTTTTTTGTTGACCATATCAGCTAGAGCTTTGTACGAAGTTACAAGAAATTGAAAGGTGTTTTGCACAAGGTCATACAATATGTCACTCACTCAAGCGGGATTACACTTTGTATTTCCCTATTCAGTCTCTCCCCCCCTTTTCTCCTCCTTCCCTCCTATACCAAAACTCTTCTATTTGCTTTTTTTCAACACTGGAAAACACAAAGTGTGGCCCTGCATTGATCCTTCTAAGAGGATGTGAATTTCGCCTTCTTTATAGAACAAAGGTAACTAAGAACGTGCAGGAAAAATCAGGACCAACTTGCCTAAAATATATCTCATTCTGGTTATTACGTCAATTCATAAAGGTGGGGGGCGGGGAGGAAGCTTTTAAAATGACTGAAATGCTGCTGCAACTTCTTTGATGGGATTTTTCCATCCTAAACGTGTTTAAACATTGTGTTGCTATTAATTGTTAGCTTTAAACACTTTGATTAATAATTTAGTATAAAATTAACAAATATACAATCAAGAACGTTGTTAGTTTTCTACTAAAACTTTCTGCAATGTGTTAAAAATTAACTTAAATGCCAACTTAAATGCCTCTATGCAAAAGCACGTAGGATGGGGAACAAACAAGAGGAGTTAGAGACATGCGCATACCTGCAGGGCTATGAACTTATCAGCATCATAGAGATGTGGTGGGACAGCTTCTATGACTGGAGTGTTGGAATGGAAGGATACAAGCTCTTTAGGAAGGACAGGCAAGGCAGACGAGGAGGGGGTGCTGCCCTCTATGTCAATGACCAGCTGGAGCGCATGGAGCTCTGCCTGGGGGTGGAGGAGGAGCTGACTGAGAGCTCATGAGTCAGGATTAAAGGGAGTACAGAAACTGGAAACATTATAGAGGGGGTCTGCTACAGGCCACCCAACCAGGAAGGGCAAGTGGATGAGGCCCTCTATAGACAGACAGGAGTAGCCTCACGTTCACAAGCCCTGGTCCACATGGAGTACTTCAACCACCCCAGTATCTGTTGGAGGGACAACACAGCAGGGCACAAGCAATTCAGGAGATTCCTGGAATGCATGGATGATAACTTCCTTCTCCAAGTGATAGAGGAGCCGACGAGGAGAGGTGCTGTTCTGGACCTTGTTCTCACCAACAAGGAGGGGCTGGTGGGAAATGTGAAGGAGAAGATCAGGTTTGAGACCATCTAAGAAACCTGAAGATGCACAAGTCTATGGGATCTGATGAGGTGCATCCGCGGGTCCTGAGGGAACTGGTGGATGAAGTTGCTAAGCCGCTATCCATTATTTTTGAGAAGTCATGGTAGTCTGGTGAAGTTCCCACTAACTGGAAAGGGGAAATGTAACCCCCATTTTTAAAAAGGGAAAAAAGGAAGACCTGGGGAACTACAGACCAGTTAGACTCACCTCTGCTCCAAGGAGACCTTATAGCAGCCTTTCAGTACCTGAAGGGGGCCTACAGGAAAGCGGAAGAGGGACTTTTTACAAAGGCATGTAGTGATAGGACAAGGGGGAATGGTTTTAAACTGAAAGAGGGTACATTTAGATTAGATATTAGAAAGAAATTCTTTACTGTGAGGGTGGTGAGACACTGGAACAGGTTGCCCAGAGAAGCTGTGAATGCCCACTCCCTGGCAGTGTTCAAGCCCAAGCTGGACAGAGCTTTGAGCAACCTGGTCCAGTGGAAGGTGTCCCTGCCCATGACAGGGGGGTTGGAGCTAGATGATCTTTAAGGTCCCTTCCAACCCAAACCATTCTATGATTCTATGAAAAATAAATACAATGCTCCCTCTTCCAAATAGCTGACTCCTATTTCATGTTTGAACATGCAGCACTGTCCCTTTTGACTGAATATATTGCACCTCAGAGTCTTGAATGAATCCACACAAGAAGGTCATAATATTTCATGCCCTTCCTTGCAAAACAGTCCACAACCTCATTCTTAAATTTCTGTTGTACATACACAAAATGCAAAAGAAATTAACTGCAACAGATGCTAATCTTGAATACTCTTCCAATTTCATTATATGGGAGATTCATTCTGTGTGGTAAATACCTCATTTTAAACAGCTATACGGTTTCTGAAAAAAAATGTGTTGTTTTAACAGCACGTGTAGTGGTATTACATGCTTTAAATTCTTTTATTTCAGGTACATAACTGTTTTCTGGCTAGTTCTGCTCTCCATCTTTGTTGATTCTCCAGCTGTAGCACCAATAAGAGGTCTACAATGACCAGTACTGAAACCAGTGACTTGCAAACTATAACCCATAGGCCACTAATGGTCCCAACAGACTGTACGCAGAGCAGTTTCTGACTCAAGAGTGAAATATTCTTTCATCAAGAAGCAACACTTCATCTGTAAAGAATGACAGAAATTGTATAAAATGTCTTTCCTGCCACATATGATTTTTAAGATTTGGAAAATTGCTTTTAAAAATGCAAAGTACTTCAGATTTTTTTTTTCATTTAAAAAGAATCAGAGTGCTATACTGTAAGATTCACCTACATACTGGGCAAAGAATGCCTCTGACATGTAGAAAGTGAGAACTAAAACCCCTACCCACAGCACGACAATTAAGGTTTTAATCTTAGATACTCTAAACTCAGCTGAGGACTTAGCCACAGCTGTTCCTTTCTAGTGTCTCCTGTTGTACTCCTGTACAACAAATACTTGTAGTAGTCCTATTTTGTATAAGTAGTAACAGGGACAGAAATTATAGCCCTCAGTGTTTAAGAGTCTCTTGTGGGATGAGGATAACAAAGTATTACCTGCTCACTGCAACGAGCTGATCTACACTTTTCCAACAGTTGAACCATTCCATCTGAAGTCCAGTCCCAGATTCCCAGTATGAAACAGCAAAGAACTTGAACCCATGTTTCCTGTGTCCCAAATCAATGCCTCATCCACCAGAACACTGACTATGCTAGAAGTACTTTCAGCCAGGAATCCCATCCAAGATTTCAGAACCCCTTCTGATTTAAGTTTCAACAAAACGGCTAGGTTCCTACAAAAGCTTTCTTTTCAGTGAACTCGTATTTTCAGATGGAAACATTTAGCTGAAAAAAAAAAAGTCCTGGCCAGCCCTGTCCACAGTTGTTACGCAATCGTTTTTAAGGGATTTGCAGATACCTGTGAAAAAAACAGAGTTTAGATTTCCTTTGGTGCTCCTCTAATGCTATATTTGCTCACAAAATGAGAGGACGAGGAAAGCCTAATAAAATTTCAAAGTGACCTTGAGATATTACTACCTCAGGGATGCTATCATTGCTCACAAGGAAGGGGATACTGGAGAACTGAAAGACGGTAGATTTAGATTAGATATTAGGAAGAAATTCTTTACTGTGAGGGTGGTGAGACACTGGAACAGGTTGCCCAGAGAAGCTGTGGATGCCCCCTCCCTGGCAGTGTTCAAGGCCAAGTTGGATGAGGCTTTCAGCAACCTGGTCTAGAGGAAAGGTGTCCCTGCCTGTGGCAGGAGGGTTGGAACTAGATGATCTTTAAGGTCCCTTCCAACCCAAACCATTCTATGATTCTATGATTTTATAACATATTCAACCTGTTTTTGTGGAAACCTGTAGATCTGCAGCATCTCTTAGATGAGCTCACTTCAGCTGTGACCAATATTCCGTTTACTCCCAACCCTGAGAAACCAGCAAATCCTACTTCATGTCACAGTTGTAGATGCAATGGATTTTGGAGTCTGTCAGGCTATAACACCAAAGGAGTTGTGCCGTCCACAATATTTGAATGGGACACTCCAAGTGTATGATGTTATACTATTAGTCTTTCCAATGCTCTAAAGAGAAACATGGGCACCAATTTAACTAGGATAGACTGTGAAAATGATGTAAATTTGTCACCACGTGTACATAACGGCAGAACATTCCTCAGTACTCATAGACCTGAGATTCTTTCACTTCCCCAAGGTGCTCACCCCTCTGCCCAGCTCAGGCTCCACCATTCTCCTAGTACTGAGGCTTGTAGCAAGCACCTAGCACAATAGTGTAACTTGAAACATGCATCTGGGGAAAACTCTGTTCCTGAGCTTGTCTGGGGTTATACCGGCTGTTTAAGAGAGATGGGGGGAAGCACACAGCAGAATCTCCACAGGATCTTTGTAGAAAGCCTCATCCATGAATCAGCACGTGGCTTTCTCTTACAGAAGCTAGTATTGATAAATCAATAACTGAATGACTGATCTGACAAACTCTTAGAGGGTGCTGTGCTGTTGCTAACATAGGCACTGTTTTACAGCTGAGGTCCTCAAGTATTTACAGTCACTACAAATTCCACAATTCTACATAGAAGATGTTGCTATTCATGCCTGTTTGGGTTGTTACCTTCTCTGCTTCAAAATAAATGGTGGTTGTTTGGGTGTTAGTGAGGAATGAAAAAAAAATGTCTATTTTTTGTATATAAAATCATGTACAAATTTAAAATTGAGGCTTAACAGTGTGATAAAGTATTTCCGCAGAAATGTTATAGATCATTTAGTTATCCTTTAAATAAAGTATTTTTCTCCTTGGTACTTATTTCCTGAGAACTTGTAGGCAGTAACTGTACCTCCTCTCCAGCTTTGTTTGTTATGTAGGACTAGTGAAACTACTGCAATCAACTTGATCGATAATGGTTTCCATTCTCTTACTCCTCCTGTTTATGCCTTTCCCCACCTTCTGTTTCATTCACATCTAACATTAAAGATCATCATCTGTGGAGTACTATGTATGACAGGGTTAATAACTCTTTCAATCTGTTGGACTTCTGTTGACACAAGTAACACATTTACCTCCTTCACAGCTAAGTTACACTGGAAATTCATACTCATCCTCTGGTCAAACTGTAACTATCTTAGCTTTTTCAAAAAAATACTTTTCCAGATGATACCAGAAATTTATTCTTGTTAGTCCTTAAGGCATGACCTTGCGTTTTGTGCTATGAGACTACATCCAACTTTTGCTACTTTAGTCTAATCATCAAGTTGTTCTCACATGATATCAGATGTTCTTTGGTAGTGACAATGCCTCATAACTTTAGTGACCAGCAACTTTCCTCAGCATATTATTAATTTTTTATTCAAAGTCAGTAATGATAAAGAAAATCTTCAACAAAATGTTTTAGTTTTCAGGCAATTTCCATCATGGGTAACAAACAAACAAAAAATCCCCTCAACAGAAAGCTTTCCTCTGTTCTCCAAATTAGCGTGCATCCAAAGTGAAATAATTCATTTCATATTTCAACGAAAATTTTTGTAGAAACCTAGGGTTCTGACTAGCTCTGAGTACCTATATCGATACCCATATCTGTATATACATCTAGTGAGAAATATTTACTTATCGTAATCATCCTGAAAATAAAAGCTTGTTGCATTACCCTTTAGTGTAGCAACAGAGTGCCTTTAGTTTCCATCTGCATGACATGAGCTTGCTAAACCTGCCACATATCTCCTAGGCACAGTTCTGCAGCAGTTACTAAATCCTGCCTCACATGTGGTTGATGCAAATCATTATATACAAGCCAGAGTATGTTATGCACTATCAAGTGCAAAGGAAACAGTATCCCTGCTAGTCTCTAAAAAAAAAAAAGTATGTTTAAGTATAAAATTGTAACAGACCTACAAATTCCACATAAAGACAAGAGGTATTTCCAGCAAAGAACACCTGATTCGAAAAACACATTACATAAAAAGAGCTGTGAATATAACAAGCAATTTCCAGGGTGAAACAGATCTCTTAAGACCAGTAGAGCTCTACAAACCAATCAATTATGTTCAAGTTTGACAGCAAGAAAGGATTAATTGATCCATCCATCTTGGAAGTGCTTTCCTATTTTGTGGATGTTTTACCAGGCAAATAGGACTGCTCCCTAACTAAATGTCATACCCCAAAGAAAGATAAGATTTAGATTCCCAGATAGGATTTTTGAGATCTCTGCATGTTTTCTTCATTGCCTACTCCAAAAAAGAATTCACAAATGACAAAAACACGAGAAGACTTTGTTGGGTCTCTTACACACATTCAAATCTACTGGCCACAGACTGCTGCTAAATCTTTGATTAATGATGTACTGGCAACGACAAACATGTTAAAACATTCTATTTATGCTGCTATTTCACCAGATCTGGATGAGACATACATGCTCTCTGCATTTCCAGGCCACATCTAAAACAGCCTTGAATGAGATTTAAGGAACTGACAGAGATGTTGGAAGATACGGGAATATTCAAGCTGTGAATGTATTTATGCTGAAGATTATGAGACAGTTTCTAAGTATGAAATGGATTTCCTCACATAACTAGAATGCCATCATCTCTGATACTCTGTTTCACACTATTTGTTCCATCTTCATTCCTAAGGCAATGACACTTAGCATCATAATATTCTCCCCTCCAGGATCATTTAAACAAGCAACTCGCACCCGTTCCATTCTGAGGGAGGGGGGGAAAAAAAAAAAAAAAAAGAGAGAGGAAAAAAAAAAGAAAACTATTTTTACTCAGGAGGTTTACAGAAAGGAGGAGTCTAGCGTGTTCTGGACATGGACACCATCCAAGAACAATGGTGGCTATGAACTGAAATAAAACTAACAAGAAGTGAATGCTTAGTTCGTTAAAGGAATGGCAAAGCGAGCAGGCAAATCTTAGCAAAATTAAGTCAGATTAAGCAGCTGTACAGGTGAACCAAGGTCAAATCAAGGAGTTGGTGCAAAAGATGCCTATAGGAAAGAAAACTCTTTGGCTAGACGAGTCGCACTCAAGAAAGCAAGAACACAGAAGAAATACCTATGTATAATGTAAATATATGTGATGATTGCAACTGAGAAGGACACATTCCTCTAAAACCTTTGGTACAAAAACTATTAAATAGGAATAATCTGAAATAAAAATTGGAAATTTGATTTCTAGTCCTTCAATGCCTACATAAGGAAGTTAAACATACATATATTTAATTCCTGGCACATTGAAAAGATATTTAGATAATCATTTCCTCTATTTATAGGCTTTGCTGCTTCAGAGAACAGTATGATTTTCGCAGGTATATATTAGCACAGAAATATTAAATCTAAGTGTTTTGGATTTTGTTCATGTTTTTAGTGCAATTTTGGGATCACATGGCCTTATATGTTCATAAAAAACTCATGTTAATGAAAAGGAACAGAACTTTTCTCTAAGAAATAATACCTTCCATTTTGGTGCCCCAAAGAAACATACAGATGTTGAAGACTAAGATTGAAAGAAAAAGCTATCTAGTTCCTAAGAGTTCAGACACCTCATTTGCTTTGTCTCCTACTGTTATGTGCCTAAAAATTATTTAGAATGGAAGTATTTCCTCTACTTTTGTAACTACAGTTTGAGAGAAAAAAATAGAATTGAATAAAAAGAAATTAGTATTGAAGTGTTATGAATTATTAGAATAAATTGCACACAGTTTCAAACTACATATATATCCTTTCTGTCATAGCAGGATGTAACTCAGACCAGATTTTACACATGTAGAAAATCTTACCACAGTATTTCCAATAAGCTATTAGGAAAGCCACTTCATCACAAACGTGGTCAAACTGACATGCTGTGGAATCTCCATCCTTTAAGATGACCAAAATTCACCTAGACATGGCACTAAGAAATCTGATCTAACTCTGAAGTTCAATCTAACCTCAAGGCTGGCTCTGCTTTGAGTGGAGGCTTAGACCAGATGACCCTAAGAAGTCCCTACTAACCTAATTATATTCTGTGAGTCTATTTTCAAGATCAAGATTTCCAGGTTAAGGGCAGAAGCATCTTACAACTCTCATGAGTACAGGCTGCAGTTATCATCCTACTACGATGATTCTTCACTGAGCTTGACACGCTGTTCTTTTGCAAGGCCTGTTTGTAAGCACACCTTACATTGCATGACCACCTGCCTCAGGCCAGTCATCATCCAGGCTCGCACATATTTCCAGCCCCTTTAACTTTTTCTATAAGCATCCATCACCTCACACACCTTGGAGTCCTGACTGAAGGAGGAAGGACCTTGATTGGATTTCGCCTGAAAGGGAAGCTTCTGTGCTTCTGTCCCATTCAGCCAATTCCACCTACACCAGAAATGGGAGCAGAACAGACATCTCCGTGTTGTGGTTCAAATGGGTGACACGTAGGTGCAAAAGTCAGAAGGTCATGAGTCTGAAACTAGCTGAGGAAGCCACAAGCAAGTATGTGAGATAAGAGACATCTGTGTCAAGAGATAGGAATTATATACACATGGAATGGGGGAGAGAATCAGAAAGGTAAAGGGACTCATGGGTTGAGATAAAAACAATTTAATAATTGAAATAAAATGTAATAATGATAATAATAATAATAGAATATACAAGTGATGCACAGTGCAACTCCTCACCACCTGCTGACCAATGCCCAGCCTGTCCCTGGCAGCAATCCCAGAGGAGAGAAACCCCAAAACTGCAATCCCAGAAGAGAGAGAGTGTGCGACTTCCCAGTCAACTCTCATCTATATACTGAGCATGACGTTGCATGACATGGAATACCCCATTGGCCAGTTTGGATCCATTGCTCTGGCTATGCTCCCTCACAGCTTCTTGTGCACCTTCACACTAGCAAAGCATGTGAAGTTGAAAAGTCCTTGATTTCTCAGCAGCACCTAAAAACATCAGTATATTATCAACATTCTTCTCATACCAAAATCCCATACTAAATCCAAACCACAATGCTCTTCTAGCTACTAAGAAGAAAATTAGCCCTATCCCAGTCAAAACCAGGGCATTACCTGACTGCCCCAATTAGACTAAATGCGTTTGTAGAGTAAATACTAAAATAACCTAATCAAAGTACCATTC
Source organism: Nyctibius grandis (assembly GCF_013368605.1). NCBI lineage: Eukaryota > Metazoa > Chordata > Aves > Nyctibiiformes > Nyctibiidae > Nyctibius > Nyctibius grandis. The sequence continues at coordinate 72,894,128 of NC_090662.1, read as the reverse complement.
CTAGCATCATCTGTCATGCCATTCCAAAGTCTTACTCACTAATTATCTTGAACAGCATATGGAAATAAAGTAGCATGAGGCAAAAAAAGTACCATGACTTTATCCAACTCCTTCCTAATGAATTAGTCTTCAGATACCTCCAATTATTTTATTCTTTTAATCTGCCATACGCAAAAAGATTATACAAATGCAACTGTCGTGGGCTTTGCTGCCAGTTTCCTAGCTGCAGCACGTGGATCACTGATGCTTATTAATTAGTGTTTCAAGAAAACCCAACAAAATTCTCATTTGAAGAGTCAATATTACATTTCCCTGTGGAACCTACTCTTTATGAAGTTATTATGGTGTTGTAAAAGAATGCAGAGACTGGCTTTCTGATTCAGATGCATGTGCATGCATGTAAACAAAAAGAGACTGCATTTTCCTTGGCACTGTTGAAGTGTCAGCTCTGGCTTTATTTTGTTATCACTGAGGAATATGCTTCTCTGACTTCATCTGACCTTTAAGAGAATTGTCTGCTAATGCTAATAACACACTACTGTGCCTGAAGCACACTAAAAAAGAGTCTGGCTGCTAGATATGCATAGTACACTCAAGCAAGGAAAGCCTTTTTAACTGAACAGTGACAGTCAAACCACTGGAGGCTTAAGGTTCTGTTAAGTACACCAAACGGTTGATTACCCAGACCTTTACCAAACCTCTTTTGTCTTTTAACACAGAAAGAAGTCTCTCAAGAGCGGATGTGGGAATTTATGTTTCTTGCTTTGTTGTTTTTGATTGGTTTAATTTTTTTTTCCCATGGGTAAGTTTCTGGACCCTCACAAGTCTGGTCTGGCTGGAACAGCTACCCTTCCATGAGGCAGATTTTGCACAAAGGGCCATCACTAGAACAATGAAGCACAGAGTGCATGGAAATGAGCAAAAGTGGATTAACTTTAAGAGCTTAACATAATGGAAAGATCAGAGTCCTGAACGAGTGATTCCAATTAAAAATCTGTGAGAGATTTGACAGTTACTTCAAAAGTAATCTGACCTAGGTTTAGTTCAAGGACTTGGTAAAGAACATAGTCAGTTCTAATTTTATCCGGACTGATTCACCTATTTGTAATGTGTGTCCTACGTGCTCTAATAACACAGTCCTGTGGATCTTATACCTGTTACACAGATGTCAAATTTTTAAGAGCCTGAAGAGGTTTTTTCACTGACAAACTGGCAGCTTGACCAAGCACACCTTACTAGCTCCCATTAGGGGGGGCATATTGGGGAGATTCCCTAGGGCAAGCAATAGGACAGCAGGCAAGACTCTCTCTCATAAGGAAAACTTAAAATGGCAGCTGACTCAGAACAACTCTTAGAGTATACAACAGGTGTACTGTATTAAAGGTAAAGAAAACACCAGCAAGTGTTAGAACAAAGTAAAGAACTGCAGAATACATTTTCTGTGAACACCCAGAAATACAGTGACTACTGACATTATCATCCATACTACCAAAAAGGCAGCAGCATAAGAACAGTTGAAACATAAGCCATTAGAACAGGAGAAAGTCAAGACTGTATAATCCAACGCCTTACTTTACATTCCTCCACTTTATTTTCATTGAATTTTAGTTTGGACAAAAAATTAAACTTTTACAGGATTAGAAATCAAGGGGGTTTACCCAAAGAATATCTGCAGCAACACTTACCAAAACCCCCCAAATTCCTTGCCAATGGTTTTTAGCATTAGCAAAGAGAAACTCCTTTGAAAGGCATTGAGGACAATCCTGCATGAACATGTTCACTCAGCCAATTATGGTCAAATGTTAGTGGTGACTTTTCTGATGTGGGCACTACTGATGATTTATAGAGAGACTATTACTGTAGCAGCAAAACATTTACTAGAAACCAGACTGGGGCCACCTATTTCACACAAGCTCTTGAAGCAGTAAAATTTTCTGTTGTCTCATTACTAATTTGAGCCAAAGTTATTCAGTTCCTTTAAATTAATGTTTCTCATTAGCCTGCTTTGGGTTCAAAAAGGCTGCTTACAACCTTTGTGACTATTTATAAGGCTTTTAAGCACTTAGTGCAGTTCATTAAATAAGGGTTAAAGTAAGTGAAACATATGCAGGCCTTTTTCTAAAATTTTTCCTGTTGCTCTGCACTTTAGGCATTTCAAAACAACGAAGGCAGTTTAATAATGCAAACGGTATTGCTGTTATTACTGGCTTTCATCATTCTTTCTGACCATTTATATGGGAAACTGCAAAGAGAAGCCAGCTACAAGTAATCTGGTACATAGATGCACATCCTTTGTCCACAGAGGGTCATAATAATAGCAGCAACAGAAGAACATACATATAAAATGGAGTGGAGCCACCTATTATCTTTAACACTGAGGCACCATGTAATGCTCCATCTAGACCCAAACAACTGAATCTAAGTATGAAATAGGTCCCTAGTTTCCTAATGCAAGAGTTTGAAATTAAGTGAAACAAATCCTTCTTACAGATGAGGGTGTTCTGGAGTCTACAAGAAAAAAACAGAGCGCCCTTACCCGCTGCCTAACCAGTAGCTCTGCAGCCGATTACAGCATTCATCTTGGGTTTGGGAAATCCCAATACAGATCTTTACTCTGCTTATTTAAGGATATGAATCTTAATTTTTTAAAATAATGTCTTAGCAACCAGATTACAGAATTATTCTCTCCCAGGGTTTTCTGTTGGAGATACCTCATTAAGTATAAATGATTGACTCATTGCAGACCAGGCTGGAATCAATTTTGCACATCTCTAGTGGCTGTCCTAACTGTGGACATGGATTCAGTCTCCCTCACTTTTTCCACACTATATTTAATTATGTTCACCAAGAATACCTCTGACAGGTAAAAAGCCAAGAATGATTCTGTAACCTGGTAGCTGGGGTGTTTGCTAGGTAGAGGAGCCACCACTTAGGTTGCTGAGCTGTTTGAAGACTTGACTCTGAATCACTCCCACCAAGTGAGTGCCCTAGACACCAAGCTCTCAGTGGCTGTTTCAGGTTCTGTGTTTTCTCATCTTAACTATAAATTTCACTCTGAACCTGAAAAGCTTTTACTGCAGAAACTGGTAGCATACATTGCTATAAAAAGTGCCCATTGTGACACATGCTCTAATCAGAAAATTCTTGTCTGACATTTATGCAACCTATATATTGGAAACTCATGTTTCTCCATGCTGGATCTGAGTTAGAGGACACAATTGCTGGTTGTTCTCGGTCTTAAAAATGAGGCTTCTACCAAAAAATTCTCACCTGCTGCCTTGGTTCTTCCACCTCCATATAAACGTGCCACCACAAGAATCTATGTGTCCCAAGTAAAAAGCTGACACATATATGATAACAAATATGATGCCGCCATCTTGGGCAAATTCAACCACCTTCCTTCCACTCATCATTTTAACAAGCACATTCTGATGACCATGTTTCTAATCCCCTTGCTCCTCATGCACTGAGGAACACACTGACTATGAAACTGCCGAAAGGAATAATCTCCTATCCCTCTACCATTAAATTCTTTCTTCTCCCCTACAGACACAACCAGAACAGTAGGTCATTCCAAAACTAAAGTTTGCAAGCAAATCAAGGAATATCATTATCTGTGTTATATAATTTGCAATATATATCAATGTTTTTAACGTTTGAAGGTGCTTCTGAAACTGAACTGGTACTTCAAAGGAAATAAACAAGCACAACAAATGTCCCAGATGACCTTTTACTGCCATATACATATGCTTAATATTTTAAAATTTTGCCTGGGATGCGACTGAGCAGCAGTAAGTACCAAATGAATTACAAATACATATGGGCAGTATGGTATCTGTGCATATGAGACAGAACAACCATTGGCTCAGTAAGAGATAATGTACATGTATTTCTTGTTGGATAAGACAGCCAGAATTTAATCTGTAACATGTAATTGCACAGCTGTAAGCATTAAATTTGCTTAAAAAAATAGTGAACCCCAGTTTGGAGTACAATGTTTCAGGAAAGTGAGGTAATGAGATAAGAAAACCCAAACCTCCACTAGGCAAAGTTCAGTCACCATCTGAAAGAATATTTGCAGAAGGTCTTTTCTCACTCAAACAGCATACCTCATGTGACTCAGGTAACACACCCGTAGTTTATGTTTGTGCTGCATCAGCCAGTCTCTGAGGACAGTCTCCTGAAATGCATTGTAACTGCACAAATAGATTTTGTTCCTTTGTATGACTGTTAAAGAAAAAAGACTATGTAGGGAAGAGTGCAGGACAGTAGTAAAATAAGGAAAGGTCCAGGGAAGAGGAGCATATAGGTAGGTTGTTCCCCACCCTCGCCACAGTTAAGTTTGCTTTTAACTTAACAGCCGTGTTTTCTAACAGTTATAACCTAGTCCCATTGAAATCTGTGGGGTTACACCAGTTTACACAGTCTGAGAATCTAGCTCCAAGACTGGTGCTTTTTTTTTTTTTTTTATTGTAAACCATTTCATCTTCACAAATAGCTCATCACCATAAGAGTCTCATATGGGCAGAAATGATCTTATCTCACTAGCTTTCCATGAGCTGTAATTAAATAACTTATAGTAGGAGTCCAGAGGCTTCTGCCTGGGTTTAATTGTGTTTTCATTAAAGCGAGCATTGCTACCGTCCAAGTGAACTGAGAGTTCCACAGCATGGCCTCAACTGCCTCTGTAGAACCTACATGAACTACAAATTCCAGCATACCCTAGCTCAGCTATTATACTGTAAAGAAATTAAATGCTACAGCTAGCAATGTAGATGGTCAATTTTAAAGCTACTTGATTTAAAAGGAAGCAACATAGTTATCTCCTTCTTTCACTTTACTGCCAACAGAAATAATCATGCTAAGCCACTACTGAGGAAAGCAGCCTTATGCAACAGACAAATGGCACTTGCAAATACATATACAAGTCTCATGATACTGTTCAAGTAATGCAGGCACAATACCTTCTTAATAGAGGAAAAAAAAAAAAAAAGGATGATACTTTAACAACAACTTCCAACTGAAACCTGGCAAAGAAAGCAAGTAGTTTGCACATAAGGTCTAGGCTATGCAGTTTTGGTTTAACATCTGCTGCAAGAGTAGATTTTTCCCTAAAGCCCCTGCAGTTATTAATACTGGGAAAATAGGATTATTTTCTGAGCAGCACAGAGATGAAAAAACTATTTGTATCTGCAAGCTGTCTGCTTATTTAGAAAGCATTCAAGACTGTTTCTCTTGATAACACCTTTGAAGAACAACTTTGGGAAAATGAACGTTTTGGACTATTTTATAAATTTCTCTTCCTCCCTGCAGATGGCCTGTGATTTGTTTTTTCTAAGTGACATAGAGCACACAAATTCTTGCATATTCCTACCACATGCATGGGAAGGGTTTCCAAGAGATTAAATTCAAGGATTCCAAATCATAATATTAGAATAATCAAGGAAGATTTGGAGGGTTTCCTACCACGGTAAGCTTGCCCTGAAGTACGTGAAATCAGCTATTGCCATTACATATAGAGGTGTCTCTCAGGCTGTTTTTATTTCATACCCTAGCTAGAAGAAACTGAAAAACACTTCAAAGGGAAAGTGGATGAAAATACTGGCCCTGATGATGGTTGCTAGGCACCAAGCAATGCAGAGAGGACTACAACAAGCCAAGTTTCAAGCAGATTTAGATATTGTCCTGATGAACATAGAGTGTCACTAAAAACCAAGGGCTGGTTTAAACAATTTTGCCCAGACTATTCAAAAAGGAAAATGATTTCATCTTGGCTTACTATTCAAAAACAGATACACTGCCCATGTCATACACACTGACAGTTACAAACACACAACTCGTCATACTTAATTCCCAAATAAAGGAAGATTAAACAGCATTCACAGAATCACAGAATGTTAGGGATTGGAAGGGACCTCAAAAGATCATCTAGTCCAATCCCCCTGCCGGAGCAGGATTTGCCTAGACCATATCACACAGGAACGCGTCCAGGCGGGCCTTGAATGTCTCCAGAGAAGGAGACTCCACAACCTCTCTGGGCAGCCTGTTCCAGTGTTCGGTCACCCTCACCGTAAAGAAGTTTTTCCTCATATTTATGTGGAACCTCCTGTGTTCCAGCTTGCACCCATTGCCCCTTGTCCTGTCAAGGGATGTCACTGAGAAGAGCCTGGCTCCATCCTCATGACACTTGCCCTTTACATATTTATAAACATTAATGAGGTCACCCCTCAGTCTCCTCTTCTCTAAGCTAAAGAGACCCAGCTCCCTCAGCCTCTCCTCATAAGGGAGATGTTCCACTCCCTTAATCAACATTCAAGACTCCTACTGACCACAAGATCAGTGGTTCACTTGCAAAGCATCTGCTGCAGGATGGGAATCCAAATCCTAACCCACCCATCCTTACTTCACTCCTGGAAGCATTCGCATCTTTGCAGCTTTTATCTGTACATTCAATCATCTTGGGACCCTACCCACCTTGTGCTGCCTTACTGATGGGGATTGGGCCCACTGCCGACATACATGCCAGTCACCATGCTCCCTGAGAGGGACACTTACATGTGGCAAGTTGTATCATACAAAGAGGCATTTCCAGGGGAGCTGCAACGCCTTTGAGTTCATCTGGCACAAGTCCAGGGTAAAATGTACCACTCTGTGCCTACTGTAAAACAGACCAAAGGGAATCAAAGAATCATAAAATAATCTAGGTTGGAAGGGACCTCTGGAGGTCATCTGATCCAATCTCCCACTCAAAGATGGGCCCTGGGCTCAAAGCAGATTTCAAGTCTTTAAACAATTCTGTCCTTAAACAGATTCAGGTTCAGAGTCTGAATAGTTTGGGGATTTTTTTTTTTTTTTTTTTTGGCAAGTTCAAGTCTTTGATCACAGTTGTTTTTGTGGATGCATGACATCTCCTCACCCATATCTGCCATTTCTTTTCATGCTTTAGATCTAGAGACTGACTGGAAATAAAATAATATCCTAAATCATGCCACATTTTGGAATATAGAATCATAGAACCATAGAATGGTTAGGGTTGGAAGGGACCTTAAAGATCATCTAGTTCCAACCCCCCTGCCACAGGCAGGGACGATCCAAACTTCTCAGTTGTTGCCATCTGTTCAAAATACTTCTGTGAATATAAGTTATTCTGGTGCTTTCGTTTTCCCCCCCGATATTCTGATTATTAGTATAGGTACTTAAATAAAAGATAATTAAAAAATCAGCCATCACACCAATCCAAAAAACTCCAAACAGTCCTGAGCCAACCAAGGAGCAGATCAAACTGCAAATACATAAAGAGACATGAACTCTATTCCAAAAGTTTTATCTTCAGTTGAGGCCATACTAAATTTCTCTATTAAAAAATGCTTTTAAATGAGCAATTTCCTCAATATTTTTCTGCAGTACAGAGAATTCTCTAGGTCATCCGCTACCAGGGCAGAAGCCTCTGTTTATATATTCAGTTACCTTACATCATATCTTCAGAGCACTTTCTTGTTTGTATTTATCTTCCTATCTTTTAATAAATATTATTTCAGGTTGTGTCATAACTTGTGCTCCAATCTACTAATGGTGTTTGGACAGAACTTCCATTTTTTAAAAGTTTTTTTAGGCTCTAATGAATTAGTTCTCTTCTGTGATTTATTGTGTCAAACTTAGTACCTTTATTTTGTTACTCAATTTACTCTTGTAGCAAAATGCATTTAAATGGCCTTCTCCAGGATGATTTTATAGTTTAAGATTTCTCTTCTTTTTTCCATCTAACTTTCAACCACATTTTAACTATTTTCCTTTAAGACTCACAATAACGAAACCATGTAAATTACCATCAAAACACCTCTGCCAATAAATGAGAGTTCCCTCGCTCAACAGCTGAATTACTCCTAGCCCTCTATAGAGGGGGCTGGGTCTATGAATTTCTGCCATTATAAACTGGTAAAAATTACCGTCATTACAAGAAATAGTTATCACCCTGCTATCTCCAGCTCTTAAACCAGTTCTTTGATTAAGTTGTGATCCTGACAGCAGCAGTATTAACACAGGGAAAAGAAAGAGGTAATGGGGCAGTTGAGAGTAGCAGAGGGGCAGGCATCCCTTGGCACCTGCATGGACTGGAACAACTGGAGGGGAGGTGCATTGTGCTCTCTGCTGCCCCAGGCATGGAGAAAGAAGAGTTTGATTTCATAAGCAAACCTGGAGAGAGTTGAATATGGCAATAACTTGGATTCATTCAGTGTAAAAGCCATCGCTGCATCAAGTGATCTGCTCTGCCATTTCACCCCAGTGCGGGTAACTGTCCCTGGAGCTTGGGCAGCAGCACACATAGCACGTGCCAGTGATTCAGCAGCCACATTTCACCATCTAGTATACCAGCATGGTTCCCAAGGCAGGCGAGTTTACCTTCCAAATTGAAATGGGCGGCCAAGGGAATGGCACATTATTGCCACCATTTGGTAACTTCTGTGATGCCCTATTTGCCTCCATCAGTCCCAATAAGAAAGTTTTAAGTCGTCCCTTTTCCTATATGTGCTCCAAAGCCAAATATTTATTATGCTTTAAAAAAGTATTTATTTAAAATATATCCTCATGTGTTATTCAGTCATTTAATATTGGGTTAATTATAATAATTCCTTCATACTTTCATAACAGATCTTTTCTGTACTGTTTTCATACAGGTCTTTTCATTATTTAGATTCTGGCATGATTTGGTATTCTTCTGCTATTACCTCTATTCACTGATGTTTGTAACCAAAGCTAAGAATTTCTAAAGCAACTGCTTGAAGTTAGCATTCTACATCTATACTTAGGCACCTAAAGCAGTGGTTTAATTTTCAAAAGTGCTGAGTATACAGCTCTTACTTTAAGTTCCACAATGAAGAACAAAGGCCACTGAAATTTGGATTTTTTTCTTTTTAAGAAAGTGTGTTTTTCAAAGTTTATTTAACATGTTTTGCTTTTGTTTTTCATGTTACAGCTAGAAAATTTGACAGGTGAAGCAGAAATCTGACTAAATAAATAAAAGCTTTTATATCAATACTGGGATTCCTTGCTGCAAGAAATGAGGGCGTTCAGAACTTCAGTGAGGTTTTAAAAGGAATGCATATGAATAAAACGTCTTTTAGAGCCTAAGCCAACTGGTATGAGGAAAAATATTTTCCTTCTCTGATAAGCTTGCACATTGTAGTGGCTTTTCCTCTTCCACTCTTCTATTCAGACACCATTACCAGTCCTCTACCAAAGGGAGGACAGTGAACAAGAAAGCCGATATCTTTTGTAATGTGGCAGCCGCAATGTTCTCATGAAGCACCCTAAAGCTCACTACAGCACTACTCTGTACTCATTTTTAAAATCATGTGTTCCCATTCTGAAGTTCAAAAATCCCTCTTAGATTGTACCATGTGTGGACACAAAAATAGCTATATTCTTCCTTTTTGGTCTTAATACCAATATACAGCCAAGACTTAACCAAGAATACAAATTTTGACATTCCAGATCAAAGACAACAATATTCAGACTGCTGAATTTCAAGCACAACCACAGGATGAAAGCTCCATCACCCTGATACATAGGAAGTCAGAGAAGAGAATAATAAACTTATCCTAAGAACCCATGTAATATCCAATGCAGTCAAATCATGAATCCAGTCTGATAACCTATACTGGCTAGTGGCCAATTTCTGAAATTTCATAGGAAAACGCAAAATCTCCTTCATCCCCTTGGATGAGATTAGAAATTTGTGAACACGTGGGAATTATAGAGATGCAAGGAACTTCACGGATTCCCACAGGTAAACCTCTCATGTCAAAGTATGTGGCATAATGGATCTGTTGTAGTCATTACATTATTTCATTGAAGTCCAGTTACCACACTGTTTTATCAGTAAATCCTACAGTTTAACATCTTTATAAGCATTCCACAAATTTCTGCACACATATGAAGAAAACAAAAATACTTGTGCTACTAGCAGATATGTTTACGCTTAATACAACTACGTACTATAAAAGTCTATGGAAAACAAAATGAAGGTAAATCATGCTCAAGGTGTTACTCCTTATCCTGGAACAAACTAGAAGTTGCCCCTAGTCAATCAGTTCAGTTTACCTAATGTAGCTGGAAGAGTGTCAGGCCTGTCAAGGAGATAGATATGCTCACACCTCTTCTCTGTCAGCGGCACAGTTCTTCCAAATGACTTGTCGTGCATGAAGAAAAAATGGAAGAGTCTGCCTTAATCCACTACTGTGTCAGAACATAAAGTCTTCAGGACAGTGACTCACTACAATGACTGAAGTTGAATTATTACATTTTTGATTTGATTTGAATCACACTATATCTAGCAGAAAGCTCTCATTCTCTGTCCTAGTCAGACATCAACATCTTATAGCATATAAATGTGTAATAACAAATCTCCCTCTAAGTTTTAGACTTCAGGAATGGGATGCAGAATTTAAAGTGTATATATCCCATTTGCTGTAAGAGGTTAAGGAAGGGAGGAGAAAGCAGAACTGCAAGGGCCACAAAATAAGGATGCAGCTTATCTTGATGACTTTATTCCAAATTGCTAGTTACAAACCATTTTTTTTTCTTAACAGGCACTCTTACTATTTTTTAACAAAGAAGTTTTCATAACCCATAGTTCAAAAGAAATTATACTTCATCCAATCTGGAATTGTTATCCACCTGTAAATTCTCTGAACGCAATGAGAGACAACTGTTCTCATGCCTATCATTCCTCATCTCCACCTAGACCACTTTCCTGATTTATTTTTAATTCCAGTCCCACAAGACTGGAAACTTTTGGTAAATTAAAAAACATAACCCTTTGGCCACAGTCTCAAACCAACCACTCACAAATTTATTTCAAAATACTGTGGCTATACCCATGATTCTTGGTGCTTAATCAGTTCAAGTTGTGACCGTTCTCAAAGATTAGATCACAAAAATTAAGGAGGTTTGGGCACAAGGAGAATCTGAATACAAAATCAAAGCAGAAGTTCTGTAGGAAGTGGACTGGGTAATTATAGTGGGAACGTTCTTTCTTTCTAATCCTCAGTGAGCCAGTATGGGGCTAGATACACAGGTTCTGAACACTTGCCAGCAATGTAACATAGTAGAGTCTCATGACATTTATTCCAGGTAAAGTGAAAGGGTCAGCAAAGTCTGGGCAAAATCCCACTTTGTGGGTTTTTTTTTGTTTTGTTTAAATTTACTTTGTCCTCCTCTGAAACGTAAATTACATTTTTTTCTTCCATAGTCCTATCATGTTGTCCTACCCATACACAAGCTGAGTAAGTATATAGAGTACTTCAAGGAAATTCTAAACTGAAAGCATGTCCATCTCTGCCAAAACTCACTTCAAGCCAGCGGTCATGTGTATCCTACTAGCCTTTCAGAATGGTGGATAACTGGAACATTAAACATGGCAGAAAGCACACAGGAGAGGAGGGGCCCACAAGTATGTATCAGCAATTTTAAAGCCCTTACTAGCTTTATTCACAATAAGACAGGAAGGAACACCTGCGCACACCACTGGCTGGAACCTCGGGAGCAACAAGCCTAACAGTGCATGGAAGCAATACCATCTGTCAAATCTCAGCCTGCTGCCTTAAATTTAAATGTGACGTGTAGCAAAGGCGGCACAAAACTTCTAGTGCGAGGTATCAGATATTTCAACTATTAAGGTTTCATCGTCCCAGTGAAAAAAAAAAAAAAGCAAAGTAATTGTAAACATGGCCTGAAGATAACACTAGCACCATTTTTTCTTCTTTTCACAAAACAAAGAGAACCTGACATGGCCTACAAGGTATGCTATTGAGAATACTATAAGAACATTGGAATAATGTTGCATATTTTCTATTAAAAATTTCTTCCCCATATGTTTTGTCTCACATTCATTAGATGCAGTTGAAATCATAGCCATCATAATTCAGAACTAATTTTACAAAGCACAAAGAAATTCCAGTGACATTCTTATATTCTCATATATTTTGTTTCAAGGCAATGGTACTTTATTGTACTTCTAGACAGGCAAGAGCCAACAGACGTCTCTTCTTCCAATTGTACCATTTAAGAAAACATAACTTAAAAAAAAAAAATAATCCACATTACACTGACAGATATAGTGCTATGACAGAGTAATCCTAAACCCCCTCCTCCTGTTTCAGTAAATTTGCACATCCTAAGAAACTGAAAATGCTCTGTAAACTCACACATTTATAGGCATGCAAATTGGTAATTCGCTATCATATATGCCACTTGCTATGATACGTCTCTTGCTTTGAGACAGCTCTTGATACTCAGATAAACTCACTCAGATATCAGCTTGTATTGATATATACATTCTCTGTTGACATTCAGGAAAAAGAACCTACCGCTTTGAGAAAACTGAGTTGCACAGGATTGCTTCTTCCGAGCACTATGATGAAAGATTTGGGGCAGGGATCATCTTTTATTCTCTATAATGCCTAGCACAATGGGGTCTGGCGTACCACTAAGGCTCCTAGCAGCTTTGATTCTTTAAATAATTTTACTGCAGTCTAATGGCATAGATGGCACAGATCAATCTGTGCACTATTCTGTGCTGCTAATGCAAATGCTATGTGCTACTCAAGTGTTATTTCACTATGTGGCTGCACTCACTCAAGATAGCAAAACAAGACGACAGCTTCACCTAAATCTGTACTCAAGATATTTTCATAAGGATACACAAAACGCTTCTAGAAGCTGCTCCAGCCTATTGAAATTCAACCTACTCCTCCAATTCTAAAACCCTCATCAGAAGCAGACTGCTACTATACTGCTTTCACCTGAACAGTGATGACCATAGACTCTCCTCCACCCTCCCAAACACACACATAGACATGCTGTCCTAAACAGCAAGCATTAATATATGTTCTGAAATAATATCCTGCCAACCATACCACAAACATTCATATCAGTAATGGAAGGGACATAGCACCTCTGAGAGCATCAAAATCACCTGAAAACAACAAACCAACTCACAATTGGTAGCAAGTCAAAAATCAGTATTTACACATTATCTTGTTTGTGTTATTTGATATAGTTCCACGTTGCTTAAAAAAATTCAGATAAATATTAGTAAAAGTAGCTGCTTTATTTTTTCCAATAAAGTTCTTTCAAGAAACCAACACAATTTATGTTGCTAGTGAATATATTTCTGCTAATGACATAATCTAATTTGGAGAGAAAAGTAAAAATATTTTCTTCTGCAGTTTTATATTAGTCTTTTAAAAAGTGGTTATTGCTGTTTATACTCAGAGCCTTCTCAGAGCCTATAGTAAGTGTTATTCACATACTTTAAGTCATATTTATTTTTACTGGATTTATTTGTGCTGGTTGAATTAGGACTATCTGTTTGAATCACTCACCAGAAAGTTTCAGCTCAAGCATTTTTATAACTATTTTGTAGCTCTTATGTCCTATGTACTATCAGAGTCTTTTCAAAAGTGTATAATTAGTGTTCCTAATAGAACTGAACTGATTTTCTTCAAATCACTATGTTAACTATTATTAAAATGACAAAGATATTGTCATGATACATACACTTATAATCTACTTGTGGAAAATACTGTAATACCTCACAGATGATACTTCTATGGGCTCTGTGACCTTCTCTTGACATTGTTAAAATTGTTCTCTTGAACAATTAAGTGTCAAACAGGAGCTGATGCCTGTCCTAAATCCAGGTACCTAACTCAAATGCTGGAAGTGAAAGTAAATGTGGTAAAACAATTAGCATATCACTCATTTCCCTATTAGTTGTGACTGAATGATTATGTTTTCATGACAGTTCTATACTTAGAAAAGTTGTGAAAATGGGAATGAAATAAAAAGAAAGGTTCTGGTCAGACTTCTAGGCCATAAAAAAAAAAAAAGCAGCTTCATCAATATTTTCACACAGGGATTGAACCTAGGGTAAGTTCAGGAAGAGGATCTGGTGACCTGAAGAGTCATTATAGGACCCTCTTGATCCTATGTGATGCGTTCCTATGTTTCTGTCATGTTTGGAATCCGAGCTTCCCAAAAGTTCACTGAAGCAGAAAATGGTTCATGCTAATCACCCTCCACATCTGCTGATATAGAGAGAACAATGGCTAATTAAAAGTCAAGATCCAACTATAGATTATGTAACAGCAGCTTTGCTTTGCCCATCTTTAGAAATTCAGAACTGCAATTCCAAGATTCACTAGATTACTTTAACATCCTCAGTAGATCAGTAGCAACCACACGTGGTCCATAAGAGAAACCTTATCAACAAAAAATAAATTTAACAGCAAAATTTAACAGAAGTGTGTGTATAGAGAAAAAGATCTTGATTTGGAAACGCATCAATGTCTGGATTCTAACGGCATCCTGGTGATATATTAATGTGCTAAAAAAATATTTTCAGCTTCTTTTTATTGGCTTTCAGAATAACTTTGCTGAGCTGTCTTCCTAGAGATTCTGAGAAATGCCAAAACCAAATGCAAAATCAGCAGGATATTTTCCAACATAAAGAGTCAGCATCCAGACCTTCAATTCAGACAACTCTAGAGACTGATGTAGATGTCACAGAGCTCATCTCAGGCTAGTTCCTGAACACAGAGAAATTCCCTTTCATTACTAATATAGAGTGAATGCGGTTGCCTCAAAGTTCTTACATACCCGGTTTTGAATGTGTTACAGTATGACCTCTGCACAGTTGGTAAACTGGCTACGCCACCTTGGAAAAACGTCAAACTGGTGCTGTGCTTCCTCTACGTAGAAAGTGAAAAGACTAAAAGAGAAGCAGATACCTTGTTAAAAATGGGTAGAATACCCCTATGTGATTAGAGCTGGCACTTGTTGATACTGTGCACAAGTAGTAAGCACAGCCTATTCCTGTAAGCTGTCTTCTAAGAAAGTTCCCCAGTCAGAAACTGAGAAAGACTGAGAGGATTCTGTTCAGGCAAGGTTTCTGAGGCCTCATAGATCCATTTTTCTGATATCTGGGACACTTATATCTGGACTCAAACTTGCTAGGGAATTGATGAAAATAGGGACAGTATCTAGACCGTGATGCTAGGTCTGTTTTCCTTGGAGAGAGGCTGAAATGTCTTGGGTCCTGCCATCTCCTTTGTAGTCCTTGCATGTGACTCTCCACTGAAAACTCCTTGAAATAAAGCTACTGAAGGACATCATGAATAGAAAAAAAAGTGTCACACGTCTGATGGTGAGTTGTCAGCTTCTTTGTGACACTACATTGCCAAGACTCTAATGCAGGATTCGTGGTGTCACTTCACAGATTTCCAATTTCTCTAGCTTAACTGCAGTGTGAAAACAAAATCAGATTTAAAAAGATAGGTTTTGAATAGAGAGCTTTATCACAAACCTACAAACCAGCATTGTGATATTATCTGCCTCCCTCCCCCTCAATTTCTAGCTGAGATTACCATCTCTGCTTAATACCACTCTTCCAACTCTCTTGTACCATCCTGAGATGAAGAATTTTCGCTGAATACTCTTTCACAATTACTGAAATCTCAAAATGAAGACTTTTTTATGTAACAGGAAGACCATTTTCACCTTCAGTGCTTTGGACAATCCATGACAGCATCCTGAAAGATTCAGGAAAGCACAGAATTTAGTTTTGCTGTTAGCAATGCCACCTTAAATATATCTGGACAGTGTTATCTTATGGCAGGAATCACTGGTGCTTTGGCTTTACAAGCCATAGCTTTGATGACCAGCCTAATTAAGAAACTACTAAGAGGGAACTGAAGTGGTGTTCTTGGGAATAGTTCTCCTGTGTGAAGGGATGTGAAAGAAGAAAATTCCCTGTGAATAGTTTTACCAATCACATTCAGATTTCATTTCCCAAATTCATTCGGATCTAAGTCCACATGTATGAAGCCAAATCTTATTACCAACAAAATTAGCAATTTGAAGTAAAAGTGCATTTTCAGATGTGTACGAGTTTGGCAGCTCCTACAGTACTGTCTCAGGATGAGCTTCTCAGCTGACAACCTTGAACCTTCCTCTTTCCTCAGATTTAATTACAATAACAAGCCACAAATCTTCAGCTTCACTTACAGTTATGTTCTGTTAAACCAAATTCACTAAAACGAAAAGACTACTGATGTTAAAAGACAGTTTCAGCATTATGAGTCTTAAATATTCAAAATACATTGGTTCCTTTTCTTTCCTTCCCCTTCATGCCAGCAGAAGTTTGGTCACAATACCATAAAACAAAACGTCTTGGACTCTTTCTAGATTTTGAATCCCAAAGTTCTGATTTTCTGTCTTCCTCACTCCCCCAAAAAAGAGTTCATCTAACTCAGTACCATGCCTCTAAGAGCGACCATAATCAAAAGCCAAAGGACGATCAATGACAGGACAGGCATGCACCTCTCCCAGACTTCAATTATTTTCAGCTCAGGGGATTTCCTCAGCCTGATGCAGTTTGTCTATTTATTAACCCTATATGTACCTCTCTTCCAAATTCGTGTTCCATTCTCCCCTAGAGTTAATGTAAACTTTCTGCATGCTTATACAACAGTCATACATCAGACTAAACCTCTTGATTGTTCATGATGTAATGTCAGAGGGAAAGGTACAAAGAATGAGTCATTTCTCTCTCCTGACTCAGCTTTTGTCCAGGAATGCTATTTTTCTGTGAGGCTATAGGGAATAGGTGGAAACTACTGCTCTTTGCATAAGTCAGTCAGCTCCCAAGTGCAAAAATTCATTTTCATAAGCTAGCAAAACAAAAAGCTTTATTGACAGTCATAAAAGGCTTCTATGTGTTGGCATTTTCCATCTTTAAAGTGTATAGACTTCTCTATGATTCACTGAAAGCAGACTCCAAAATGGACTTTTGCTCAAAACAAAACATCACGGAGTAGCAAGAAAAAAAATCTACCAAGAACTCAGTCTATTTATCAGCAGTCCAAAGTCTAAGATTATTTAACATAAACCAGCTTCTGTTGTCACAGGATTATGAGTATTTCAGCATGAAAAAACTTAGGGTGAGAAAGAGTTATCACAACTACCATATCCGATCCATGGTTAGCACAGACTGTACCATTTCAAATGAAGTTAGGAGTCTACTTTTTTTTTCCAGAAACTGGTGAGGCAATGAGAATATTTTAATTTTTAAAAAGTAACATCCCTGTGAGAACACAGTGCTTTTGCTTTCCTCCTTCCTCCCTTCTCCCTGTTCTAACACTCAGAGATGGAAGCAAAGACAAGTATAAATCACTATTTGCCATCAAGTCAAAATTGGCCCTGAGAATCTGGCATCATGCCCAGGATTTTATTCACTCCATGACAAGTGGTGTTCTCTTCAGCTAGGATTTATCCAGTCTCATCAATAAATACCTCGAGCATGGTCATTTGATGGACATGATGAGATTAGATTCCAAAACATTTAGGGCTATATACAGTATTTCACTATTGTAAAGAAAATGGCAAATATCCTGAAGCAGGAACGATTTCTTTTTCTGACATTAAATATCTGAACAAATTGTTGTACAATCTTTGTTGGCCAGTTATAACATGAGGGCTTTTTAAAATCCGCTTGGTGTTTTTTTTCTGTACACTATTCTATCAGCCATTTTCCCATCAGTGTTTGCTTTACAATGATCACTGCTTTTCTCACTGTATGAAGAGGGAGAATATATTCTCATCTGTGCCTTAGGAAGCAAGATCTGGATTTGTTTTCAAGCTTTCAGCTCTTGCTTTTCTGATTCAGACTAGGGGGACTTACCATGGCAAGTAAATACAACAGACTCAAAGCCCACAATCAGTCTCTCTTGCTCTCTAGTCCAATTAAAATGTATTTACTGATAGCAGAACAGAATAGCTACATAATTACTTGTATACAATGTGGGGCTACAGCAGGTAAGATGGAGAGAAGATGTAGAGACATGACAGGAGTAGCCAAATAGCAGCAACATGTTGTTTGCAAGCTGTTTGAGTAAGACTCACTTACCAGTCTGAATGCTTCCAATTTTGCTAAAGCTGTGCAAGCTTAAGAGTATTTATCAATGAATTGGGAACTATTGAACAATATGTTTCAGCATAGCGAAAAACAAAGGCATATGTCTGGGATCAAGGAATGTAAGCCAAACTTATCAAACTGTCATTACATATTGGAGAGCAACAGTTCCTCAGGGTGGCTACCAGATCACATCCACAGTCAACCAAACACAAGCATCAGGGCAAAGCTTTTGGATAAGATGGCTAATAAGATTCTAGGATGCCCAAGGAGAAAAAACAAACCAGATAAGAGTTGTTAACTTTCTATGCTGTGCTAGTGAGAGCATTATTGAAAACTTTGTCTACATCCAATGTTCAGCCTTTAAAGATGATGCTGATCAGTATTTTCAGGAGAAAAAAAACATATGAATTATCATTAGGAAATGGTGAAAACATAGAAAAAGTTATGGTCCTTATAATAGAGACAATTAAGCCATGACTCAAGCATAATTTGTCAGAATTTACATGGAGTTAGGAAAGCCATTTTCATTCTTGGTGTAAATTTGTATAGTAGTAGAAGAACATATGGAGGAATGAAAAAAACCCTCTCTGTTTTTTCAGGTTGCATTATTCTTAAGCAGCTTTAAATTAGAATTGAGGTTGTCCTTACAAATATGTTATACACATCTTCCCTTTTCTTGATAGAGGAATTACTGCATGAATTTATATGACCAGTGGAAAGCAAGCCTAGATGCTTGAAATCACCACCTCCCATTTTACAGTACACTCTAATCTATGGAGTTTGCCTCCAAATTTGAGTTTGTGCTCACCTCTTGGTCCTGCTATGGTCTAGTTCTTTGGTGTCTCCCTAGTCCCACAGGGTCAGACATAATTTCAAGAGGTCATAGGCCACTTTATTTTAAGCAGTTCAATGAAAAAGGAATCATTTTCAGCTCCCTATGGATTTTCATGATTTCAAAAGGTCAAAGGCTCTGCTGAGCCCAGTATGCCTTCTGGGCTGGAACAGTAAAGGCACATCAGTTTCTATAGCCAGAGGCACACAGAGCAACGTGGTTATCACTGTATTTAGCTGTGTTCAGCTCTCTGTCCATATATGCAGATGCATCGATTAGATGCAATTTTCAACACACTCTTGATCAAAGCTTAAAACAGGCACCCATGGGAGAACAGCAAAAGGCCACTATTTCAAAAGCAGAACAGCCTCCTTTCCTGCACAGACTGTCAAACGGACCTGCTACCCATCCCAGTGAGACAGGAGGGAAGGTGCAAGGAAGAGGAAGAGGCACTCCTCCTACACACGCAGCTGCTGCTGTGTCTGCTTGCAGAGACAAGGGAGAAGCCTCCAGACTGGTGCCTGTTACCCTGAAGGTCTGTGTCAGTAGGAGTGTGTACTTTTGTTAAAGACGGGGAATGACAGGGACAAGGCCTACATCTGACAATTACACAGCCTCTCGATGCTGTGAGTTGCTATGAGCACCACCCAGAAACATCCATAACACTGGCCCCCAAGAAGATCTCAGAAGTGGATCCTAGCAAAGGTGGAACCATGCTCTTCATAAGTTCTGCTTCAATGTATTAGTTCAACAGAGGCTTTTAAAAAAAAAGCCAAGACATACCGAAGAACCAGTGATTCAAAAAATCCTTCTTTGGAAATTACTACTCTCTTAAGAAAAGGAAAAATGTATAAGTTATAACAAGTTATGATCCAATTAAACCTTTCTTTGTATTTTATTGAAGAGCAGCAGCAAGCACACAGTCTGGGAGCCATGTTAGTTCAGTCTGTATGGTGGAGGGGTGCAACGAACCACAAAAAACACTGACTCTTTTAAACACACTCCTTTAGATTCATACCAGAGCCCAACAATGTTACCTGCCTACCATGGAAAATGACTTGTGTAACCAAGATGAATAGAGCAGAGAAGCACATGAGCAGCAGCTTGAATACAAGATGTGATCTCTCTTCCTCTGAAAGGAGGATCAATATCTCTGTGGTATCCTTTTTCAATACAGTATTGAAATGTGAAAGCAAAGGTAAACATTTCCAAAAGGAGCTCTCAGCCAGGACTGAATTTATTTCAAGAGATATTTATCAGAAATATTTCCATAGTTGTATCAGTGCTTACTTCTCTCAAATACTGCATTGCATTTTCCCTAGATTAGCTCCTGCTCCTTAAATCTTTAAAATGCTATGTCCCTCATATAGCCATATCCTCTGTAAGGTGACTGCTATATACATGCTCAAAACTTAGAATTAGACCTTCTGAGAGTTACAAATACATTTCAGCATATATTTTTTTTTCCTCCTCTTTTTCTTTCACTCCATAAGATTTCAGTACAGAAATATCATCCAAAAGACTCAAACACATTCTCATATTTCATGGCCTCTAAAATACTCAGGTTTTCTTCATTTACTTCTTCCTTTTTCCCCTACGGACTGTCAAATACTTGCACGCAACAGCCTGATGCTTCAAAGGGAAAACAAAGCCGCAGCAGTGCTGGTTTTATCATAGGGACAATGAAAATTGAAGACAACAACAGATTTGCACATTAATATTTCTATCCAATATTTAAAAAGAGGCTGAAACTGGAATGTAATTTTTAAATGTGTTGTAAAATGTGTTAAACATTTAATTTGAGTATGTAAAAGGTAATGCTGGAGTTCGAACTGCTATAAACAAGAACTTTATGTCAGGATGAAAGCATAAAATCATAGAATTGTTTTGGTTGAAAAGGACCTTTAAGATCATTGAGTTCAACGATTAACATAGCACTGCCAAGTCCACCATTAAACCATATCCCTAAACACCACACACCCCTGAGATGGATAAAAATTATATAATTGTCAAATGAGAAGTAGGATAGAGTGAAAGTGTTAAATAATATAAGAGCTATAAAAAAAGTCACTGACTTGATTCACAGCTAAAACTTGGTTCAGGTTGAGTAAGGGAAGAATAAGTCATGGCTAATGACATATAAAAATTAGGATACAAGTTGTTTGGTTTAAAGGAGATTTATCAGTTTCTTGCTGGTAGGAATCAATGCAACATCAGGTGTACACCACAGCTGCACATCCAGCCCGGATATCTACATGCAGATGCCAACTATTAACTACTGTTCTCCCTACTTTGACAAACATCACTGGACTTTATAGAAAACTCCAGATGAAAATATAGTACTGCTCCATTACTATAGTTGGGCATGATTACTCAGTATTTTCACAAGCAAATGCTTAGTTACCTTCTTGGACTCAGGAGGAACCTGAGGCATTTAATAGAAGTGGGAAGCTGGAAATCCTCTATTTCCTTCCCTTTGTTGCAAGGACAGCAGCGACTTTAAAGAGCAAAGGCAGCAGATTTCCTTGTTCTACAGAAAAACAATCTTTAACAGCTAAAAGCCCCAGTATCTGTCACTACAGTGGTACATATCTTACATGTGTTTGAGAGTTTGTCATTGTGCCCAGTTCTGGGCCCCCCAGTTCAAGAAAGATAAGGAAGACTGGAGAGAGTCCAGCAGAGGGCTACAAAGATGGTCAGAGAACTGGAGCATCTCTCTTATGAGGAGAGGCTGAGGGAGCTGGGTCTGTTTAGCCTGGAGAAGAGAAGACTGGGGGGGATCTTATCAATATTTACAAATACCTTAGGGGCAGGTGTCAAGAGGAGGGGGCCAGACTCTTCTCAGTGGTGCCTAGTGACAGGACAAGGGGCAATGGGCACAAACTGAAACATGGGAAGTTCCATCTAAATATGAGAAAAAACTTCTTTACTGTGAGGGTGACAGAGCACTGGAACAGGCTGTCCAGGGAGGGTGTGGAGTCTCCTTCTCTGGAAATATTCAAAACCGCCTGGATGCAACCCTGTGCAACATGCTCTAGGGGAACCTGCTTTGGCAGGGGGTTGGACTAGATGATCTCCAGAGGTCCCTTCCAACCCCAACCATCCTGTGATTATTATGATTTAGCACTAACAGACAAAGGAGATGAATAGGAGCTGTTCATTCTCTTCGATGTTATTTCATCTTGCAGTCTTTCATCTCAGCCAATACTCCTGAAGGGCATTGATGTCCCTTTTGTTCAGATTCAGGCATTATCTTGGTGACCATAATGAGGAGAATCTTTCTGTTTGTTTGTTTTTAAATACAAGTTTAGATTGTGAAACAATTATGCAACTAGATCTTTAAATATCTTTTGTGACCACATGTTTGGCTGCATAATCTCATTTAAACAGGGATTCTTGTTTTAAAGTGACTCTAACAAACAATAAGGCCACCCAAGGATAACAGCGCTGTAAGAGGTTTTCAATGAATTAAAAAAATAATAATAAAATAACATGCAAGTTCCGCTTTTGTGTGAGGTTTTATATTTGAGGGTATGTAATAAAACTAAAATATTTTAACATGTCCACATAAAAAGCATTCCCCATGCTTCAGATCAAAGATTAAGAGATCAAGCACATTTAGTGCTAACTAGAAAAACATTTCAACATACCAGATGAAGAAAATCATATGCAAAAGATGGTTGCTTCAGTTTCTAATATAATCTACCTAAATACAAATTTTACAAGCAGAAGACAATAGTAAGCCAGCAGAAGAGGAAGGATTTCAAAACCCCAAACTCTCCATCAGTGCAAGTTTATCAGGACATCCTGAAAAACAGTTGCACACTTGCCAACACAGCTAGCTGGGGAACCACATACATGCCACTTCTGGAAAGCTTATACTGTGGGAGCTGGGCTTCTTACTCCTGCCATTGCCAAATTTAGCGCATAGGGCTAAAGGTGTTGACACCACTGTTGGAGAGACTGTCAAGAAACTGTACCACTAGCAACCACAGGAGGGTAACAGTTTTCAAAGAGTGGGCGTGCTCCTTTGGCCAAGTGTTCTGCATTAGAGCCTAAGGTCTTCATGGATAAGCACCAAGACACCGATTTACATCATGCATGTAAAAAACTTCACAGGTATACATCATTGAAGTGTCTCAGATGAGCAAAATATGCATTCTTTAGTGTCCCACAGACCATCACAGGTTATTAATGTTATAGCAAAAGGTTAGAAAAACACTGCAGTCCAAAGATGGTCCAGCTCCATTGCCTAGGCTTAGGTGAAACAGAACTTGCTAAGGATGTCTTAAGGAGATAACCTGCTGTGCCAACTTCGCAGCATCTGCCAGAAATGTAACGTACTGAAGAGATGTTAATGAATATTTCCTGCTGTTTACTGGAAGTCTTCCCCTAACTGGTGAACTTCCAACATCATATTCTTAATAGAGAAATATCATTGATAAGTATAGGTTCTTCATGATTATTGTACTAGAAGAAAAGAGATTTTGTTCCATGAGGTTGTAGACACACATTTATGAATTGTCCAGCATTTCTCAAAAGTGAAATTCAAGAACGGCCTTAGCTTGCTTTGAAGTACAGGCTGTCTGTCATTCAGTCAGGACTGAAGAGCTGCTATGACATACAGACCCTCATGGTTTAGGAGTTATAAAACATGGGAAAAAATAGGAATTGTCCCCGAGAGGAAGAGCCAGTCAAAACTTTGACAAACATACAAAACATATTCTTCCCTTCTGGCAATTCTGCCCCTTGGCAAGCAGCACATCCATTCTTTTATTTCTAAGGGAATTATGAGAAGTTGTGGTTTTTTTTTCTAGTTTGCACAAGTACAAGGAGTATTGCTTTTAGAGTCAATGATTTTGTAGATGTTAGCAAAGCCCAATGTTCCAACAACTGTTTGTCAATAGCATGCACTAAATTAGTGGATGGATTTGGGTGACTTAGTCAAGTAAACTTCAGTGAAGTCACCGGGAAGTTTGCCTAAAAACCCAAGAACGTGGTATAATACAAACTATACATAAAGGAGTCTAAAGATCATATGTAAAACCGTCTATTGAATTTCTAGATAGAGATGGTTATTTCCTAACATCATTAAAAGGATTCTGATGAACTCATGAATGGAAGTCTAACATCCCACAGACTTACAGAGGATACTTGTACCAAAAAGACAATACAAAAAGTACCTGCCATTTTGGTAATATCCACTGCTTTAAAAGACTGTGTTACTTTTGCGGGGGAAGGAATTAGACTTTAGTGAAAACAACAGTACTTAAAGTCTCTTATTTTTCCTATCTTTCCTGAACTGGGAAGGGGGTGGGAAGGGGGGAGGCATCCTACAACGAACTTGAGGTTTGATAAACAAGAATAATTACCTCCTGAAAAGAAAACCTAACACACACTTGATAAGCCAGAGATTTAGAAAGTTTACACAAAGAAATAGAAAATGGTAAATCAGAGCTTTCTAAAGAAGTGACATAAATGGTTTAATGTTTGGACTGAACCAATAAACTTGCCATCAATCAGAACCAAAATATACAGTTAAAATTTCAAAATCACTTACACTGAAATATATAACCTGCAAATTTCAAGTTACTATTTCCATGGACTTGGACTAGTTTGTGTAACAGAATTTTTTTTTTCCACAAGTTACACTTACAATCCTACTGTAAGTGCATGGGAGCATCCATTTCTTCTACCAATCTTGTAGCTGTTTGTACAAAGGTCCTTCCTCTGCAGCTCCTCCAAACCAGGACAGCCCTTCTTGATTAGTCAAATTTTGCCTCAAAGGCACATATTTCACTTTCAAATCCTATCTGAAACCTAACTTTTTCCCTTGGTCTGTATCTCTTAATCCTCTTCTCTTTACTACATTATATACTGCATAATGTAAATGTACTTGATATCGTTACAGCATTATATATAATTCATTATTTAGTTCTGAAAGTTTATTATGCCACTTTTCAATATCTCATTGATTCAGTGAAGCACCGTGTTACATTTTAATATAGAAGATATTAATGGAGGTGAATCTCCAGTGCTAGTTCTGTTAAGGCTACCCAACACTTTCTGTTATTAAGATACTGTTTTCAGCTGCTTTTAATTGTGATTTTACCAGTTAATACTACAGTTTTCCAGGTTGGTTTCTGTCTCGGGCGGAATATTTGTGCACTATTTCAGACAAAACAGTTTAACAATATCCCAGTTTAAAAAAAAAAAATCTCAAAAACTATTTTCTTTAGTGACCATAATCTTTGCGACAAGGTCATATGAATTGCCAAATTAATGGCCTTTGTGCGAGGGCTGCATCTTTTACCTTGCCTACCCACTTAAGTTTGGCCAGATAGGCTTTTAAAACCTCCATCTGCACAGGCTCCACAGACACTTGCTAAGACCTAACACCTGAACAGTCATTACAAATACTAATCAGGCATCTTACAACTTCTGCAGACCACAATGTGTGATGTGTCACATCCACAGAGTTGAGCAAGGGCTACAAAGGCTTTCAAGGACCCATGTAATAACTGTCCTCAACTGGTCTGAAACAAGCTCAAATAAAGCAACTGAACTTTTACTTGGGGCTGCTCTCTCAGTATTTGTGCTGCTGGCATCCAGATGTCATTGAGAAGGACACTACTGATTTCAAAAGCAGAAAGGCTGAGGCCAAACCAGGAACAGGCTCAGACTGGGAAACCAATATGTTGAGAATGGAGTTGGAAAATAAGAAAGAAGCAGCTGGAAGCAGCACTGGAATTGCTTGGTTACAGAGACCATGTTTAGGAGCAGAAAGGAATTTAAGACTAGAATTAACGAGAGAAGTGGTCAGGGAACTGAAGCTGAGTGAGGATAGCACTGAGATCAAATGAGAAAAAAGGTGAGTAACATATGAAACCACTATGGAGGGGAGGCTGCAGTTAGGAGGAAAGAGGGAAAACAAAAGGGACAGGTCTGATGAAAGCTGCACTGGAAGGAGAAAAATTACTTGGCAAAACAAAGACAATGAATTTAAAAAGCAACAAAAAATGGGGACACACAGACACGAGAGATGTCAGAGCAAATCAAGAGATGGTAAACAACAACAAGCACAGACTAGGTGAGGACACTGGAACCAGTAATATAAAGAGAAGCAGAAGGCTGTGATTTGATTGACACTCAACAGCAAGCCCTGTGCAGGACAGAAAAAATGCTAATGAAATGGTAGAAAGATAAGAAACCTGAAGTATGGACTCTAAGTCCAGTAAATAAAAAAAAAAAACAGAAATGGTAGAACTGAGGAAGAGTTATAGCTCAGACAACTATAGCTGAGATGTGGGGAAGTTCAGAAAGAGGCATTATTGGAAGAAAGTCAGAAAGAGCCCTTTTTCCAAAGATACAAAAGAGCCCTTTGAGTATATTCTTTTCCAGAGCCTGGAATAGAAGCCAGTATTCCTTTGTTGAGGGCAAACACCTCTGAATCCCTCTGCCAAACTTTCCCAATCCTATCTTCACTTGTTCCACACAAAGAACCATCTCTTACCACTGCTGATTGTCCAGACAACTCAAGTGGCAGAGGCCTGCCCAGGGAACCCAACAGTTTTGGTCCTGCTAGTAACACATATACGTGTTAATCCCTGCTTTACCAGTTTCGTCTTCACAAAGCCAAGGAAACGACACCACTATGTTAAAAGAAAGAAACAAAGGCTGCAAATCAAAGCATCAAAAGTTAAGAATCCCCCTCAGATTACTTCAACACACATGAGCACGTTGTGATGATGCAGTCCTATGCATTTCTCTGCGGAAATTAAGTTCTGCCTCCACCAGTGCAAAGAAATGAGGACTCCGTCCTACTTTTTACCTTCTTGTTCAGTTAGTGACCACTGGCTTGGAATTGATTGCCACAGTTTTTATTCTTTTCTTGACAGTCTTTTCTACAACATCCCTTGTAATGGTCTGCACGATGTAAGCCACTGACTAATTACCTTCACCGTGAAAGCAGTAACCGACCATAGATGGGAAAATTGAGACAGCAGTTTACCCAAGGCCACACAGTTTGCCAACACCAAAACCAGCAGACAAGCTTGAATGTCTTCCTCTCAAACCCAATGCTTATTCTTCCACCCTGTGCTTCACTGCTGCTAGGCATACAGAGTATCAGCATCTCTCTGCCAGATGCAGAACTTCTAAGGACTTTGGGAAATGTTGAACCTAAGTTTCACCATATTCAACTTCCTTAGAAACACACAGGTCAGTGATTCACAATCTTTCTGGAGGAAGTCCTCAAGGACTTTTTGGAACAATATTTTTTCTTCTCCTCATCCTGATTCCAGTCTCTTTCCAGCCTCCTCAGCTCCTCTCTTCTAGCTTCTGTCGCTTATTTCTCACTTTTCAAATTCTATAACTTCCCCCAGCTATAGCAGTGCTGGCATGAGGCCCAAGATAATAAACCTATTGGAGCTTATTAGCTTGGTATCCACCCTATCCCACCCTGCACCTCACCCCTAATGTTAGCATATCTCAATATTGTGTTCACTTACTAGTTGGGAAGTGTCACACAGGAGGACGATAGCAATGACACAAGAGAACCAAAAGCTTTTGTGCAGTATTCTGCCTTATCCAGAAAAGTCATCCTCTCTTTTCCTCACCCCCTCACCCACACTTTGCTCTCTAACACTTTCTGACTTTGCACAAGAAAAATTGAGAGACTGATCAACATGCTGCCTCCAGAATTCTCTGATCTAAAAAATGCTGAAGTTTGTTATGCCAGTATCTATAAATGTAATGTATATAGCCACATCCACACCTATCTGCTGCAAACGCAAAAAGATTAAAAACACTTTCTTCTTTTTTGTACAGGAATCACCTACTCAACTGGATACTGCCATAATTACCAGTTAATAAAGCAGCCATACCTTCCTGAAAGGCAAGCCCCCTTTCCATAGGCAGACATTCCCACAAACACTGGCTGGCACAAGCACTGACAAGCAAGAAGAAATACCATCTTTCCTTTTACAGGGTCCTATTTCAGCTTTAACAAATTAGTCTGAAGGTGACATACCGTTATAAGCTCACATATAAACACAAGAGATCTTTTTTTAAATTTAACTAGTG
Organism: Nyctibius grandis; assembly: GCF_013368605.1. Classification (NCBI taxonomy): domain Eukaryota; kingdom Metazoa; phylum Chordata; class Aves; order Nyctibiiformes; family Nyctibiidae; genus Nyctibius; species Nyctibius grandis. The sequence goes on along the minus strand of NC_090662.1, from coordinate 72,866,235 downwards.
TACAACAGGATTTCCGTCCTGTAATAAGGACAAGGGAGGGAAAGCAGAGCTATCAAAACAACACAAGGAATCTTCTCCTGCTATTTATCCAAAGCATAAACAACCGACTGAGTCGCCTTCCACAGAACGTGTTGTAAACCTTGGTCATAACCTCATTATGTTATCGCCAAGCTGTGACATTGACCAGGCTTGTGCCATTTGCAATTGCCAGTAAAGTGACAGAAGCATTTTCCTCTCAGCTTTCTATCTTAGGCAGTCTATAGTTTTATTCCTAAATGTACGTTATCTCTCTTCTAATGCATAATTGCAGGGATAACAAGCAGAAAGCCTTCATATCAGTTACAGCCTCTCATGCAGGCTAACTTTAACTCTCCTCAAACCAGCTCCAATTTTCCTGACTGCATCAAGAGAATGTTATTTGCACAGGGTCATGCATGAGCTTTCTTTATTTGTAAATTTAAGCAAAGTATCAGCAAAGTTCATTAATAAAAAAAAAAATTGTGCACTCAATACAATTTCCCTCCATTTGTGCGAGTTCAATAGTTTTCCATTGAACACACTGATGATGTAAAACATAAAAACTGATGAAGCCAATTTCAAGCATTTGTTATTACTACATTATATTGTTCTGGCATTTTTCTTAAAGCAAGTGACAAAGACACTGCAGTGAGCATAAAAATACACATTCTGGGTTTTAGTATAAATGTGCATCTGAAAAACAAAAGTGCTTCACAGTCCAAGTTACCATCCCTAGCCTTGATAAAAATGGCTTGAGGATTTATAGGAATCCATACAATTATTTATTGTAGGAAGCCAGATTGCAGAGAACCAGTCAGAACATCCGTGTTGTATTTGGCCTAAATTTGTAATACGTAGCAGCTAATCACAATTCCTCACTAACACAAAAGGGTAGGAATTATTTATTGGACTCTTCTGTATTTAGTTCCAATGCTCATACTAATTACTGTGGCATCACATCAAATAGGTCTTGCACCTAAAGACAAGGCTTATTAAAATGGAGGTATGACTATAGGTTACTTTCTTCGCACAGGCAAATGACTCGTGTGTCTGTTCAAGACTTCTGTAGAAGGCATACAGCAATAAGTATGCCCTATTTGACCAATGGCTGATCACATCTGTGAAATTCATATAGAGCAATTATTTATCAAAACATTATTTAGCTAGCATTTTTCTGCTTTTACAGAGAGCAGGAAAGAAGCCACTCTCACAATACGGAATTCTTTTCTCTCACCACCCTCTACCCCATTAGCTTGTTAAAAACAACTGATTGAATTTTTACCTCAGCCCACAATGAAAACATTGTTTGAAAAGTTATGATGAAACCTTAGAGAAGGAATACTCAGACCCTAAGGGAAAAGTGGCAGTTTATTGGAAAACTGTTGTTAGTTTCAGACTTCGTAAAACAGTTACTATCCATCATACGTTTTCTGTAGATAGATAGTTTCTTCATGTCTCAGGAAGTTAGGGATGGCTCAGGAAACCAGAGATGTGGGAGTTTCTGTAGTAGCTTTACCTCTAAAAAAAACTAAATTGCAAAATGGAAATGAATCAAAAGTTCTTACACAAGTGAAAATTTCTTCTGGGCAGCTAGGAAGATTCTTTATACATTTGGTCAGACTCACACTTCTGCACAGTACACACATCTGTGCCTGCTATTAACCTACATGCACACATTGCAGACATACACTCCTTTCCTGTTTCAGATTATAGCCTTTGGAGCTCTAGACTTCATGACTAGAAAATAAATCTGATTGCAAAATACATGTTCACAGGTAGACAAAAAAAATAAAAAAAACCTAAGTGAGTACATGAGCTTTTATAGGAACACATTATTAACCCCAGCTTCTTTCTAGTCACTTCCATGTACAGTTTGGTTCTTTGAGAGTAAGGTCCCACTCTTCTACAGTTCCTGCCATCTAGAATAGCTTTCCTTTAACTCCAAGTTTCATCTATTCTTTCATCCCATTCCCAAACACAACTAACACATTTTTTCACCCTTATCTCACCCATTTGCCTCCACTTCCCCTCCCTATTGCTCAGTACTTTACTCAGTAATCACAACATACAACTTTTCACAATTCTATGAAAAGTTTTGGAATGCGGCATATGCGCGGTATATAATGCGGTAAATATACTCAAAAAGTTTGTTTACCAGCAGCAGTATATATGTGCCAAGATATATGTTTATCACCCTAAGAAAAAAAACAAACAAACAAAACACACAAAACCCAACAACCACAAACAGGGACTAATGGGAGATCACAGGACCAAAGCCTACTGAGCAAACAGAGCTCCAGGGTTTGATCTATAGCATAGAGTCTTAATTCCACTAGTGCAAGCCCTTCATGGGATACTAAGTATCCCATTTTCCATTTTTAATTATTTTTTCCATTAAGACCCAAAGAACAAAGTGTAGTCAAGCAGACTCCCCATTTTACTTTCTTCTCCCCTTACTTCTGTGAAACAGCTATTTAGATAAATTAACAATGCCTCCTCAACCTCAAGGCTATAACATTTCTAAACTTTCCTGAGATGATCATTCTTGCTTGGCTGGAGTTTTTTAAATCCAACTCACAAATAACATAAGTGTTTTGATAGATTGACCAAATTATGCAAAAGATGTCTTGGAAAACAGATGCAGAATAGCAACTCAAGCTCACAAGGTACATATATATTCCAATAGTAGAACAGTTTCAATATACCTCATTCAATTATGAATATACTCCCAACCTAGTATTAGCCAGTAGTCTTCTCACTGAAATAAGGCAAATATCCACACCCAATTAAACTCAAGACAAATTAAGAGTCATCTAACTTTCAGCTCTGCTTCGTTTTCCTCTTTCAACCTTGAAAGTCAGAACATGCAATAAACAAGTCTTTTATAGCCAGAGGATCAACTGAATCTGCTTTTTTTTTAATAAAAGATATTAATTTTTGAAAGGTGCCATACCCAAGCGTTTTAAACGTACACACCACAATTCATCATTGTTGAACACTAAGTCAAGCTAACAAAGAAAGAGCAGTAAAAGAGAAACAATACCAACTCACATATTCTGTAAATATAGAGAATAGTTAAAAGTTAACAATTGCTTATCTCCTCCTGCTCCTATTTTTAAACTTCTTTAAGGAGTTAGAGTGGAAAAGCACTGCACTACAATTTCTTGTTTGTTTTTTTTTTTTTTTTGTTTGGTTGGGTTGTTGGTTTTTGGTTTTTGCTGTTTTGGTTTTGGTTTTTTTAAAACACAGACGTACTGTTCCAGCAAAGTCCTGAAGCTCGTGATTTGTTTTATAGAACCTCAAGACTTCCAAGAACAGTATGGATCATTTCAATTACAATGTCTGTCAGCTATCCCAATTATCATTACTTTGGAAGTGTGGCTTTTGTTTTCCTCCTCTGTTGCTCTAAAATTTCTTATGTCTCAGTAAATTTTAATCAGGAAATAGCATCCCAACTCAAACTCTGGGAGCAAGTTTTCATCCTGATCCAACCAGACAAGTAGGAGATTTGTTCACATATTTGAAAGAAAGAAAAATGTTTTCTGCTAATTCAGTGAATTGCATTCTAAAGCTGTTTTGTGTTGTGACCTTACTGAACAGAATTCTTTGCTATGACTTCATGCTAAGCCAAAAGTAGATTCTTGCCTTTTTATACGTACAGTTCTATCCCAAAGTACCAACATGCTAATGTTGACAGAGGAAAAGCAGTATTCCCCCAACAAGAGGGAAGATTTAAAAGAGACCAAAAACAAACCCACAAACATTGTTCAACCAAACATGTGTCTGAAATGCAAGCATTAATGTCCTTCCCAGAAATCAGTCATCAAGCTGTGCTCTCTTGTATCACCTGAGAGGACAGTATCAATTTCACAAAGGCACTTTGTAGGACAAAACCCACCATATAATCCATGATAAAAAGATTTCTTCCACAAATACCTGCAGTTTAAAACTTACCAAGCACTTTTGCAGCATGCAGAAATTTGTTAACCAAAACTTCACATACAGCTCACGGGTAATTTTTGTAACATTCTTTTCTAAAGCCAGCTGAAGTGAAAAAGGTGCTAACATGGATAGAGGAGACATAGCACTAAAAATCATTTTTTACTCTATTATATTCTCATTTTTTGGTGGCTATATTTATGTCCCCAGCTTCAACAGTCCCTCTGGTCGCTTTAAAAAAGGACTTTCAAAATAGTAAGAATAAACACCATCAAGGACTTACCAGATTGGAATTGGTGGCATTGGAATCATCTTCTGGAAAGGGGATATAGATAGCTAAGGCCACACAATTGGCAAAAATAGTCAGTAAAATAATTATTTCAAATGGTCTGAGGAATGGAGTTAAGGAAATTGTTCCAAAATGTGCACACACAAATACAAAAAAAAAAAAAGATTTATAAGAATTCTGTTTAAAGAAAACATTCCAAGCCCCTTATATTCTGAAAAGAAACATATGCCTTTCTAAGTGCTTTTAGGAGCTTCCAGCCAAGAATCTTCCTAATATGTCAAAAGCAGTGTAGGCCAGTCGCGTGCCAGAGTAAACACAGATTTCTTAAAAGTTTTTTCTTCTTTTATTTATTTAAATTGCATTTTCCCTATTTTCCTTCAAGTGTGGCCGTACTACTTTTAATAACAGAAGCCTGTTCTGGAAGGACTGTCATCTTTCCTCTTACGATTAGTTTCTCTCAGTCTTTTCCATCTGCGTTTACAAATCCTGAAATAATATTAACAAAAGTTTTTGGGTTTTTTTTTGTTGTTGTATTTTTTTTTTCCCCTTTCTCAGTCTCTCTCATATCTCAAAGTTAAATGCAAGGGCCCAAGAAATACAAGCATACATTCAGTCAGAAGATATTTAAATGATGATACAGTTTGTTAAGGCAAAAAAAAGGCTGTGTCCAAAATGTGCTTATACTGCATATTGTCATGTAGACTTGTTTTGCTTAAAAATTGTTTGAGGAAGCATTTCTTTTTCTTTTATTTACATTTGATTTGGCATCACAGGGAAAAGAAACGTGCCTACACAGTATATTAGGGACACCAGGAAGCTAAGAATTCCTTATGACAGAGAAACTAGTACCAATTCAGGGGCATTTCAGCCTGGCATCAACTTTGTTAGGGGAAAAAAACTCCAAACATTTGGGATGTTCAACAAACAAATCCTGCACAACCTTGATGCCCCACTGACTCTCCATTGGAATCAAAGGGCATTTTTCTACTGACCAATTTGCCGGCACTGCACTTCACCTGCTTTGGTGGACTTCTTAACCTTAATTGCTACGAGGTGTCTCCAAACTCAGACTACAGACCAGATGTACAGTCTGTCTACATTTACCTGCCTGCAAGAATATCCTGGAGGCTAGCTCTGGGATAACTCACCAGTACTCTGGAGGGGAATGAAGAGCAGGATAGGACAGGGAGAATGCCAAGTATAACCTGTGCCATAGAGTGCATTTGAGCATGAATGTATCTATCTACCATGGGGCTGGCTTTGCAGTGTTGCCAAATGTCAACACAGCATGTATGATTTTGGTCAGCAGACTACTGTTCTCAGCAGGTTTTAGCAGGAAAGAACTGGAGATCGGGATGTGCAGCAGCATGAACTGCAAGATCTACACAAATCCCAGGCACCTGATCACTGTGTATGCTCAGATACATTCTACATTTCACATATGGGAGAGTCAAAGGGTTCCAAACTCACTAGACTACTGTGCTTAAACCTATGAATAACAGATTTCTAATAATGTTGAGGAAGAAAAGCAGATCAGGGTAGGTAGATTACAGGTGAAATCAATGGGACTTCTTGGATATCTCAGGCTGTATATATGTTTATTGCATAAAGACCTGAATTTCCATAGGCTTTGCTTTTCTTAATTGCTTTTTTCCCAGACAGGATTATTATCTATTAACTTATCACTGTTTATGCATTTTTTTTTACTTCTATTCTCTTTTTTGCACTATAAAAATAAAATGCTATAAAATCTACAAAAACACCACATACACAGCGGAAAACTAAATACACAGCTAAATCTTTGCAAAATAAGGTTATTACTTCATTTCAGTTTTTCTTATATGCAATTGCACCTTCAGGCTCTTAACACTATAATGTTTGGGTAAGAAATACCACAGAAGTACCATTTGATATTTGTTTAATATCTGCTATGCTTAGACTTTAGTAGTTCAGCAAATTAAGCTCAGCTTTTCTCAGTAGTTTTTAGCAATCAGGAAAAGTCAGAGTACAGAATAAAATTAAACCTTAACACAACTCTTTGACATTGTTTCTTGTAATTGAAGTGTTTCACATTTATAAACACTAGTGTCCAATGAGAGGTTCTGATGGAAAAAAAAAAATTACTTCCATCTACTCACCTAAACCCAAACAAAACCAAAAAATGCAAGCATCAGCATCTTTGGATTGCTTTCATCGCATTGTTTGGTCCTCTCTTGATCTCAGCAGTGTTGTACCCTCTTTTACAACACGTCATTCCCATCATTCATTGCTGATCTTACTCATTTATCAAATGTCACTCTGTGCTCTTTCCCTCCAGACATGTGATTACTGGGGTGCTGGGAAGTAAACCGATATTCAACTTCATCTTGTTAGCCATCATCCATCATCTTATGCATATCAGAGCTGTGCCAAAAAGGGATAAAAAGTAGCAAACTTAATCAGGGGGATTAAAAATTAGCATCTGAAGAAAGGAATAGGCAGGCAGGTAGTTTAAGGACATCTAAGAATTGACAGGAGCATTTTCAACAAGTTCTTAATCTGAAAAATATGTCCATGTCAGCAAGACCTAATATATTCATATTCTGTTTTCATCTTTCTAACATCCCACACCAGACCCCCAAATGAACAATATTATCACATTGTCTTAAATGCCATCATTCATTTTTTATCATATTAGCTACTGCTAAGTTCTGTACTGCCTTCCCTTGACATTCTTATCTACCCCTAACAATATGCTTTTTCTTTTGTATTTACTGAAGAACCCCATTAGTTTGTGATTTACTGGCAATTACTGTTCAGGGTTAGTCTTGTTTTCTCTTTGGGGAAGTGAGAGAGGTGTATTTTGTTTCATTTTGTGTTTCACACCAAATTCTCAAATTCCAGCTTGTGATGATCAGACTTGGGTGACTAAAAAGGCTTTGCTCCTTCCACATCATGAAGCCAATGGCCAAACTCCCACTGACTTTCCAGGGAAGCAGTACTGACCCTTACATTCTGCAGTTCTGTGTCAGTGGTTATCATCTATCATCTGTGGCACAGTCTGTCTCTTGTTCAGACTACTAGACCTGGCCCTGTACTGCATTTGTACATGTTGCAGGATTACCTTAACTGTCTTTTTCCCTGCTTCCAGATAACCAGTATCTCTTACCATACATTAGTGAGCCTTATTAGTTAAAGTGGAATTCCAATATAATTAACAGACCTTAGCCCTGACTCAGGGTATTAGCACATACGCTTGGGTTTTTTTCTCCTCCTTTTGTCCCATCCTTTCCTCCGTACTGTAGGAAGTGTGATGCCACATGTTTAAAAAAAAGCATATGATTCAAAATACCAGAGCGGTTTAACTGGTGGCATCTCTTTAAGTGCCTGCAAAAAAAATAAGGGAAAGCCAGCAGCTGCTATCAATCCCATAGAGTCAGTTCAATTCTGGCCTTAGATATCTTGCATATCTCCCATCGATTTCAGCCTGGGCCACGTGTTTTTAAAAGAGCAGAATTCAACCCCTAACATTTATCATTTAAACTTCTAGTGGATTCTTACACAAGGCTATAGCTAAGGCTTCAGCCCTAAACATTTTTTTCCCCCAGCATAAATGATGTCAGTTAAGACATCAAAAACTATTCGTGTACTTTATGTTCCTAGTGGTGCCTTTCAACTTAATGTATTGATTTCTTCACGCTTATAAATAGTGCCTGATGTGCACAAACAATTTGCTATTTTCTAAGTGAGAACACCAAAAAGGATATTTCCATTCGACGATGCTGATGCATGCCCTCCGGATGGGATTTTTTAGTGTTAAACATAGCAGTGCCCGGGGAGGACGTGTAGCTGTGGTGGTACCCTGTTTTTTCTGTTTCCCATACTGCTGCCGTTTTCTCTGCGTGGAGCTAGCTGTGGATATTGTTGCATTGCCAGCACTACCCATCAGTTTGGCTTGCCTGGCAGCATCAATCGCAGCTTGCCAGGACAGAGCTGCCCCTGGAGTAGGGATATGCTCTGGGGCAAGCCCTGCAGCTGCATTGGCATTCATGTTGGCATGAGCTGGACGGGGACTCCCATAGTTGGAACCTATGAAAGAAAAAAACAGAAATTTGTGAAGACATTTTTCAAACAGCAGAAAATAGTGTTTTTAAAAACCTCAAGTATCAGTAAAATCAAGAGCTAAGGTTAAGTGTAGGGTATCCACTTACTACCAGCTTGTTCCTCTAATTCAAACTCTTCATTTTAAAGTAAGACTACTAGACAATCATTCATCCTGCAACAAGACCCAACAGACACTGAGCTGTTGGAAGTGCCTCAAATCAATACAAGCTTCAGGGATCCACAGAAAAGAAACTGTCCTTTTCATTTTTTCCTCACATATTTTGCAAGTTGGATTGTTTGAAAGCTCAAAAAGTGAGGCTAGTTCTCATCACTTTATCACACAGACATGCAGCACTATGCTGTTTAGGACGTGGCAAAACACCCAAACGAGATTCTCAAGTCCTATCATAAAAATCCTTATGTTTTCAAGATTACCTCAAGGTAAAGTGAAATTTTAACAATGGGCTTAATTCTCTCTGCAAACAGTACACATGTATAAGCCTAAGAACAGCCTGACTTGAAGGTACACTGAAGCAGAAACTGGAATGCAAAGGCAGGGTTCATGGCTTTCGTGCTCTATAGGATGCTGTGCAGATAGTTTAGGCCAACCAACATACATCTAGAAACTGGAGTTGATTCCTTATCCTCATCAGGTGATTTTAAGATAAATGAACTATTGAAATCAATGGAGTAACACAACCTTAAAAGCGTGCATTAAGAAGAATATATACGTCAGGTGACATGTGGCTGATATGTAGAAGGTCTTACTAATACAAAAAATGAAAGTGACCCTTTCAAGCCAGTGTAATTGTTCCATTGTTTCAGTAAAGACAGTTAAAGTCACCTATGGCTCTTCAATGAGACTTTTTCAGTGATCCAAATTAAAACTTCAATCACTTCAAAATGAGTGAATTTTGAAACTTCAAAACAGATTCCCTTACTCTTTGGAATACGCTTCAATTGAGATATGTGAGAACTTCTGAAAGATTAACTTAATTTTGCCACAGACACTTCATAGAAGAAAATATAAACCATGTTAGAAAAGTACAACATAAAATCTACACAAAGTCACAACAGCACACTTTAATTAGGCAGAACGTCTTGTTTAGATATGTCCTATATAATATTTAAGAGATTACTTATCTTTTTTGTGGACTGGCAAGTTTGCCTGTGGCCCACATGTTGAGACAGGTAAAAGGAAGCCCAAATGGTCTACAGATTTTATTCCTTCACAGGCTCTGAAACCAGAGTTCAGTTTCAAAACACTGCACACTCAAGAGACTGTGTTTCCCCTTACATGTGATCAGCAGAGACTATGCTTCAGAAAAAGCATATGTGCAAGAGGCAGATAGTAAAAATGCAGTAAAGGGTTAGATCATCTTGTATTTCAAAGCAAGCTCGACATCTACTATTGACTGTGTTCCACTTTTGAATAATAGAAATATGGTGTTACTAAATAGATCAGATGGGCTGCTATAGGCTACTGGACAAAGCAAACAGAAGACCACATGACATTGTTTTCCTTAAAAATCGGATGAAAGACATTCAAAACTGGGGAACTGGCAAACTGTTCTTGAACAAAAATAATTACCCAAGATGCATATATTTCATAGCTGGGTGTGCTATGCCAAGATATCACAGCAATGACTGCATTACAAATGAATTAAAGCAGGCAAAATAAATACAATCACATTGACACACAGAGTGCAACAGGATATGCCTCTACCTAGAAAGCATGCAAGGTTTTTAAATTCATCTCACTGAATCGCAAGGAAGGACATGATAGAGTCAGATGTTATTTTATGCCAGGCATTGCCATAAGATTTCCAGGCTGTTATAGTTTCATTGTCTAGCAGGAAAATCTAGAGCTTGTCTCTGCTCACCAAAAAATCTCTTAGTTGCAAATCAGCCAAAGGAAGCTGGTGAGTAATATGACTCTGATATGTGAAAGGGAAAGCAGAAAAAAACAAGAAATGGGAAATAGTTAATTCATATCCCTCAGATTTTGAAACTGACAAAAAAAGAGCTTTCAGAATCTCACAGGCTAAGCAGATTTCCTCGATGAAGCAGGCAATCAACTGGCAGACAAACTCAGTTAGTTTTCTAAGACTAAGCAAATTGTACACAGCACTACTCATGGAATACATATTTATTTGCAGACTCGTTCCAGATGCAGTTTTTCTCTTTAGCATCTATTTGACCTCCCTAGCCTGAGGCATGCTGGAAAGAAAAATAAATGGAAAATTACTCTAATTATTCTCCAACTCCAGCTCTTCTTTAACACTGACCCATTAGAGTGGATAAAAAGATGTGTGTGTTTTCCAGTAAAAGCAAACTTGCTGATCCATCGCCACAGTGTTCTTATCATGCTGACTAGACCATGTGGACCTGAAAATAAACAGCTGCTGCATCTTAATGAAGACTTTTCTGCAATTTGGGAATGTGTCGAGCTTCTCCATTATTACTGCTTATTTGTTAGGTGTCACATGAGGATTCAAGGTCACGCATTTTGACTTTGATGCGCCGGCAAAGTTAAGGGTACCACTTCTGGTGGTTTCATTGCTTTTTCTTCTACCATGATCACCAGTCCCATAATAAAGTGCTTTGTCTCAAATTAATTTCAAAAGATGAGTCAGTAATGACAGATTTATATTAACAAATATTACAAATATTGATTACTGATAAGGATCTGTGTTTTATGAAGCTCAGAGACTGCAGACTATCTGTACTAAATAACTAATGGCAGTGACAAATTACTTTATACTTCATTTTAAAGAAATAGCTTAAATTAAAGAGTGAAGCTCACGCAGCTTCACAGAAAGTACATTCAAGAACTGAGCAAAATATTTTCAAAGACAGCATAGCCAAACTTTCAGGGAGAATGAAATTCTACCCTCTAATCTAAGTGCTTAGTGTTAATTCCTAGGAAGTAAGCAGAACTCAATTCACATTGAACTTGTGAAGCACCATGCTAAATTTTACCTATAGCACTCATTTCTCCCTCAGCACAAAACTTTGCTGTAACCTGAGCGCCGTGATTGCTGGATTTGCTATTTTCATTTTGCAATGTAGCAATTAATACTTCACTCTATTCCCCCACTACAAATAAAGTTTCACGATACCGAAATCACTTTAATCATATTTGTTTATACTGTTATTAAGATGGAAGTTGACCAGAAGTGGGAAATGGAGATTGAGCCCCTACCCAAATGCAATAACTCACTGAGCACTGTGATCCACAGCATCATCACCCTGCTAATCCCTACCACCCTTCAGCAAGAATTGCACTGTTGACTATGTCCAGCTAGTGTGCAAAACTCTCCTCTCTCAAGTACTTCTGTGCTACAGGTCATGAGTTTAAGCATTTGAATAGTAATTAAACATAAAAGTCCATATAAGTGAACAAATTTGATTGCAAAGTCTCTGAGACAGACTTTCATTTCTGCAAAAATGCAAAGTTGCAGAACTTCAAATGCAGACATAACAGAAATACGGGTCTCAAAAATCAGAGTTAGCTCAGAAAACTAACAGATAAGGTTGCTATACAACAGGAAATGAACCATGTTGCACAAAATACCTGACATGGTAAGCTTACAACTAAATCACCAAAATGGTCAACACCAAAATCACTATTAAAATATACAGTGATAACCATTAATAGCTTTGAAATTGCTATTTGCATTCTAATAACATCTGTCATGCCACGTATTAACTATCTCAAAAGCATCATTTAAAAAAAAAAAGCCTAAACCATGACCATTCTATATGGGAAGGGGCAAGTTAATGACACAGTGGAATTGTAACTTTTGAGTTTCTTGAATTCATCTAGTTAGCCACACATTTATTTTAGAGGAATTTGTGCTTAGATTAATTCTTTAAATGAAAATAGAGCTATGCTGATGTGGAGTGTCACCATTCTTTTTTTCCATCACTTTAAAAACATCAAAATCCTAAAAATGCAAACCTTGAAACAGTGTTGAACAACTGTATTCTTCGCCAAAGCAGAGGAGAGATGGGTACAGTAAAAGACGAAACTGGTTAAATCATAATGTCTTAACTCAACACTGAAAGAAAGCAAAGAAAGAAACTGTTCACACTACTAAGATCATGTGTAAGACCAATTCAAGCACACAGGAAAAACGTTACAAGAGACTGAAGTGAGAGGTGCCTAACAAGAAACATGAAGAAAAACATACAAAAAAAAAGTCAGGGTATGAGATCATCTGTTAATAAGAGGAACAATGTGGAAAACATTGATTCATTAACCATTGGAAAAAGAGCAGCATTTGATAGACGATTGTAAGAAGGCTTAAGCGTTACATGACATTTTTGCATCAATTTTTCCTAAAGAAAAATCTGTCAAGAGCAGGTGACTAGCACAATTAATCCCCAAACCAAAACAGGTATCCTTTCCAACTGTAAAAGGGAAACAACAATTTAGGAAGTACTTAGATAATGTCCCTGTTTTCAGCTACTTAGATACTGCACCCTAGAATATTTAAAGAGATTTCTGAAGTAATCTCAAAGCTGTTAGCTGATGGTTTAAACTCTTGGAAGACAGGAAAGATCTCGGAGGACTGAGAAAGGGTGAATGGAGTCCTCAGTTAAAAAAGTGGGAAGGAGGGGAAGTTTAAATCCAGTTGAACTTCAGTCTCCAGAAAAAAAAATCCAGAATAAGTAAAATAAACAAGTGTCACAAGCACTTGGAAGACAAGGAGGAAAACAGCAGCAGACATGGATCTGTCACGAATACACTGTGTCAAAGAAAGCTAATTCCTTCCAGAACTGGGTAGCAGAATTCACAGGCAAGATGGAAGCAGTAGATGCCATGTCTCCTGATTTTTATTAGTAGTTTTATGAGGTCTTGTATGACAATTTCACAAGGAAGCTAGGGACATACGAGCAAGAAAAAAACTGCTATAACATAAGTATGAAACCAGTGGATGCCTGAGAGCAGATATCATTAGTACACAGTCTAAATTGGAGGACGTGTCCCATGGAGGTACCCAAGTGTCTACCCTGGATCAGAGTCTGTTCAATGTTTTCATTAATGATCTGGATGATGAAATGGTGAATGGTGTTATTAAGCGAGCAGGTAACTATGAAGCTGGGAGGCAAAGCAAATACACTGAAGGACAGGATTTGAATTCAAAATGAACTTCATGAATTGGAGAAAAGTCTTAAAAATAGAATGGAGTTCAGCAGGGACAAATGCAAAGTAGCTAAGCAAAATGAATCATCTGCCCAAATTATTTTCAGAAAAGCCTTGAGGGTTACATTGGATCCCCAACAGAACAGAAGTTGATATTGTCATACTGCCTTCTTCCCACAAAATGCAATCATTGCAATGTAGTATACAAACGGGGATAAAAATCTATGCCACACTACAGTTCAGCTCAATATTGGCAGGGATTCAGCTGAAATACAGTGGGCAGTTTCAGGTTCCACACTTCAGGAAAGATGTGGCTCAGTTCAGGCTGCCCAGAAGAGAACAAGGAGACCAACCAAGGGCCTAGAAAACATGAGCTATGAGGCAAAGTGACAGAAATGGGAAATGTCAGAACTTGGAATGCTGCTCCTGAGGATATGAGGGGGAGGAGGGTATGACAACAGTCTTTAAGTGTATTTACATATTTTTTTAACATATATACACATATATGTTTTTACTATATATTTATAGATATATGTGTGTGTGTATATTATTTCAAAGAACGTAAAGGGAATATCTATCACCCTGCTCACAGTGAAGCAATGCAGAAGCAATGGCTTTTGCAGTATGAAAAATTCACAATTTACCTTAGGAAAACACTTTTTAACCATAGTGACAGTGAAGCACACCTGTTGACTTCCTGGATTGGTGGCAGTACCTCCCACACTCTAGGTCTTTTAGACCAGGCCAGAAAAACATTTCCATGGAATCACATACATGAGGCAAGACTTATAGCGAAAAAGTTTCTTTTGTTAATCTAAAGCAAGTTTGACCTGAAGGCAGGCCTTTGCACAGAAAGCTTATGTATTTCTTCCATCAGTTAATCAATCAAAAGTGATCCCTCTGAGTAAACCCTGCTTCACTCAAACCTTTAGATCATCACAGCTACATCAGCACATTATAAGACTTGCACATGCGTGCTCATCAATCCACCAGTGGAAAGGTGAGGGCCTGTGGTTCAGTTGACCTGGAACTCTATTTCTTTGGTTTTAAAACCTCACTCTACAAATATATTTGTCTAAACGTCTAAACATCTTTCAGTATCTCAGGACAATAATAACTAGCCATATACAAAGTTTAAAAACTTGAAATGAAATAAAACCACTTATTTGTATGAGAAAACAACCTTTTCTGGAAATCTTTATTAAATGTTCAGTTGACATCCCTGGAAATCTCCCCTAGTGAATGCAGGGCTGCACACACCTAAAACTCACTTTCTTTAAAGCATGATTTGGATATTTTTATTTGTTTTTGTTTTAAAAAAAAGTTGACAAGATGTTAATTCTGACAGCTAACTGCTAAAGCGATGCTAGCTTTTTCCAAAAAGATTATTCTGGAGGTACTTTGTAAGTAGAGACAGGAGTTATAATGAAAGCTGGATTACAACCTGAACTATGGCTTTTTCTATAACAAAATTTATAATACACACACATACTTTTAAACGTCATGTCAGACTAAAACTAAGGGTGTAGTTGTTAGCCCAGATAAGAGAGTTAAAGAATTTTTCCTGTAAATTGTTTTGGGGCTTCAGAACACACACATAAAAGATATATGATTTAAGACAGTTCATTTGCCATAGTTGAGACTAAACACTTTTTAAAATCTAAACAAAAAAATCTTATTCAAGAACCATGCTTCATTTGCAACTACATCTTTGTTTTCCTTTATCTCCCCCCTCCAAACAGAGGGGTTTTTGCTGCATGCCATGAACATATGAAGATGTAATGAGCTATTAGCAATCTGAAAAAACAAGTCCATTTCAATGAAGAGAGTAAGTGCACAAGCTCCCCTCACTGCAAGTATTGAATGCCTCCAAGTTAAATATTTATGCTTGAAAATTAACTACGGACACTGCATGGTAAGTTATCGTAACTTTGCCAACACCATTTAGATTTTGAATTTTCTGAGAAAGGGGCAGACTTCTATTCTATATTGATAGAACATCCAGCACAACAGATTCCTGGCTCATGAATAAGGCACAACAAGACTACAAGCAATAATAATTTCCTATCAACACTGGAATAAATCATGGGACAACTCTTCCCTTAAAATCACCACATATATAGTTCTCTCCATGTAAAAATACCTTGTTTCAGAGTATGTTGGAAACCCATTGCTTCCTGAGATCTTTCCTCCATATGCACTTAGACATGCAAAAGATCTAGGCACCGAGATACAAATTTCTAACATTTCCCTTTCTTTCTGTTTGAAAATGAACACAATTCAGGTATCTGGGGTGGGCTTTTTTTGGTTTGGGGGCTTCTTTTTTTTTGCAGGGGGAGGTGTTTGGGTTGTGTTGGATTTTTTTTTAATAAAAGACACGATCCTGTACTTGTAGTAAAAGCAAATTATATTCTTATTTACTGACAAATTTGGTTTTTTACAGCTTGGTCTACAATAACACAAACGATAGAACTCCTCCCCTCTCCTCCCTTTTAATTAGCAGGTGATAACAAGCTATCATCTAAGATTCCATCACTTGAGTGTTCCTTCTTTTACTTCTTTAGTTTCATCTTTCCATTCTGAAACAAAACTAAGTAAACCAACAGTCTGTTCTGCCTCCTTCACCAAGGAGGCATCTTGTCAAGTCTTGCTCAGAAGAATCTAGAAAGCCACAAGTCTGAAAATCCTCAGCAGTCAGAAAAATCCATCTAGCTTCTGATTTTCTCTTCTGTAACTACAGATTCAAGAGAACTAGACTGGGAGGTAAGGTCTCTTTTTTAGAGAGGAGGAAGAGGGAAAAAAAGCATGGTGCCTACTGAATGTTAAGCCCCAAGGCAAGCGACTAATATGAAAAGTTTGATAATCGATGTACATACCAGGAGAGACAGAGAAGCCTATAATACAACTCAGCTGGACTACAAATTCTGTTAGGAGATAAATTTATTAGGCTGGAGTGTGGGCATGGTGTTGAGAGGCCAATTTCCTTTGAAGCATTTGCATTTTTTTGTGGCTTTCAAGCTACAAGAAAACACAAAGAATTCTTTTGGGTTTCTTGAGATGTGTTTCTGGTGG
Organism: Nyctibius grandis; assembly: GCF_013368605.1. Taxonomy (NCBI): domain Eukaryota; kingdom Metazoa; phylum Chordata; class Aves; order Nyctibiiformes; family Nyctibiidae; genus Nyctibius; species Nyctibius grandis. The sequence goes on along the minus strand of NC_090662.1, from coordinate 72,849,682 downwards.
CACCTAGATTAAGCTCTCAGAAGTCAAGCCAGTGAACACTTTCCTTCAACCATAGCTCACTGAAACATTCGTAACACTCAAAAATAGCAAAAGAGGACTAGTGACATAAAGATCCTTTTTACTAATAACAGTATTTGTATTCATCTCAAACAAGCCTGAGAGAACCTAATTAGCCATGTATTTGAAGGAATGGCTAGCAAGAGCTTCTATGTAGAATCATAGTTCTGCTGTGATAATGCAATCTCCCACAGAACGGAAAGCACAAAGGCATTTCTAACATCAAATGGCATATAAATTAAAAAACAAGGTTCCTCACTTGAGGCAGTTATAGATGCACATCTCACGGTATAGTGTATTAATACATCTTTTTAAAGTATTTTAGGGTACCTATCAGTACAAAACCTTTGCAGTAATGTGCATGCACGTCATGGTGAGTTTCTTGGAAGAACAACGTACTTCTTGGACAAATTCCAGGTGCAGATCCTCAAATGGAGACACCAAGAGAGAGCTTTCTTGCTTAAATGTATATTTTTGCACCATTCATCTAAATTAATGTTACCACCATTAAGGATACTGGGATCAAGCACACCTTTGGTAAAATTTCCTTAACTTCAGTAAAATTCCCCTGGAGATTAACTGTAACTCAATAGATTGGATTCTTCTGACAAACTTGTCAACTGCTTATCATTTTCTTGTTGGTGAATGATTACTCTTCACTTAGTGAGTAATCTAAATATAACTTCTTTACAGAAAAGCAGCTCTTACACGTTTAAAATAATCTTTACTGTATTAGATGGTCTCCAGATTCTTTTCCTGAGAATGCAGAGTGGGATAGAAATCAATACACAAACCTGTTAATGTGATTTGCCTCACCATACCCAAAACATTCTAAAAAAGGGATCTTGTCTAAGCTCCCTCTATAGTCAGTGCAGAGGACAATTTCTTCCATTCTTAAGACAGATGAAAGTGAAATCAGCTGCTGGAAGTGGCAATTTCTCTTCAGATTATACACAAGAAATCTAAAACATAAATTTAATTGCACATCAAATTTAAGTGGATTAAATGAGATTAAATGACTCCCACTTATGTGTGGGGAACACATGCATGCACATATGTTTGTGCACAAGGTACAGAGCAACTCTGTAGCTGCTTTTGGCCCAAAACATGTGACAAAATTTGGAAAATATGTACAAATATATGATATCTAAATAATTCAAAGCCTGCAATGTCAATGATTCTTCAACCTAGAAAAATCAATCACAATTCTTCAGCAACTCATAGTATTCTCAGTCCAGAAATAGCAGTCTGTTCCCAGTTACATCAGGTAGATGATGACTAAAAAGCACAAAGAGATCTCTACATAGGTCTGTATCTGAGTTTCAGATGATATGAATTTCAGTAAAGACAGACACACAGAGAAACCAACAAAACAAAACAACCCCCTTTAACATCCAGATCTAAATGGAGATCAGCCCTGACAAACAATACACAGTGCAAATTCTCACAGGCTGAATTTTTTTGCTTCCTCTTGCTGTTTATGGGGTCAGCGTTCAGCTACACAAATCCAGACAGCAGGCAGAGTTTGTTGGAAAGAGCTTAGCAAGTGTATAATAGGAGAGTGTCTATCTAACCTTCCTATACAAGCCAGGAGTACTCCCTGTCAGCCCTCCCTCCCAGTGGTGATACCTACATCAGGAAGCCATTAATCCACATTATCATGCAATAACTTAGGTTAAAAGGGACCTCTGAAGGCCACCTGCTCCACACCCCTCCTCCTTTTTAGCCTCCTCATTCAAAGTGGTTAAATTTCATCTACCCCTTTGGCTATGCAGCGACAGAGTTCACACCACTACTGCTGTCTCTGAGTCTGTGGGTATGGTTGCAAGGACTAATCACAACAGGCACCCAAGTAAAAGGTTCATTCAGGTATTGGGCATACAACTTAAGAGAATAGTATATACCTAATTTTAAGAGGTACCTACTACATTATCCTTTGTGAAAACTAGACATCTGTAAATTATATCGTTAGCACCCACACGAAACAGAATCACCTAAAAACTATTTGTTGCTTTTCACAAAGGCAAAACTTGGATTCTTTTAACTGCATTTACCTAATTTTAGATTATGCATGCAATATCCTAATAAATTAAAGATGCACTGTCTTCTTGAAATGCAGGCAGTTTCAAAGAAAAAGGTATTAAAAAATGTTTCAAGTGTCAAAACTGACTTTGATTTCAGACATTAATCTTAGTGTTCTAAAACCCACATTTTTCTATTATTAAAATGTCATTTTTTCCCCCTGCTGCTTGGAGTAAGATCAGCAAAATATCAGAAAAAGCAACTGTAAAGGAAAGTTTTGAGACAGAGTACACAAAAAGTTCTACCACATCTTAAGAATTAAGCAAGTAAAAATAGATAAGTTTGGGTTTTCTTCTAATTTCAGTCATCTAATGAATGTTATCTTATTTTTGAATAATTTTAGACAAAATGAAAGTACTCAAACATGAGAGCTCTTTTTAACTTGGCACCATTAAGGTGCTAGAAAGAGATCATGCAAAAAATGGCAAAATTTGAACTGAGGGAAGAAAAAAAAATATGCTGCCTCAGTCCTATCCTTCTATTTCCTTTCATCCACAGAATCTCAAGAGGATGCTCCATATCCAACATGCTCTGCAAAGAAAAGGAAGCCCTTGACCTTGTGAATCTCCATTAAAACAAACCCACATAAAATCACTAACCACATGAATATAAACCATGCTATACAACAAAGGAAAACAGTGGCTTGTTTCCATTTCAGGGTGATATTAAAATACAATTTGAAAAAAAAAAAAAAAATCTTTTTTTTTCAAACTAGACCTTTGTGATCTAGAGGCATTGCAGCACTAACAGATTTACAGTCATATGTTTATAGTATGTTTGCATAGAAGAAAATAATTTTATTGAGTTGTTTGGTATCTAAAGTAGTACATTCTATCTCTAACGTGCAGACTTTTCTCTAACATTATTTTTTATTTACCGGTATCCTCCTGGAGAATGTTCCAAGTCTGAACATTAAGCAAATGTAACATCCAGATGCAAAAACAAGCACTCTTCACTTGCTCTGCTACTTAAGAGCATTTCCAAACTAACTAAGGCACTAAATCACAAGATTGCAACTGTAGTAAAAAGAGAGAGGGAGTGGGGGGAAAGATAATAAAAGGTGGGAAAAATTAGCAAGAGAATCTTTGTAAGCACCTATATGAGAGAAAAAACAGAATCTGGCTTACATCTTAGGTTGAACACTGTAACACATAGTCCTGAAATAGTTCTTATGTCACTGGTTGTCTATACAAACATTGTTAACCAGCTTCTCTGTGACCTTTTCTGCAGTACATGCAGACAAATGTTTGAAACAGTCTTTACAGATTCTTTCTAAAAATAAAAAACCGTGCTTATATAAAAACAGGTTCATTGATTGTTACTGAATTTACACGTACCAGAGCAAAGGTGGCAAGAGCAGATGTACACCAGGTTTGTAGAGCACTTGCTTAGAAGTCAGTGGGCAATATTTATGCACTGCCATTGAATTAGTGCTCCAGCCACTGCTCCAGTTTCATCTTTCTGATAGTTTTCAGATCACACTGAAGGCGGTGAAAGCTGAGGCTTTTGTGTTCCTTTCTTGGGGCACCCTGTACTTCATAGGATCAGCATCACAAAAGAGGCAAAAAAAATCCCACAGGCCATTTTCTCTAATAGCATCCGAACACTGGTCAAGAGATTCTACATTCGTACTGCTCATCAGGAAAATAAAATAAAAAAAAAAAAACCTACACAAAACCCATAACATCCAGCCTATTTACAAGGAGTAGGCATCTCATTACCTCTGGAGCTTGGCATCAGTATTGTGCCTTCCCTGTTTGGAGGCAGAGCGTGCATGCAAGCTAGCTCCTCTTTCATGATTGAGCTGCTTTGTCCTGAGAGCCAGCTGGCTGGGTCTAAGTAATGGTCAGAGTGAACCAACACACAGACAACATGGACCTCAATATGTTTCAAACTACGTGTGAGACTAAAAGCGCAGGTAATGTGGCTGTACAGAGCATTACTACGGAACACAACATCGCAGGCCCCGATTCTAGAATCCACACCTCGAAAAGAATAATAAAATAGTTTAAAGTACTGAGAAAAAAGAGGTACAAGAAAACGCAGAGTGCAATAATATCTTACAATGAGAGACTAAAGACATCTGAATCATTTAGTGTTATATAAGGAACTGTAAAAAAAAAATTTCTCAGAATTTGTCAGCATGAGCATGCAAAAGACTTTTGACACTACATGATCCTTTCAACTAACTTGAAAAACCTTCATGAAATTAAATATATGGTAGCTGTAACTAAGCAAACTCAGATGTCTAATAATGCATACATTGCTAACAACGAGGAAGCTTAAGCAGTGGAAAACTTAACTCTGAAACGCCAGGGGTCACTTTCACTTTGTCTCCCCCAGGTCATACCTGGGTACTTTTCTAATGTCTCTGCTGATGCTCAAACAGAAAGGATTCAGAGACTGCTGGGTGAGATTCTTCAGCTTGGCAGATGTCCTCAAAAATGTTATCCACAGACAGCCCGAGGACAGTAGGAAACACAACACTATTATGATGATATTTAAAAATACATCAATTGGAAATTTCCCTGTAAAATGGTATCTTTTACAACATATTGAGGCCTGTAGTGGGATAAATGCAACATTTTCACACATAGACTGGGGATCCCTATTGTTGTCCGTATTTCAAGTTATTTGCAGCACAATGGCTTAATCAGAAAAGTAGTGTTACAAAACCAGTTATGTTATTTTGAGTAAATTACTCCCACTTAAAGCTATATATTTCCTGAAACATTCTCTTGTCTCAAGTTTTGAGTCATTGTATCATTACGAGTCACAGGCAGTAAAAGAGCATTCAAAAGCAAATGGTGAAATGATGACAGAAAGCATCATAGACAACCCTATGCAAAATTATAGAATAGCTTCCCATAGAGGCACAGCATATGTTTGTGATTTGTACAGAAAGTTTAAAGTGGAAGCCGCTGATGGGAAATACTACATTTTTTTTAAATTGTTATTATTCATCAAAAACTCCCCTTCCTTCCTATTTCCAAAATTCAATTTTCAAATTTGAATTCAAAAAGTTCAATTATTTTATAAGCACCTCACAAGAAAGAGTTTATTTCAAGAAGGGCAAGTATCACTTTGAACTGGTCTACCCCACCACAGATTACAATTTCTGTGAGCAGAATTTCTTGTTGATGCTCTTCAGGAAGCCATAATAGTCACTTCATGTATTGTAGCTGTCACAGTACAGCCTTTCTTCCAGGGCACGGCAGGTGTTCGGTCACTATATAGCTTAGGCAAAGGGCAGCATGATAGAGTCAAGGCTATAAATTCTGGGAAAAGAGGCTCTGAAGAGATAACAGGATGATACACAAAGACTTCATATCCCTGCTTGTGGCAGAGTAGAAGAAATTTCGAAAAGATACATGTTCTTTGAGATAATATAGTATTATAAAGATATAAAGAAAGTGTGTGGGCCACCCTTTAGTTACAACAATAAAAACTTGCCCTGCTGAGATGGGTTAACCTTTTCTCCTGATGTCACCAGAATGAAATACCTTTCTATTCCTCCTCTGGCTGCATCCTGGAGGGACAAGGGCTCTCCCTCTTGTTGAAGTCACAGACCCAGCACACTTTGCCTGGTACTCCAGACTCTGGCAGGCAGAAGCCTGTTTGCCAACACATCCAAAGTTGGACAAAGTTGCCAAGTTAACAAGAGTAAACTTTGCACCTCAATTTATCTTCTCTTTGGGACCTTGTTACTGTGTAAGTTTGCAGTTATTCAAAAATGGCTCTTTCAAAATTAGGCATGCTGTATTTGTTCACCCAAAAGCACAAAACATGCAAACCAAAGAGTTACTGCAGAGAACTCTCTCTACATTGCTATCACCTAACTATTAATCTTTCCTTGTAAATTTTGTACATTCCAGACAGCCTGGCTAACCACACTCACTAGCTAGGAGAAGCAGATTAAACTGATTACTGTGTGGTTTCTCTGATGCTGCATCTTCTGGCATGCTTGCCATCCCTCACTGACACTGCCTGGAAAGCCCCATCTCCTTCCTGAAGCTACCTATTTTGCATTCAGAATATTCTCCAGTCCTAAACATAGTCTTGGGAAAAATGAATTGTTTCTCACCCGAGATGGAGGCAGGGATGTCCCTCAAGAAGCAGCTTCCCTGAATTTCCAACAGGGATTTTTCCCGAGTTGTTGTTTTTCTTGTCATGCATTTCTTTAACAATCTCTTTTATTTAATGGCCTATATTCGGGTAGGAAGTATACATTTAATCTATTTTCGTTCATACAGGTCACCTGAAAGACAGGTGACTTACTAAAACCTATTGTAAGCACATAACTCCTTTCTTCACACTACACTTTTGTTGTTGACAACCAAAATTAGAAGTCAACACACATGCAGAAGGTAGAATATATTTCAGTTGTTCTAGCAATCTAAAATCTGACATTTAGTCTAACTTAGTCATCAAAGTTTTATCTATATGGACAAGGCACAGTTAAGTACCTCCAAAAAAGCAGTCCACCCCACCTGTTTTAGCTATCTATAATGTTCTGTGGCTATGGCTGCCTTCCTCGCCACTGAGTACACATGGACTCTAGATGATTAGCTCCAACTAGACAATTTAAACTACACTGAGGTAAAATGAAATCTATGCCAAATGATTAGTTTTACTATATGAAGAGTGATATCTGAAAACACAGACCATTTCTCTCTTATTTCATACTATTCTGTTTCTTTCCAGCTCTTTCATAACACAGCTAGATCCTTCCTATCACAGTCACTTATTCATTCTGGTCCACTAAGCAAATTATACTTCTGCCTATATATATACACAACTGTGTAGGCACAGTGCAACTGCAGACGTCTCTGAGACATTCTAATGGTTCCAGAGCGTAGATAATTTTTTTTCCAACTATTTGAAAACAAAAATTAAAATGCCCCATGATACACACACTGAAAGATGGCAGATAAAACCAGAAATACCTGTATATCTAGGTTGCTGTTCAAGTCCTGGTGGTGCCTACTGATTAGTATGTGTACAGTTGGGAGGAAGAGAGGCATAATTCCTCTTATTCATTAGCACGAAGTACACTGTGTGCGCACCACATACTACCACGTGCAGTCTCCAGGGAGAAACCAAACAGTCCCCTTTTCTATCAGATTCACACTTGATCATGGTAACATCTACATTCAGGAGAAGCACACTTTATCTCTGCAACTTACATCTAAGAGTGAAACCACACACACCCTGCTGATAAAGTAACTGGTTCAAAATTCATACCAAGATCTCCGCACTGACTCCTCATAAACCTGTAGACCTCTGACCAAACCTGCCTGATAATTTGTACCTAAGATATTGGTCTCTTTCCATGACCATTATATCTCCTAACTATAAAACTGCTGATCACCAGAGAAAGATTGTAAGTACAAGAAGAGAATCCTCTTTACTTATCAATATACAGCACTCACTTGCCAAAGTTAAGACTACTCAGAATACTTGGTATTAGGGCTGCAGGCAGATGACTCAGTCCTGGCCTGGGTAACTGAACAGGACATGGAAAACTACTGGATATGACATGAGAAATTACCAGACATGACAACAGAATGAGAAGCTGACAAGAGTTACAGGTAGAATTGTGAGGAATTGCCAAATTTCACACATGGTTAAGAGGGATTTGAGTCAGAGATGACCAAACTTCACAGTTAGTTGAAGGGAAGTACTGGAGTCCTGTTGGGGAGTGTTGCAAGGCCAACATTGCCCAGGTAACTGTGTCAGTAATGCCAAATAAAGTCAGGATTACTGAGCACCAGTATCAGTAACACCAAATGTGGGTATGAGTGTAGAAAAGCTGGGACCAGCAGGGAAAAAGAGTAACTAGGGGTGGATTGCTTATTCTGGAGAACACTAGAGAGAGAAGGGAGGCACAAAGGCAGACAAAAGGAGAGTCAGCAGACCTGAAAAGGGATAATGCAAATCATGGGACAACAGTTGTATGGGGATACCCATCAGGAGTCCTGCACTTGACCACCACAGATGGACAAGTACAACAAATCAACCTGTTGTTCTGGCCATACCACAAGATTCAAACCTGCTTGTGCAGTCAGGAGGACCAGGGCAGGGGTTGCTCTCCCTGGCTTGCACCCAGACAGATGTATCAAGCATCCCAGTATTGCTATGTCGGTGTCTGTTACAGGCTTGATGACATCAGTAACTACACACCATTTCATAACACTCATCTCATTAAAATTAAATGCCATATTAATTTCTTTGCCTGCACCTCCCAGAGAGTAATATCTTCACATAAGTACACACAACGAGTTAATGAATAAAAAGAAAATGAATTTTCCAAGCCTATTGACCTGGCAAGTTAGAAAGAGCAATGGAGTGTTTAACACTGGGAGATGTTCGTACTACAGGGATCATGACCATGTAAATATACAAGAACGTAGGTAGATAACTTCAGAGAAAACATTCTGCGCAGCCATTCAGAGAGACCTGGACAGGCTGGAGAGTTGGGCAGGGAGAAATTTAATGAAATATAACAAGGGCAAGTGTAGAGTCCTGCATCTGGGCAAGAACAACCCCATGTATGAGTACAAGTTGGGGGCAGACCTGTTGGAGAGCAGCGTAGGGGAAAGGGACCTGGGGGTCCTAGTGGACAGCAGGATGACCATGAGCCAGCAGTGTGCCCTTGTGGCCAAGAAGGCCAATGGCATCCTGGGGTGGATTAGAAGGGGTGTGGTTAGCAGGTCAAGAGAGGTTCTCCTCCCCCTCTACTCTGCCCTGGTGAGGCCGCATCTGGAATATTGTGTCCAGTTCTGGGCCCCTCAGTTCAAGAAGGACAGGGAACTGCTAGAGAGAGTCCAGCGCAGAGCCACGAAGATGATTAAGGGAGTGGAACATCTCCCTTATGAGGAGAGGCTGAGGGAAGTGGGTCTCTTTAGCTTGGAGAAGAGGAGACTGAGGGGTGACCTCATTAATGTTTATAAATATGTAAAGGGCAAGTGTCATGAGGATGGAGCCAGGCTCTTCTCAGTGACATCCCTTGACAGGACAAGGGGCAATGGGTGCAAGCTGGAACACAGGAGGTTCCACATAAATATGAGGAAAAACTTCTTTACGGTGAGGGTGACCGAACACTGGAACAGGCTGCCCAGAGAGGTTGTGGAGTCTCCTTGTCTGGAGACATTCAAAACCCACCTGGACACGTTCCTGTGTGATATGGTCTAGGCAATCCTGCTCCAGCAGGGCGATTGGACTAGATGATCTTTCGAGGTCCCTTCCAATCCCTAACGTTCTGTGATTCTGTGATTCTGTGATTTCTTTGCCAACCTTCCAAAAGGAAAGAAATACAGCCTTTGTGTAGGTATGACAGACTTCCTGGAATTCTACAACCTAACATAGAAATAAATTAAAATACACTCTGATCCTCTAAATATCCATACTCTAGACTTCACATTAATCTCTCAAATAGCACCTGACAATGTGTCAAATCTCTCTGTTCGGTGTTTTGTAGCTGCAGAATCAGGTTTAGATACTTTCTATTGCTGTTATTAAAACAACTAGCTATGTGAAGTAGAGGTTTAAATCCAAAATGACAAGTAGGGCTTTCCATCTTCTATAGTAATTCTATCTTTAAATAGTATTTCAACACTGACATAGGGAGACGAGTAATAAAATTCACCAAAATATTAAGTCATCTGGATGAGCTTATATCACTATCCTTTTGAAGTATCAAAACACCACTGATATGTGCTATAACAATAAATTTCCTGCCCTCTGATATATGTAGAATTGACTCCTAATAGCGTTTCCTCATTCATATTTCTCGTAAGTAATGCATCCTCTGGCCCTACAGCATGCATGCCAAAATCCAGCGTGCTTGCCAAAATCCAGCGTGCTTAGCAACATTCAGTCAAACCTAGTTCTGTATTCTAGGCACTCGTATTCTCCATGAGAAGCTACCTTAAAACACAGCTGACAAAATCTCAAAAATGCTTACCCCGAAATACAAGTAAAAAGGTGTTCTGGTGAAATAAGAGCAAAATCAAGCCAAAGCAAAATAACAGCAAAGTTCTCAACAAGAATGCTAAGTACTAGAAAAATAGAAAGAAAACTGCTGACCTGTATGTACCATAAAATACAAACAAAAATTTATTTCAATACAAGCTTTGCGTGAAGACAGCAGGATGTATGCTCTATTCAAATACCTATCTATTGGCAGAAATACTCTAAGTTGTGTAACTCACGCTGCAAATTAAAAGCACTTAAGAAGATGTCTAAGCATAACATTCCATAGGAAGTAACGGAAGTTGCATTATCAGGGTTAAAAACTTTTTGCAACGTTTTGTTGAATTATTTATGTTTTAGGAAGTGATCCTTTTTAAAGGCTTCAGGTTTGACCATGTGCTAAGACACTTTCCTGGAGATTCTGCCAAGCACCTGTAAAGCTTCATGCTCAAATTTTCTGAAGCTTGATATCTGACTTTTTTTATTTTATTTTAAAACTCTTAAGCAGTTGTTTTTAGGAACTGCCAGTAGCAAATACCTCTAGTTATTTTTTAACTGACTTCCTGGCATGCATAACAGCTTTTATAACTGCATGAGAACTAGGACACAAGTTTTCATCTCTTATGATATTTCTTAACACCCTTTGCCTTAAAGGAGATAAAAGCCTTCAAGACATGTTCATCTTATTCTTTCACTCTCTGCTTTTATTTCCGACTTTTCCTATAATGGCCAAATTGACAAGAGATATTCTCTTTATTCCAATCACCACTACGCCATTGCATTTGCTTTCAAATCCAAAATTAAAATGGAACAAAAACTCTTATGGTCATGATGTAAATCCAAAAAACAAATTAAGAATTAAGCTTCAACATAGTCCCTCATGAACTTCCCAGGAATTTGAGATTCCTCCATTTCTGATTTAAGCAATAAACTTCATTATATTTAACAAATAACAAATAACTCTCTTCAAAGAAAACCGTAGAGAAATGTGTTTCAGAGCTCAGCAGAGAGTGTGCTGCTGTGTACAGGACTACCACATCCCAAATACCTGCTAACAAACATTTCACACTCCCAGGATTTGTGCACTTGAGTCAAAGCCAGTGAGAATCTGACAGACAAAAAATATTAGAGTTACATCACTCAAGATATTCACTGATTTAAGAATTCAATTTTGACCCTGCCTGCACCAAATCTAACTGATGTCTGCAAACCTCAGGTTTTTCACTTAAAATTTTCATTTAGGTGAAAGTGATGTAAAAATTTCATATCACCCATTCCTACCTGTTGCTCCTGAATACAGTCATACAAAAGTTCCATTCAAACCACAATTAAACCTGATCACTTTCAATTTTCACTCTGTAAATGCACTTTACTTCTCTCTAAAGACACCAATTCAAATTTAAATTACAACTGAAAACACTCTGTGCATCTATACAATTTATAAATCAGCAATAATAAGCAATTTAAGTATCATATGGAAATTTCAGCACACAGGTGAAGCTTTCCTCCCTACGCATAAGTCTATTTACATAGTATTCATTAATTTATTGAGTTGTATTTCCTCTGTTTTCTTAATGGCACTTGGGCTTATCTGACTTTGATAACTTTGCTGTCAATATGTTAAATTCATCCCAAGGAAATCACACCCCTTGATACTTAACTAAATCCAAATTTCTAATATTTACGTATAGGGTCTGCATGGAAAACATTCTTTTGTGAGCCATATGAAAGCTACAAGATAGAAAACACAACAAAGTTTGGCATTGCATAGCAGTCAACTTTCAGCTTCCTGATGTTTGTCAATCTGTATCAGACTTAAACATAAATTCAACATAAATACACTATGCAGTGTGTTTAAGTGCAATAATTCATTTTTTCCACTATCTCCAACAAACATCAATTTTAATTCCTGAATTCACCTGGATTCCATTGCTTCTCACACAGTTCATTGTAGTGTTTCTGTATCTAAAATTTATGAACTGTACTACTAACAGCTATATCATACAAGTTTCAATTTCAGGATTATTTTTGTCAATAATGCATGAAGCAGACTATAGATGCTACCTAACAGAGTTGGACTGACTTGCAAGCAAAGAGACGCATGTACACTTTTTTGTATATTTAAAAGATTATTTCATCTGTCAAAAAGTGTTAGAGGAACATCTGATATATCAAAAATACATACTAAATTTTAAAAATTGAGGAATCTTAAGAAGTCTTACATCTAGCTAGCCATATTGAGGAATGGTAGTCTTTTATTCTCCTTTGGAATAAAGAATCTGAAATCTGATCAGTAACATGAATTTGTTCTTACAATGCCTTTAGGAAGAAATGTTGAGTTAATTACTCAATTAGAGCCTATTTACTTTGTAATTATAATGTCATGTTCAGTCATATTTAATTGTTTTTTCCAAAATACCCAAAGGCAACCATCCACATCATGGGCTGCAAACCTGAAAAATTTAAGATAAATAACAATACCATCCAGAGAAGCATATTTTAAACATATGACAAAGGTTAGATGGCTGTCAGACAATATTTTCCTCAAAACAATTAACTCTTAAGATTTATATACAAGATGCAAAGAGAGTTCCCATGGGATTAGCCAGATTTTTTGGTCTCATTTCTGGGTCTGGTTTGAAAACCATTAAGTCTCCAGTCACCCTTAGGAATTCTTTTATCAAAGACAAAAGATTAAAATAAAGAAAGAAAATATTCCTTCCTTCTTATCTCTGCTAAGTTTGTTGGTGTCCAGCTCAGGAGGCTGATGAACCTCATGGATTTCTTTTAGCTCCTTACAGATGCCAGATTAAATAACTTCCTGCCCCCACCCCAGGCAAGAGTAACTGGTACTCTGATAACTCCTCCCAGCTGTTCAAGGAGATTCAACTTGCTAGTCTCTTTTCATGGACTCAGAATGTTTTGCCTGCTGAGACAGCCACTGAGATTTAGAATTTAATATCTGGGACTAAAAAAAACACACACACACAGAGAAAAAAGGAAAATTGCAGAAGTCCTCTACAAATACATAGTCTTAGTGTTTGTATATAAGCTTTTAACATCCCATAGAACATCCACTAACAATTATCTCAATTTTCTTTAGTCAGTAGGGAAAAAGGAATCTAAATCAAAGTTAGTACCCCAGTCCTGTTTGGATTCAAGCCCCATAGTCATCACTTTGATGGTGATTTTATGTGATATATATATCCCAACAGTAAATAATTAGATTCAGCTAAATGTTTGTAAATTATAGCAGGATTCATCTATTGACCTGATATGTTAACATGTATTGGAACACTAAAGTGAACTACTCATAAATTTCTGCTACCTCATCACTATACATGCAGGCCTGTATCTCCAGTCACAATTCTGCACAGAAGCTATTTTAGCACAGTGCAGGAAAACAACCCACTCACAAACTCGGTGCGTCTATCAGAGCAATTGAGACGCCAGGGTTGCCTCCCCTCACCGATAAACTGTGATAAGATTTCCAAGAAACCAACCAAAATACTCTGAAACTGGTGCAAGGCATTGAGGCAACAGTTCCTCCATCTCAAAGTTTCAACAAATGGCCACTATGTCTGATTAAACAAGGAAATGTGGTTGCAGTTTAGCTATTGGCTGACATATGGAAATTACCTCTCCATCTTAAAATATATAGATTTAAACATACAGAGTACATACTAGGAAAAATGTGTTGGTTTTTTTGTTTTGTTGGTTTTTACCATGAGGATAGTTAAATACTGCATCAGGCTGCGCAGTGAGTTTGTGGAAGCTCTATCCTCAGAGACATTCAAGATTTGACTGGATGTGGCCCTGAGCAACCTCATCTAATTAGACCTGCTTTGAGCAGGATGTTGAACTACCTGGCCTCTGCAGGTCCCTTCCATCCGACATTATGATTTTATTTAATCTTTACTCCTTAGAAATGCAATTATTTGCAGTGAAACGTGTACCCATGTCTCAAACCTATCCTTTCTGGCAAAGATGCCTGGGAAGGAGACATACAGAGCAGACCAGCTTCAAAGCCATTATCAGTGGGTTCCCCTTAATCCAAGTTCCTCTTGAGGACAAACCATGCTAATAATATCTCAGCTGTAGATCACAATAATTCACCTTGGTATCTGGACAACTGCCAATATGACAAAATAAAGACAAAATGTGATTCCATCAAATTTTCTGTCATCTTCTATGATACATATATTAATCTTTTCTCCTTTTTTTTTTCCCCCACCCCCCATGGACTGTCAAATTCAACTATCCAAACCATACAATCTATTAATGTTATATTTAGGTTACTGGGAGAAATTCAGCAAGGCCTTCCATTCCTGAGATCTCTATACACAATACAGAGACACTTGCGATTCTTCTAGTTGAAAGAGAGCTACCATGAATCCCTCTCAAGTTCTTAATGAAGCTTATATTACTCTCATTGTTATGCCCCATCCACGGAAACTGATGAAAAACATTTAAAAATCTGTTTTGGACAAAGATTTATACATACGCTATTGACTAGGCCCTGATTTATTCCACTACAACCTTGCAATAGCAACAGATGCCCTTGAGATCATACAACTTCATCACTGTATTTCAGAGCTCCCAGCAGGACCACTCTACCACCTAAAACTACACCTGCTCTCTGGCAGAAGCACTGTAAGCCCATCACCAAGCCCTCTGTTCTCTGCACAGAAGACTGACTGTGACTTTCTCTCCCGTAAGAAAAAAAGGGAAGGATGAGGAAAAAAAAAAATCCACGGGTAACTTAAATGCACAATTATTCTTTTATTCCAAGAAAGTAAAAATTATCTAAAAATGGTAAATATTATTTTTTTAAAAAAAACTTCTATCAGTGAAAGTTACCAGGAAAAAAAAAAAACAAATGCAAAAAAGCCAGTTTTATGTTAGGTAATAAATTATGTCAAAAGGAAAATTATTCAGTGGTAACCAATAAGTCTGAATGCTTAATATTGTCTTATTTTCTTAAAATTAATGATGCTGAAATCCAGTAATAAATATTTTAATTAATAAACTTTTTCTCAAATTCATCTCATCCCCACTATCTGAATAAAAAACACAGTGTTTCAGATAAATGATTGACTGAAAAAATACACTGGGTTTGTCTACAGTTTTTTTTTAAAAAAAAAAGATAGGCAATTGAACCATTTAATAACATTATGTTTTGTAAAACATATATCTGCCATTGGTAAAAGCTTTCTTTAGTGTTGATCTGATTTGTTGTTTTCAGTAATTTAAGAGAGACTTTTACTGCACAGTCACATCTGTTATGTTGGTTGACAGACAATAAATTTAGAGAACACATTTGCTCAGAAGAGATCATACACTGCTGTTCCTGAACTTCAGTGAGCCTGTTCCTTGAATTAATCCCCAGAAAGGGTTAAACAAGACAGTTCCTAACAAGTCAAAGGGCCATGATGACAATTTGCACGCACACACACCCACAAAAAGTAAACTTAAGAGTGATTGCCATCCAATCCTATTTTAAGCACGGATGCAGACCCATTTTCCACAAAATTGAAAGAAAGCAAGCCAAACCTAAGCATACATGGTAATATTGCAGTCATATGACATGTTCTCTAAACTAAAATGTTTTGAGGAAACAAAACAAAAAGATGAAGACAAGTAATTCAAAGTAAATATCTCAGTAAGATAAATTAATTCCACATGGCAAGGGTGCGTCACACCTTCTGCACTGAATTACACAGATGTAACCCCAAAACATATTTGATTGCAGAGCAGAGGTGCAACTAAGAGTGGGTTCGTAAGGGTGTCTTGGTTGCAGAGAGCATGCCAGCTAGATCTTCAAAAGTGTTTGTGATGGCAGAAACTCACAAAATTCATGAAGAACCTGTCAGCAGAACACTGATGGTGACCTAATCTAAATTGGTCTCTATGACTGAAGATGATTTCAAAGAAAATCTTTCAAAAGTATATACTTAAAATTCCACGCCTTTAGCAGGTTACTTAAATACTCCTTTTAAGGACAGAAAATGGTTGAAAGCACTTAAATGCTTTTCTGAAGACCCTACTGGCAACTTTCACAAGTAAATGCAGTGCCCTGTATTATGGACAATGTTTAAGTCCTGTTATTTAACATTACTGTAGATATGTTTACATTACACTGCTATTTCATATTATGTTGAATTAAAAACAACACTTACTGAATGTTCCAAGTACTTTGAGGTAGAAGATCATACTTTATAAATATAAGCATTTATTGTTAAATCAGTGGGGGTTGGAATTTTAGTTCTGCATTTTAAAAGTGATTCAGATTTTCCCCCCAAAATCCTGAAGATAAGCCTTTTCAAACAACTTAGCAGTATTCTTTATGCCCCACAACTAATGCCTATTCTGACAAACCTTTACAGCAAAACAAGAGCACAAAACCAAATACTCAAAAATGAAGACTCAGTTTGCTAATCTGATCACTTTGTCACCACAGAAAAAGAAGTTTCTCCTACACATAAAAGTATTGCCCCAAAAATCACAGGAAATAAAATTGTCATTCTGAAAATAGAGCAGAAAATTAAAGCAAACATGCAATAAATTCTAGTCCATATCTCCAATGGTTTTGTCTTGTAGCACAGCATGAGACAGATTTCAACCCTTCAACTGAAATCAGCTGTGAAGTTTACACAATCATCTGTGTATTTATACCTGCAAAGTTAAAGGGAATATTTGTGGGTTTGACCCTCACTTCAGGTCAGAAAATGCATTAGGGACTATGCTTGTGACTTGACCCTCTCACTAACAATAGGCTTCTGAGAAATAAAGGGAATACTAATTAGTTCCTAATGTAATAGATACAAAAGATACAAGGACTATGAAAAGAGTGTCTTACAGGGAAAGATTTCAAGAACAGAATATGTGCAGGTTAGGAAAGGAGGTTGCAACAAGACCTAATTATGGTTTGACAAATACCTGAGAGGGTTCTTTTTTACAAGCAGCAGGTAGAAATCTGTGCAAAATACGCAATAAGGACAAAGCCCAAAGGCATTATTTGAAATTGAAGGAAGGGTAGTTCAGACATGGTATCAGAAATGGCTTTTCACTCAGAGGATCATTACTAGATGGAATAAATGACCTACCAGGGGCTCTGCAATCCTAATGAATTTTATTCCGGGATAGATATGTATCTATTAGTGCTACATCTGGCCTTTCCTCCTGAAAAGCAGGGGATGGATGAAGCAGGCCTAGAAGTGTCTTCTGCCAAGCCCCTCTGGAGCTCCGCCACGACTCCTGGCTCCGCAGCCCTGTAGTGCCACCTTCTGGGAGAGGCAGCCCCCGGGACCCCCCCTCCCCATCTAGTCACTGGAACTGAAAAACACAGCAAAACTACTGGGTTTGTCTCATTTTCTGGCTGGTCACCAAATCTCACCAGGAAAGATCCCACCGAACACCAGATTCACAAGCAGCAAAATTTAGCTGGATGGTTAATCTATGCTTGAGATTGAAACTTGCAACACCAGAGTCCAGGTTGACTCATCCTGGTCCCTCCCTTGAGGGGGCTGTAAAACCTGGGTTTGCAAACTGATTTTCCATTTTATATTATGAGAGCAAGTTTTCAAAATATTATGAGGGAATGCATTAAAGATGCCCATCTAGGATTCCACCCGGTCCCACGTGTGCATTAAATGTGATGTAGTTAGTTTTGAAAGCTTTTTCTGGTGCTTGTTGGGTGGGTTTTTAAAATTTTCTAGATAAACACATGCTCTATGGTAATAATGAATAATTAATTGTTATAAAAATACATTCCACTGTGTAGCAAAAATAAACATTGAAAAGTGTCTCAGCATCAACAAATAATACTATCAGCTCCTCTTTGTGCAATAGGAGACTGCAAAGAAAACAGTAGACATATTTTAACATCCAAAAAAAAAAAGAGGAAATTCTTACTTTATGGTGAAAGATTTTCAGCATATAAAGACACATTCAAAAGCGTAAAACAAGTATACTACAAAACCTACCCAATTTAGCAGTTAAGAAGTCAACAAAGCACTTTCAAATACAATTTCTCTTCCCCGCAGTCCTCACAATCTAACTAATGGCCTCTAACGTGCTTGATTTTATTTTACATAAACCACTATTATGCCAGCTCCCCTGCTGCCCAGGCTCCCGAGCTTAAGGCTGCTTGGGTAGGCTGATAAGGGGCTGAGAACAGACATGTGCAGAAAGCAACTGCCAGCAAAGGCCTAGTCGTGTCACTCACATTTCAAGAACAGACATAAAAATTTGTCTTGCATCAGTAGTACCTGGAACATTCACCTTGCTGCCAGTAACTGAGAAGGATACAAGAGTAAAGACTTATCCAACCCAGTCTTCCCTCTTATAAGCAATAAGCAGACCAGGATCACAGGCCTAGCTTTGCCTCCTACTTGTCTTTTTTTATCTCTACCTTGCAACTGGGAATCTGTGGTTGCTTTAATTACTCCATTCTACATTGTGATTGGTTTGCTCCCATCTCCTGGCCACCAGGTTTTCTTGACTACTGATCAATTTAACCTTTCAGGTGCTGTTTGCACAAAATAAAAATAGATTGTAAATAAAAGGCAGCCCAAGCACTATCAAGGAACAGAACTTTCTTCCACCTGGCTGATTTTCTGTTTGCTTTAGAAGTTGCTCTTTCACCTGGGAGTAATGACAATTCACGTCAAGAGACAGATGCAAAACTGTTCCTCCAATTATATAATCACTGCAGCTGATAAGGAGGGAGCTGGATTTGGGTTGCCATAGTGTTGGCATATTGCTATGGAGGCTGAGCTCTTCGACCACTTTATCAGCTCTGGTCCAGGAAGAGTAGCCCAATTACGCCTGCTGAATGCCTGTGCTACGGACTCGCTCCTACTTGGAAGGAGCACCCTGGATCAGGGGCTGCCTCCTTTCCCCTCCCACCTCATTTTGATAGAGCTGCTAGGGGCGTGGGTGCTGGGGCAATTTTTACTGTTTCATCTGTATTTAATCAGGAGAGCGGTGTTATTTCTGAAACCCACCACCCCTCCACCACCAAGGGCTACCATAGCACTAATACATCTCCCTAGCTACACTCTCAGATGCCCTTGTGGGGGGCTTAGGAGTAGGGGGCACCTGAGGAGCTCACCAGGGCTGGAGGCCCTCAGTAGGCCGCTGCCCCCACCCCTCCCAGGAACCCTCACACCCAGACCAGGTGTTCAATCACAGCAGGCAAGGGCATGTTTGCGGGCAGGCAAGTTGGCCCCGGTTGAGGGGTACCAGAGGGAGAGGCTGCCCTGCGGGGCGAGGGGGCAGATGAGGAAGGCAGTTGGCCGCGCCTGGGGGTTTCTGCTGGGGAGAGAGGGGCAGCCCGGCGCCCCGCTCCCGCTAGAGCCCTGCTCTTCTCTCGCCGAGGGGAGGAAATGGTTCTTTCTGCTCTGCAATACCGACGCGTGTGTGCAGCCAGGGCTGGCCGGGAAGGGAGGGGAGGGGGTGACAACATGCAGGTAACAGTATAAAAATAACTTCAGGAACGGGAGATCGGGGTTGGGCGGGGGAGGTGGGGGGAAAGGCTTCTGGAGTTTGGACAAAGTTTTACTACAGGGAATAGCTGGGGACGTTTGCTAACGCCGAGGAGCAGTGGCACGGGTTGGTATCCATGATGCGGGCGATCCTGAGAGGAGCTCGGCGAGAAATCACTGCCTCAAGTAAAACCCAACTTTAATACAGGCACTCCCCAGTGTCCCTCATTCTCGCAGTATGTGCGTGTGTATGGTGTGTATGTGTGTAAATAGATAATTCCCCCTTCCCCTCCCCTTTCATGTGAGAGATTAGAAACCGCGTAAGAGAAGGGAACGGCTCCTCTCCCGGTGCCTTAGGAAGCCGTACCCAGATGGGGGTTAGGAGGACTGGGACGACGTTATAATTGCGAAAGATCCCCAAATCCCGGCCGCACTGCGAGTTAATCTTCCTCTGACACAGACGAGCGTGCTGCTCCGCGGCTTCACTTAGCCCCCGGCCACACCGCGCAGCCCCTTCGCCGGGCACCCCTCCTCGCCCCTCGCTTGAGAAAGCGATGACGGCGACTTTATACCAACTTTTCTCTGCCTGGGGTTTCCTATGAAACACCCGTTAGCCCGAGGGGCTGCGGGGGTCTCCCTGCAGCACACCCGGCTGAGAGGAGCTGTGTGATCCGAATGGAAACGGGTGTCAAAGGCTGTCCTCTGCCCCGGCCGCTCCGCCTGCCGCCGGCTGTGGCAGCGGCGGCAGCGGCTGAACTGAACCGAGAGATCACGGACAAAGGCTAGGGGAGACAACGGTTGCTAGATCCTCGGAGGTAAATCTCAGGCTTACCTTGATGGTTTTCTTCTGGAATGTACATCCTCTTGTTTTCATTGACCATTTAAAACGAGTCCAGATTAATCCCTCCGAAAATCGGCTTGGTAAAATTCAAAGAAGAATGGAGCTGCAGAATTTCCCCTTTTATTATTACCTGATTCCCATTATTGCATCAAACACCAAAAACTGATCCTTTCCACTACTGCCTCCTTTAGTGAAATTGCAATGCATCCTCAGTACATCCGGGCCCCTTCCAAGAATTTAGCACAGCACCTCTGGCTGTTAAACCATAAAAAAGAACAGGAAGGGGGGAAACGGGAGAGAGGAGGGGGGTGGGAAAAAAAAAAAGGAAAAAGCAAAAGCATCCAGGACAAACCTCTGAGGGTTAAATGTCTTTTTAAAATCCACCAACTACAAGAGTAAGAAAAGGAGGAAGGAAAAAAAAAAGAGAGAGATGTTCAAACGCTGCTGCTCCTCCTCTTCAAAGCCATTCTGAGCGCGTTGTGTTGGCAGGGAGCTGTTTCTGCAGAGGAAGAGAGCACAGTCCCAGCCCCTTACTCCCTCCCCTCCCTCAGCGCGCTCGCTCCCCGCTCTCTCCCTCTCTCCGACAGACAGACACACTGAACGCTTCCAGATGTTCCAGCTGCGGCGGCTGCACGCAGCCCCCCGCGCACGGCGTTAGGAGCCGCCGGACTTGATCTGAAAGTTGAACGCGCTGCCTGCCTTCACTGCGCCTGCTGAAGTCTTTCTACAGACATGACGTCAAGGAGGCGAGCTGGAGCCGGCTGCCTGGAGAAGTGGGGGGACAGGCGAGGGGAGCGGCGGCGGGGCCGGGCCGGGGGGCAGCAGGACGGCGGGGCGGCAGGACGATGGCACAGCGCTACGGCGCCGCGCTCGCCGGCCCCCCGCTCCCAGCACCCCGCGGCAGCCGGCGCCGCCGTCCCTCCGGCCCCGCTTCGATCCGGTTTCTCAATATTGTGGGCTCTGCCCTGCGGTTCCGCTACGGAATGCGAGTGTGAACTGCATTTCAAGGAGGACAATATCGTTTGCTGAAGCGTGACAGGCGGCATCGTGTGCGAGCGCTTAACGAAAGGGCAGAACGGGCTGCGGTTGTGTTCGCTCCGCGCCGAGCAGGCGAATACGGGAACGGCAGGCAGCGGAAGGGAAAGAGATACCCAGGGATAAGTTGCACAGACGAGAGGATGCACAGATGTTTAAACAGATTAATCAAGCTAGGATTTGCAAAATCCTTGGTGGAAACACCAACGTGCTCCGCTGGTATCCCACTGCTTGCCTTAATTATGCCTGTCACTTGGCCCTCTAACAATTCGAAGCCTCCACAGAGAGCAAAAATGACTTCTTTAAAACGAAATGTGAACTGAATGCAGTATGTGTTTAATGTATCTGGACTCTCCGAGCTGCCATGTTGAACAAGAGATGCAGAGTTCAAAAATACCCCTCAGGAACCACTGCAGAAACTGCCACAACCTGAGAAACAACCGCTCTGGCTTACACGGGGGTGAATGTCCAGAACACCATGCCCTACGTGCAGACCCGTGGCTGTAAATTCTCATGATAACAGAGTATCCATTTAACATCACATGCATGCAATACTATTTGTGGAGCTTAAAACACAGTGATTCTTTCTTTTTTAAATGCTTTTCCATTTCAACCAGAAAAAGAGTATTTTAAAAGTTGATAATAACCCTATAAAGGAATTACCTTCGAACGAACTTAGTGCCATCCCTACAAATGGATTTCAGTGGGATGTATCAAGTATATGTCTCTTTTTGAGGCTTTCCCCCCACCACTTTAAATGAGCTGTCTCTCAGATGGAACTCAAAATATAATAGAAAACACCACCACCTAACAGATTTAGGCAAAGAAACAAGAAAGCAACACATCCCCTCGGAACTACAAGAAAAGCTGGAACAGATATAAAGCACTTACCGAAAACTGGATGCAGCCAAAGCACTTCCTAAAAAAAGGTCATTTTGGTTTCTAATAACCACTGATCACCACAACTTCTGCGTTAGATGCTATTCAAAGGGTAATTCACCAACAACATATTGACAGCATGTAGAGACGCAGCTTTATTTCTGACTCAGGAAGAAGAGTTCCTCTGAGCAATTAAAATCCTCTGTCCTCTATTGCCTAGTTTTTCTCTAATAATGTCACATGCGCTTACCCCATTTAACTTACCAGATCAAGCAAGATCACAGCTGGAGGTGGAATGGCAATATATTAGCTTCCATTTTCAATTTGAGTTGACTTTTTCTTAAAAAAAAAGTCCTCCCTTCACCATCATAAGAATGACTGAACAGCAAATCCTTCACTACCTACATTTGTTGTGTAAATATACATTTTATTTTTCTCCTGGTGACCACAAATCCTTGCCATCTTGGATTGTGCTAACTCCATTTTTTCCAGCCATGAGTCAGCCAAGAGTTGCATGATTCACCCTTCCATGGACGTAATCTCTGGGGAAGAAATTCAGTGCATGCTGATCACTCTTGTACAGAAATCAAACACCAGTGGTGCACCTGTAAATATTGCTTTTGCCCTTCTTGGGTCACATTGCCAGCTAGCTAAGGATTTATATACGGTACTGGTTAAACAGTTAACATCCACATAGCCTTGCCTTATGCCAGCTCACATACGTGTTCAGCCACATACACAAGCTGTCCCTGCCACCTACAAATCTTTTTCTCCGTTTTTTATCCCTCTCTCTGTGCCAAGCTCTCACAGTGGGACACAAGTTGGGCCAATTACCAAAAATCAAATACATAAGAAAAATAGAATAAGAAACAAGAATATTAGCTGGCATTAATTTCTTCAGCAGAAATAAAATTCTACTATAACTTGAGGTTTCCTTACTCAGCAATTGTGATGCAAATAATTTCCTATACAGAGAAGGGGAAAGAAACTGATTGTAGGATTAAGACAGAAAGATCCTGCTAATGAAGGAGAATCAGGTGACATAAGAGTGAACATCACGCCTTCCCCTAAAGCATTTGTTTTGTCAAAGTACGCTAAGAAGATGTAGTTCATGAAAACAGGTTTGATAAAGAGGTGGCATTTGAAGTAAAGGTGCTTGTAAGGTTTTTTTCTTAATAATGCAATTACAGAAATTCACATTTAATAATAATTCTTGCAGGAAAGAACCCAAGGTGTTCCCTTCCACAGAAACCAGGAAAATTCAATTGGCCTAAAATTTATTTCTTTCCATTCTTTACACTTTCTTTCCATTTTTCATAGAAGTAATGCAGAAGGGATTTTATTAGGGATTCCAGAGCAGCAGCTTGGAGACTTCAGGAAGGACAACAGCCCTTCCCTTCACGGCCTCTGAACCCTGAGCTCTACATTCGGGTATGTTCTGGACCAGGACTTTAAAGGTAAAGCATACAGCCTAAGCAAATTAGAAGGCTTTCTATTAATTTTGAATGCCAGATGCTCTGAAAAGCTTTAAGGCCTTCTGAAGGGGGAGCACGCTCAGCCACCTTCAGAGTTAAATCCCCACATACGCAGCCCAAAGATGAGTATACAAGTGAGAGAAAGATCTTAAAAGAATTATTCTTTCAATACAAAAACAATTAGAAAGTTCTTAGTCCCTGCCTGATATGGCAGCCAGCAGATTTAGAGGTAGGATGGACAGCGTAATGACCAGACACAAGGGTATCTCTCACGAAGCTGAATCCATGCTTGTAGACTTCCTCTAAGCAGATGACTACAGATTGGACAAATGATCCAATGTATGTTCAGCCTTAGGCCAGCTCTGAAGTGGAAATACTAGTTTTCTACCCCACAGGAATGCTACGAGGAGAGAAATTGTTCTGCAATTGATCTGAGAACAATAGTAATGAGGGCCATATAAAGCACCAAGACAGAGATTTCTGAGAAACAGCTATTTAAAGTTACGAAGTGTCAAAGATGATTTGTAGGGTGCATAATGTGAACATGCAACAGTCCATTCTGCACGTCAAGATTTTTTTTTGTTCTGTGTACAATGTAGTACTCCTTTCCTCTTACCCAGCCATATATAGAGTACACTGGGCATAACAGCTTCTTCAAAATCCAGTATCAGAACCCGTATCCATCTTCAGAATGGAAATCGCCTGAATAGGTTGCGCAGGAGAACGTCTCCTTAATTCAAAAAGGAAGAGTTACTGTCATGCTATATTTAAAGATGGGGCTAGAAAGCAATGGGGTGAAAACAGATGAGCGAATACAATAGTTCTGCATTGAACTATTTTTATAACTTACAAAATTATTTGAAAGGCTCTTTTAAGCAGTCTCAGTAATTTTTAAATGATCTAGGGTTTTCATTGGGCCTACTGCATAAGTTATCTAGCTATCTAATTGCAGTAGATTATGTTCACACTATTTTGTCAGTAATGCCTTTTACTATAAAATAAGAAGGTAAATTATTCAAAAGTGGAAAAGAAATGTATTTATCCCCAGAAATAGTATTAAGGCTCACAATAGAAATGTGATTCTTTCCAGGGCCAGCTCAGAGGAACAGTGCCAGAGCTCTTTATTACTTTGCTGAAAGGTGTTTTTTCCCCGCAGATTTAAGGTTTTGCACCTCCGCCAACAGAGAAGGCTTCCCATAAGAATCAGCACTTTCTTGCACTGAAAACTATGGGGTTTTTTTGTCACTGATTTAAATAAATGAGATCTAAACACAGTGCAATCTCTGTATGAAGACTTTGACCTTCCTTTTTTCAAAGGCTAACGTGTCGAAAATTCTGGTTTCTGTCTAGTGTCTGTTTCCTTCAGAGCATTCAAATCTAAAGCAATAGCCTGATTAGTCCTGAGTACATTAAAAGAATCATCATGCATGAATAACATAATATTCTTAGCAACTTCTGTCATTTCTGACAATACTGCATTGTTGGTCCCTACACAGTATAATAGAAATGTTGGGTATTTGCTGGTGTTGCATTGCTATGACATTTTTTTTAAATCAAATTTTGATGATGATAGCAAATCTATGAGTATGGATTTCTAAAAATGTTCTTTATTTGAATTTTTTTTAATGGTTTCTTAAATTTAATTGGAATGAAAGCAATTGATTGCCCTATCTAAAGCCATTCAAAGTGCGATCAGAAAACTGCAGACCTTCCAAAACTATCAACTAGCTAGAACACAGAAGACTCTCAAGAAAAAAGAAATCTGGGATCAAGAGAAAAAGAATGTTGATGATAAGGATTTCTAGGTGATTTCATTTCTTAAAATCTGGAACAGTGCCATATGTACAGGAACTTTTGAAACGTTATACAGTCAGAAAGACTGATTTTCAAAGTCAGCTTGGAAACCTTAGCCGTATTTTTCACATTGAAATTAATATGAGTGTTTACTTGGCTTTGAAGTTTCAGCCATTAGCTTTTACATTTACATTCAAATGTCAACAAGCAACTACAAAAAAGTTAGAAGGAAAATTACAAGATTTGTCCGGATATTTGCATGGTCTACTAAAGCATATTAAGGCCTAGTATTGGTAAACAATAGAGAACTAGGGGGAAAAAAAAAAGAGAGATCTAAGGGAAGAAAATGAAAAAATGAAATAATTGACAACTGGGTAGGAAAGTGGCTAGTAATTAGAATAAACTGTCATTAGACAGAGAAGTAAGTAGATGAAATTGATAGCCTTTAAGTAAGTTTTCATTTTCTAGACTCCAGAACCTTCTAGAAAGTAACCTGGATATCTGAAAGTGTGATTTTATTCAAATCTTCCTAGCCATCTTAGCTTTCAGCCATGATCTGTGATTTCAATGGGTGGTGGCAGTGGTGATTTTTTAAATTCCAGCTGCAGAAATTAAAGAGCTCACCATTTATCCTGGTAAACAGGTGATTAGTGTTTAATGATTACTAGGTAGCATTGTATGAATTTATGCACAAATATGAAGTGTAGCAGCAAACAAATGCTTGAACACACTGAAACAACACAGCAGGCATTTATCCCAAGTAAAATGTAAATGCAGGTATGCTTATCAGACTTGAAGAGAATGCGTGGCAGTTTTCACTCTGCCATTGCCATCATGGACACCCAGCCTCAGGGCTAATTAGTGTGCTGAGGAAGGTCTAACACCTTTCCAGAATTTTGAAATAGAAGTAGTCTCTGTTCCTCAAAAAGGGAAAAGGTCAATTGTTGACTCTGCCATAAAAGCTTAAGGGAAAGATTTAACTTAATAAAAAGCATGGCACTGTTTCTATTTTAGATAAGAAATAATTGGGCCTATCTAGATTGGGATATGCACTGATACAAAGAGATTTAAATTCAACAGTTCCTCATTATCTACTGCCAATTAAAAAAAAAAACAACAGAAAAAAGCAAAATAATTACTGTTAATAACAGTCTAAAATCATCAGTCAAACAAAAGACGTGACCTAATAATGTCTACAAGGAGATCTACAATGCAAAAATAATGTTTAATCCAATCAGCCTACACTTTGGCAAAAAAAAAAATCATCATGCAAACTGTTGAGGGTATCTTAGATACTTGCGACTGCTTACACAACAAAAAGGAACAAGTTATTACCATTCTAATCTTCTAACATAGTTCTACAAAATACTCAGGAATATCTAGTTTGTATCTTGTTCGTAACTAAGTACCACACATAAACTGAGATTTAGGGTAAGTACGAAGAAGGACTTTTTTTGGAGGGGATGGATTCTTCAAAGAGTAAATTTTTGCAAGCTGTTGAGGAAGACTTTACAGTGAGTAGAAGGATTACATGATGTTGGCATTTGGAAACCTCAGTGGACCTAATTATTAAACAATGAAAACTATACAAAGTCAAAATAAGAAGGCAATGTAGAAAAATATATTTAGCCAGTACAACCAATTCCATGCAAAAAAGTCAGAAACTGAGCTCAAAAAAAGAAAAATTAAATGTAGAGGTGGGCTACAAGACCAAGTTCCTTCCTTCTCCTTTGGCATTTAAAATCTTGGGATTTCTAAATCTGCATTGTCAACACAGAAAATTATTGACAAACTCAAAGAAACCAACAATTTGGAATTCTGACAGATTCTGTAGGATCTACAATAATCACTAATGAGATAAAATGGTCTAAAAATACATGGTCTTATGTATCAGCCCCAAGGAAGATGATTAGATTAATTCAGTAGTAGAGTCAGTTACTGTGATATTAGCCTTACATACAATGTCAAGTATTTAATTTTGCACAATGAATCTTTCTATACCGAAGGACTAAATTTGCTTAGCAAGTATATCTGGTTATAACGCAATCTTTGTAGTGTTCCGACTTTTTTCATGATTGTTTCTTTCCAAAGTCACGAAATTCACAACCCACCCAGCAATGAGCCCCTGTTTCAACTGCACCTTTAATTCATGTAACCTTAAAATCTGTTCCACAACTTGCATTTCTCCCAGTGCCTTCTGTTAAACTGACTGGTAATTGCGTTTAGCTGAATAATGATTTGTGGTCAATTCAAACGGGCACTAAGTTAAAGGCAACTTCGATGTAGCAATGTTTGATTTCAACCCCAGTTTCCAGAACTGTATAGTTATAGTCTACATCTACCTGAAGGGAGGTTGTAGTGAAGTGGGAGTCGGCCTCTTCTCCCAGGCAGCTAGCGATAGGACAAGAGGACATAGCCTCAAGCTTCGCCAGGGGAGGTTCAGGTTAGACATTAGGAAGCCTTTCTTCTCAGAAAGGGTCATTAGACATTGGAACGGGCTGCCCAGGGAGGTGGTGAAGTCACCATCTCTGGATGTGTTTAAGAAAAGACTGGACATGGCACTTAGTGCCATGGTCTAGTTGACATGGTGGTGTCAGGGCAATGGTTGGACTCGATGATCTCAGAGGTCTCTTCCAACCTGATTGATTCTGTGATTCTGTGTACATTTCATTATGGTTCCATCTTGACTAATTGTTCTCCTAGGACATCGAAATGCTCATTTAGTGGGACTTTATTAAAGTGCTACAGAAGTTCTAGAAGTGTGAAACAAAGTGTTTCAAAGTGTACTTTGCTGGAGAGATATTAAAGGCATCCTGGAAACGTTTCTGAATACTGTATAAATTAAATCTGCTCCAATTGCATGGATTTGGGCTTGCACACAACAGTTATTCGAATAGCTTTAATTTTAAAATGGTTGTGTGGCTGTCACCGTTTGTAAACTCCACAACTGCTGCAGAATATTCCAAATACTTGTAGCAATATGTAATGGGTGGTTTCCTGAATATGTGCCCTCCCAAAAGCTTGCTTAGCTGCAGTGGAACCTTGATGGAACAGAAGCAGTAAAATAGGTGAAGTGACAGGCAGCAAAGCTGAGAGCATCATTTGATTTGGGGGACAATACAGTGAGGTAGGTTTTGAATCAACATAGTGTAAGAGATATTCATTATGTTTACAGTTTCTCAAAAAAAAGCTCTAGCTTTAGAAGCTGAGAAAAATGTTATACTGTTATTTAAACTACTCCTCCAGCATGCAATCAGAACAGTTTATTTATGTCTCCCCTTTCATTTCTTCCCATCTTTGCTTAAACATGGAGACAGCAAAATGAAACAAATAAACAACTCTAAAATCTTAACTCACTAGTTCCACATGTTCTGAAGGAAATATCTATATTTTCTTAACATAAATAGTTAAGAATTCAGTCATTTTATAATGCCATCGATGTGTACACTGGTTTATAAGAGTTGCCTCTCAAGAACTCCATGAGACCAAGAATGACCAAGTTAAGCTCCTAACATACATACCAAAAAAAAAAAAAAAAAAAAGCAAAAAAAAAGCAGTTTTATCTAAAGGAATGCATCATATGAAGTAAGCTGTCCAGATCAGGTTTAATATCCTCTTTGATTTAGGGTGAGAGTAAGTGAGAACTAGAGGAAGACCACCTTTTGCTGAAACTTAAAATAGTAAGAGTTTTACACTGAGGGGAAAACATGTTGCCTTTTCACCAGCTAATCAAGACTCCGCTATTTCACAAAGTAACAAAACAGGTAGGTTTCAGAATAGGTTACACGACCAGCCAAAGCTGCTTGAGCTATTATTCATAATTTACCCTTTTTCAGAGCACCATGGAATGTTTCAGTCTCTATTTAATTTCCCCTTTTACACTGTGGGAAGAAAAACTAATAATTTTTTAATAAGAAAAAAGAAATCAAAAGAGAATCAAAAATTCATGCCAATTGCACATATAGCAAGCACGTGCAATTGCGACACCTAATTCCTTGCTTTTATACCTCCTCCCTGTCCTATGCTCCCCACCTTTCTGCTTTGTTTTCTTAAATTGGAAAAAACAGGAGTTGCATCTTATATTTCTGTAAAGAACTCAGGCCTCGATCCTGATCCAGAATTTTGCACACTAAACCAATAAACTGATAAAATATAATACTTATCATAAGTAATCTTACAAATTGGGAAAAAAGAATAAATGTCTGACCCAATGTTGCGCAAGCAAAAAGCTGTAAAGAGAAGCGAAAAGGTCGCACTTCCCACTTTGTTCTCCAATTGCCTTTTCATATGTCCTTTATATCTCATTTGCTTGTGTTTCCACAGGACCGTTTTGAGTCTTCCTACTTCAGAAGATCAGGTGACTGAAAGCAAGATGAGAGCTCCTTAATGACTAAATTCCCAAAGAAGTCTCCCTATCCAGTTCCTTGTTTTTTTCTTCTAGACTTCCAGAGCAAGACAGAGTCAGGCTCTTTACAATAGATACAAGTGACAATGGTCATAAACTAAAACAGAGGATGATCCAACTTGACATAAAGAAACTTTTTTCATCCTGAGAGATGTCAGGCACTGGACCAGGTTTCTCAGAGGAGCTGTGGTATCTCTTGGAGGTTTTCAAAGTCAACTGGACAAAATGCTAAGCTAGTCCCTGCTTCAAGCAGGGTGTTGGAGTACGTGACCTCCAGAGGTCCCTTCCAACGTGAATTGTTCTAAGACTGAAAGAAGTAAAAATGCCAAAATTTTTATGAAACTTCACTGGTGTTTCTTTTATTGCAATCAGTTTAAAATGCCTGCTGATATACTGCAATTATGAAGCAAGAACAGGTGAAACAAGATTGTTTATTCACTTTCAGCTGTACTTTACCATCTTCCTTTAGTCTGGAGGGTACTCCTCTTGCATCAAAGGAACACAAAAGGCTCAAAATCTTACTCAGTTCCATCTGTATCATCATAAAGCAAAAGGCTTGATCATTCATTTAACTGAGTAATTGCTGGACAGAAGTAAGGATTTTTTTTCCCCTTTCAGTCTTGTAGGAGAGTCTCTGACTTTTACAATTACTGTATCATCTGCTGCCATCTCCTGCAGAAACACAGCTTGAACTTTGGAGGAAGACAGGAAAATGGAGGTACCGACATTCTGAGCTTTCTAGTGGTCAGTGCTGCCTTGTCAATCCCAAAGGAAAAGTGTGGCCTGCAAGTTCCAGGTTGGTAGAGTTGGAGAATGTAGAAAATTAATATTTAAATAATACAGGACTATTCCATCCTTCTGATTCCATTTCTCTTCCATTCAAGTCTGTAGTGTTTATGGCAATTGCTGCCATATACAACAACGGCTCCTGGTTTTCACTGCAGCCTGAGGAAGGAACTCTTATCAGCACAAGCACAACAGTGGAGCTTATGCAGTATATAGCAGAGCAAATCCACAGTACATGAGCTGCACAAAGAGTACCTGATTTAATAAGACATGTGACCATTGTTCTAACATGAATGGGCATAGCCTTGTGCCCAGGGGATGGACTGACAGATTTCACATTTTGAACATCTGTATTTAGCTGTACATTACTGTACTGCCTGTTTTGCAGCCTGACTGATGTCTAGAAGTGAGAGACTCAATTGAAGAAGGAAGAAACTAGAAAGGAAATTCTATTCTCAAAAGAAAATAAGTTGATTGATAGAAGAAGAATGCTACAAAGGGAAAAAAAACCAACAAAAACCAAACTAAAACAAAAGAAACCCAAACCAAAAACCAAAACAAACCCTGCTTGGCCCAGTGACCCAAAGACATGCCAATAAGATCATCCTGACCACAGCCCGAAATGACTCCATATCTATACTTACATAAACCTTCCTTTTTGTGCTACTCTAGTGTATCAGATAGCTTCAGTTTACCAGAAATAGAACTACAGAAATAGATCTATAACCATATATAAACAATTTTCTTCTGTGCTCCTCCAGTTTTAAAAAATCATTTTAAAATCATACAGCTATATTTAAACTATATTTTTGCAGCTTAACTGGCCTAGCATATCAAAACAATGTAGTCATCAAGAGAGTTACAAAGACAGAGGAACAAGCAAACTATGAAAGAATGGCAGATGGTATTATTGTCTAAATGGAATCAGGCTGGTGGTCAAGTCTAATCATTCACTGAAAGCTACATCACGCCTGAACTTTCGCACAGGAAGAGCACATGGCTTAAACATGTTCAGTGAATTTATTTTACAAATATTCTACCAGTGAATAATAATCATCAAAATCCAGACATGCTCCCCAGTGCATGGGAAATCCACATACTTTTCAAGGGAACTAAATATATGTATTTGCTAAGACCAAACCTATTTCCACTGAAGCTGTTGAATCTGACAAGATCTCACACAAGAATTATAGTGATGTAGGTCAATCATCAGTTTTACCAAATTACTCCCAACTTATATTATTACAAATGATATCAGGATGCCATTTAGTCTTCAATGAAAGTAAAATCTAACCCATAAAGATGCATCTGCACTTCAGTATTCAGCAAAATGGAAGTGATGAATCACACTCTTGCCCTAAGAGTAACACAAAGGAGCAATCAGCTTGAGCTGATGTTCTGGCACTAGTTAAGAACATACTTGTAACTCCCCATGTTCTAAGTTTCTCAGTCCTCGAGATGAAGCTCCCATAGTTTGCAGCAGCATCAGTCACTGATGATATTCAGAGTACCTTACATGCAAAAAACTTCAGAGCACACAAAAATTGTTTAAAAATAATATCACTAGTCACAAAGATAGAATTGACATTTGAGTTAAAGCTTCGTTTTGAATTAACACTGCACCGTACTTTGAGACTGGAACTGAAAAATGCCATGGGAAATTATTTAGTGATTGTAAGAATTTGGTCAGAATATAGTTATAAGAACAGGAAATTAGCTTGGTCCTCTAAACTTTACGAAAATGTTGAGTGAGATCTATAACGACCATAAATTGTTGAGCTATCAGATATATGTTAGTTACAGAAAGGTAGCATATTAGGCAGCACAGTGAAACCCAAAGCATGTAGTTTTGTGGGCTCAGTACTTACTCCAGGAGAAGAATACAATCTGCTCACTAGTTTTACTACATCTGGTGTCACCCTAAATTCTACTTGAACTCTTATTTGATTAATAACTATGACTGATTTTGCTTATTTTGCAAGAGTTCAATTCCCAGTAAGATGGCAAGTAGAGCAATAAAAAGCTGGGCTACACTACAGTAAAGAACCAAATTATAATGCTTACATAGCATCTTTAACTCTTTAAAGCATTGCAAAGCATAGGCTAATTAATTTTTAGAGCATCTATGAAGACAGCTAGTAAGACCTCGTGCTTTATGCTCAGATTCAACCAGACCAAATTGCAGCGATCTTGAAAACTTTCTTGTAGCAAAACCACACTTATGGGGGTAAGATCAAATGTATTTTCAAATAAAACAAGAGTATCAGGTCAATTATGTGTTAGGAAATAAAAAGGTGACTAGGTGGCTGCCTAGCAGTATTCTTACATGCTAACATTCCTCTCTCTGTCCATAAATACCTCTGAGAATAAATGTTAAATGGACCCTCAGAGAGGAGTGTATTCCTTCAACTCTGTAGTTAAAAAAAAAAGCTTGTGTGTTTTTTAAAAGAAAACTTAAGTTCTACACCAGCTTCCACCTACTTATTGTTTTTCTTTATATTCTTAGTGCTTTAGTATACAATAAATACTCTTTTCTTAATAGATCAACCAATACAGTTAGAAGTATTAGGTCTTTCAAATGCAAAATGAATGGTAGACCATGGGGAGTCAAGAGTAAGGGGTAAAAGGTAAATCACAATCATACTTCCAATTAATTTGCTGTTTCCTGTCAGCCATGACTAATGAATACAGGCCATTATTTCCAAGCTGATATAGCCAGAAGATGTAATGTGATACAGTTAATATTCATGGTTGCATGTTGCCTTCTCTTGACTCATCAGGAGTGCTGCTTCATGCCGGTTTTGGGGAGAAGGCTGCAAAGCCAAGGCGATCTGTCATTCTAAGGAAACATGAAGCAGGAACTTCTCTTTGTTCAGACAGGCTTTGGATTCTGTAGTTAGCACCCAAAGTTTTAGGCAGACTTTTTTCTTCAAATTTTTATTTAAGAGGGTTGTCACGGTACTGGTAATATTTTCAAATATTGAAGAAAGTGAAGCAAAACCCCTCTTCAAAACACATTCAAATTTACAGTTTTGATTTGGAGTTGTGGATCATTGCTCCGAGGGCACTTCTCTTCCCACCCCCAAGTGTGCTCTAAGATAGTATTTGAAAAGTCAGAGCAGTAACTCACAACATTTACTTTACTCCTATCACAATTTAGCATTTTACAAAGAATGTGGAAAAAGTTCTTTCATTGAACTGATAAGCTCAACATGAGCCAACAGTGCGTGCTTGCGGCCCAGAAGGCCAACCGCATCCTGGGCTGCATCAAAAGCAGCGTGGCCAGCAGGTCGAGGGAGGTGATTCTGCCCCTTTACTCTGCTCTCGTGAGACCCCACCTGGAGTACTGCATTCAGCTCTGGGGCCCCCAACATAAGAAGGACATAGAGCTGTTGGAGCGAGTCCAGAGGAGGGCCATGAAGATGATCAGAGGGCTGGAGCACCTCTCCTATGAAGAGAGGCTGAGAGAGTTGGGGCTGTGCAGCCTGAAGAGAAGGCTCCAGGGAGACCTTCTAGCAGCCTTCCAGTACCTGAAGGGGGCCTACAGGAAAGCGGGAGAGGGGCTTTTTACAAGGACAAGTAGTGACAGGACAAGGGGGAATGGTTTTAAACTGAAAGAGGGTAGATTTAGATTAGATATTAGGAAGAAATTCTTTACTGTGAGGGTCGTGAGACACTGGAACAGGTTGCCCAGAGAAGTTGTGGCTGCCCCCTCCCTGGCCATGTTGAAGGCCAGGTTGGAAGAGGCTTTGAGCAACCTGGTCTAGAGGAAAGGTGTCCCTACCATGGCAGGGGGGTTGGAACTAGATGATCTTTAAGGTCCCTTCCAACCCAAACCATTCTATGATTCTATGAAAAACACCACAATATGTTACATTCTTTGCCTGAGCCTTAAAAGAGAAACACAGGATACTTTTTTCACTCTTTCAATCCCATCAGTATACGATTTCTCAAATTAGGAAGCACTTCCAAATGGCACAAATTTGGATACACTTTTGATACTGGAGCACTAATTATTGCCACAACCTTAAAATCAATTGGGCCACATCCTGCAGTACTTGACATTCATCCAGGTAAAATGTTAATCAACCTAAATAGTGACTTCAAATCAATGATGACTTCAGGATTCCACATATTGTTGCTTTTCATTTTTAATAAGGATCGATTTTGAAAGTCCATGTAAGCTTCCCTCACAGGCAATTAAGGAAACTTTTGATGCTAAATAATCCAGTTTTGAATTTTAATCTATTTCTAGAACACAATTTCATCTTAACTTATAGCACTTTGCTGGGAATAGAATAGATGGTGCTAGATGGGAATCCCATCTACAGATGGGAATTCCCATAGTAAGCAAAAGTATTTTTCTAATATCACTTTCCTCTGTTTTAATTTGAAAGATCTAATTTCTATGGCGTATGTTCTGGTACATGGTATATTCTTTTCTTTAATAAACGGTAATTCAACTATTTGTCTTTGTAACCTCTAACTATAAAAAATGCAGAATATTTTTTTTTCTTTATAACATTTAGTAACACGAAAATACTCCAAAACCTAGACTGGAAGAAAGTATTTTCAGCTAAATTACATTATCAAATTTCATGCAATTTCTATTAATAATATCAACTAAAATCTGGTTTTGCTTTTCATACTGAAGTGGTACATCTGATCTTCTCAGGCACAAATGCTATTTTTAAATAAAAAACTGCTTCTATAAATATTTCAGCTTTAAACACCCATAATTCAGTTCCTCTTTTTTCACATCTAGAACTGCAGCAGGGCCTTGGAGAGGTTAAACAACTACAAAAAACCCGAACATCCACATAATGACTGCTAGTAGCATTTCCCCATGTTCAAAGCAGACTGTCCATAATTCAGAGGACAAGACAAGGTCACTAATAAACATCAGTGAACTGTGTCTGCTTTTGCAAGTTCCACATAAAAATAGTGCACCCTAGGAACAGAAAACAGACATCATAGATCGGTGCACATCAGAACACACATGAACACAAGAAACTAATCATCTTTCGATTGCAACAGGCTCTGACACAATTATTTTGCAACACTAGCAGCCCTCTCCTTTGTATAGGATTAAAAGAAAGGAAAAAAATGTTGTTTTGTAACTTTAAACAATTGGAACTAATGCCAGAACCAAATTCAGCTCTTTGTAGACAAAAGTAAAAGACTACATTTGGCCTGTTATGGTCGGCACATCTGGCAGAACTGGACCTGAAAAACTATTAACACACATCATGAATGTGTCACCAATTGAATTATCATCTCCCACCAGAAAAGACGCATGCAGCAGGGTGGGAACAAAGAAGTTTTCCACCACCTCACTTCTTCTGGATGTAAGAAGTGATTCCAGGAGGGACTGAGTGTATCACTTACCTGCAGCTATCTGTGTCATAGAATATTTGACAAAGCAAAAAGCACTCTGCACTCCCCTCTCTAAGTAAACTATCTTCAGCTCTGAAAGGAAAAAACACCCACCAAGTGAACTGAGCCATGAGTTATAAGGTGGGGGAAAAACTACTGGGTAGTCATGAACTCACTGGGTAAAATGTCAGCCTATGAAGGGCCAACACATGGAAGTTACCACAAGTGGTAAATAAAGAAGATGCTCCTGAATCATTTACTCTCATAATAACAAAACATTGAGGAAGAAAGTATTGTCATCCTTAATATCCCAATGACAATCAGTGTTGAATAATCAGAGAAAGATCAATGACCTCTGAATTACTCAAGGCCTTTTTTATCACAGGTACTTTCTCTTATTCAGTAGCTTACTCAACACACAAAAACTGTTCAAGTTCCAAAGGATAAGCCAGAGTATATCTTAAAACACGCTGTATTTGAATAAAAGAGCTGTACCAGCTGTCCCTCCTTCCCTCCATCTCCAAAAAAAAAAAAAAAAAAGGAAAAAAGAATGTGCAAAATATTTTATTTTTGTTTCTTCAGTACTTGGCACTATTTAAGGTATCATAATGCATTGCATCTTCTGCATACTTTTCTTCCTAGTTTTTCATTCTTATCCCTACTCAGCTTTCTGGGTTCAGATCACATTTAAAGTGCCATAAAGAGAGAAAGACAATTTCTTCCTTAATATTGGTTTCAAGACACATCTCGACTTAGCCAAACTGTCATGTCCTCCACCACATGCAGTTAGTAAGGACGTTTGTACTGACATCTTCCTGCCTTTCCCCTCCACCTGTGAGGCACAGTGGAAGCTAGCGTGTTCCTAGCTGGGGGTGGGAGGAGCAGATTTGTAAGCACAGGGTAATTTATTATTGAAACCTGCAGAAATGGAAAGAAACACTTGATATCTCCTTGCTAACTTCTAGTCATATTTCTGCCTAGGTATACCCCCAAGACTTTAGCTTCTTGTAACACTATGAATCAAATTGATTTTTCTCTCTCCTCTGTGCTCTGTGTTCCTCTTCCCAAAGATTCTGGTCTCCCCATTTCACAGGGAAAGAGAGCATCAGGGAGACACAGTTATAAGAATGAAACCCAATCATGGTATGCACGTGTCTTTCTATGACTGAGCCTAATTTTCACATGAGGACATGCAGTCTTCCTGCCAACCTCAGGTGAAAAAGATTTTGTTTGCAGTAAAAGTTTTATGGATTTTTGGAAATAATGAAAGGTCTAGAACACAATGCTGCAAACACTTTTAATCTTCAGGCAGATATCCTCACGACAGAACACTGGTTCATGGCAATTTCTTTGTATTACTTTTCCCATCCATCACTTCATCTCACTCTCCGAGACTGAATTTTGACTTATCTATCTGTTTCATATACTTTGCTAATATCAAATACCCAGGCATTTGGGTAAACAGTGACAGGGGAAAGCTACATGCAAGTAGGCCTCCCTTCCTCAGATTAGAAAACTAATGATCAGAAAATAGATTTTTCAGGAAAGTAACATACATCCTAAAAACCTCCAAAGAAGCCTGAGGATAATTTGGCAAAAATAGTGTCCCTGCAAACCCTAATAATTCACTGACATCTCAGTGAGGGAAACTATATCATTTACATGCAATACTGGCAATATTTCTACTGGCAAACTTTCTGAATACTGGAAATTTTTGAAAAAAATTCTCATTATTTTATCACCAGCAGAAAACTGTCCATATAGATGATGTATTAGGTATCTTCAGAGGTATTTCATTAATATGGGCAAACCTTGGTTGTAAAGAGGTTAACAACTTCACCAAGCTACATGAGATGAAGAACTACTGGATAGTGCATTAGAAATAAAAGGTGGAAGTGATTACAAATGAAGAATTATGTTGATCATTATAATAAGAATGAAAAGAAAAAGATAAACAGTAACAGTGTTGACTTTTAAGAATTATTTCTAAAAGACGTAGGTGTATGGCTAAAATACATTAAAAATTTTCCCCATACAAATTTCTGCTTGATAGTGTCCATTTAACTTACAGTCAATAGACTTCATTTAAAGAAAGGGCACCAAGAGAGTCCACTATTAGGAGCTATCCAGAATTATTTCCAAGTTAGTCTGTGTGTTGACAAGCGCTTTTCTAGACATGTCACAGGCGTTCATGGGTTTGCACTAACCAGGCCAAAATAATGGAAGTAAATATCTAAAATCCTTGTTGATTCACTGACCAGGCACCTGGGCAGGACATGCAGAGCTTTATCTACAAAGGAACATAGGGGCTAAAAAAATACATAGATTCTTGTCACTAAGCAAGATTTTGTGACTCTGCAAGTAACAATAAGAGACCTAATTCAAAACTTACTGAAGTCAAAGAGTCACATTGACTTCAGTGAATAATGCAGCCATCCTAAACAAAGATAGAGCTACTAAGTTTTTCCGAAAGGTCCTTTCAGAAGGAAGAGCTGCAGTTTCAAAGGTTAACAGGAAGAACTTGGTAAATTATTTCACCTCTAACCACAAATGTATTTTGCCTCTTCACTCACATTGAACAATTGCAGACTTTTCCCCCTATTTTTACTTAAAAATAAGACGAATATAGTATTTCTGCATCTCACTGAGATAATATTTGTGAAGATATTTGAGATCTTGTAATGAAAGAACTGAAAATCCATATTAGTACACATGAACTATGGTGTTACTAAATGGTACCCTGTAATTTGATTTTCAGTTAAAAATAACCCTCTTTTTTTACACAACGTAAGTACAAGGCAACACTACCACAAGACATTCTTTTCAGTTTTTGATAGCAAAGTTTTAAGTGTTTGGATTTAAATTTCTCAGGTTGCAGCTTGAATTTACTGTGCAAGTTTCTGGAAAAAAAAAATCAGTCATTTCTAAGAGAAGGGTAGGAAGTGCTCTTTCTTACAATAGTCAAAAATTCATATACTAGAAATTCCCAACGAAAATGGGTAACAAATGTTTCAGAGCTACAACTTGCTCTGAATTGCCCAGTAAAATTGCCCAGATTTCAAGGCCTTCTGTCATGCACATGACCTGAATCTTGTCAAATTACAGTTCCGTAAAAGAATTGTGGCTTCCATATGCTCAGTATGGAAAAAGAACAAGCTATAGGGCCAGAAACGTCCCTGACCACAAGAGTCACTGACCTCAGAAGCTAGACTAGAACTCCACACTCTAGCACTCTTCTGCTCAGAGAGGGTAGTTTCCACATCTTCTGCAGGTGTAGTCCCTGTTTTCTCTCCAGGGCTGACATAACAGTATGATCACCTATACTTTGTTATCAGTTACTCCTCTTTTTCAAATGGCAAAATAAGGGCTATGAATAGAAATGTGTCAGCTGTTCTAATAAACTGTGCAGTAATAACATTCTATGTATTTAAATTTGGGGGTGGGTGAAAGTGTGTGTTTCAGGAGATGCATAACAAGAAAATTACATCCAAAAGACTGTGTGAAAGAAACAAGAATTAAGCCTGGCTGAGTAACCCTGTAATTCTCTTTCCATGGAGTTAACGTCTTACAATATTTAAGTTATGTTCAAGTACTACTTTCTCACAGGACCACTAGAATACCTTACTTGTATGATATTGATTTATCTTCTCTCCCTTTGGAACAAAAGGACTGAGTAAAGAGGTTGTATTTACAGTAAAATCTCTGCCCCTAGGAAAAACACACATCTCTAGACTGAACCAAACTAGTATTACTGTAGCTCCAGGCAGGAGTCACAGTCTTTGCTGATGGACAACTGGGAAAGAGCAGTCTGAACACACTTGTTTTTAAACCATGATGTCATGGCCATTGGGAGACAGCCAGCTTATCATTTGGTACTCCAAAACAAGATGTAATCCTTCTTCCTAAGCAAGAACTTGCTAGTGGTTCAATGAAAGTGATTAATGAAAATTAATTTTCCATCATTTATAGTGGGACAAAGACTGTTATTGTATTTACAACTCTAGTAGAATGCTTTGATGGCAACATTCATTAGAAGTTGAAAAAAATTAGCAACTTGGGGCTTGGGAGACAGAACTCAACTTTTACAATGATGCTGAAAATGTGATTTCTTCAGCAGCAGATTATCAGCTGGTCTTCTGGGATACTAAATACCTCTATGAGCCTGGGCCTTCAATGACCTAATTATTCAGTCTTATTTTTCAGTAATCTGCTGTTTTCCTTGTCCTTTGGTAGGATAAGGAAATGTCCTATTTTTTGACACTGCCCTCATGAATATCCTATCCTCAAAAAGAGGGGGACAAACAACCCAAATATGTGGAATGAGGAAATACTTCCAATCATTAATCTGTGCATACAGATGATGTACAGGAAGAATACAGATAATGCTGTTCCCATTTTATAACTTGTTGCACTTTCATGTTTGTAACATAACAAGCAATATATATTTTAATTAAATATAAGGTTGATTTAATATTCAGTGCAAGAAACAGTGTTACAAGATTTATATGGCTGTGTTAGCTGTACACTGTGAAATTAATAAGTTTTGTTTCTGCAGCTTTATAGCCTTTCAAACATGCAATAGCTTGCACTATATCAGGTCCTAATTTCATCTCCGAGTACATAACATGTATGTGTATAGTTGTCTTATTTTCCCACAAGACAACTTTCTGGTGTTCTGAATAGTCATAAACTTCAGTTTTCAAATCATAAAAACATTTCCCCCTCATTTGCTTCCCTTCCCTTTGTTTAGAATGAGTAAGCGAAGCAAACTGATCATTTTCATAATGCATTCCTTTTTCCTCATACAACACATGAAATAATATCTTAAAAATCAAATATTTGCATAAGAACTTGCACATGACCAGAAAACCCTTTTCTAACCTAGTTTGACAAAGGTTACTAACTGCTCTGAACTGATGTGTATAATAGGACTTTCAAATACATGTACAGTGTTTTTTGGAATACTGTGTGGAAAAAAATTTCTTAGTATTTGGTTCCTTGGACCTCTCCTCTTTAACGTGCATATCCTAACAGCATACTGGGCCTGCATTCCAAAAAGTCACCTTGATGGCTCCCTTTAGTCCACTTTCCTGAAATAATGCCCTCTGATACATGGCTCAAATGTATGCACTGGCCTTCCTGTACTAGGCAACTCAACAGTTGACTCTGTACAGTAAAGTCAGTTCACTTCTGTCCTGGTTTGGCCTAAACCAGGCCGATTTTCCTTTCAGTGATTTTTACTTTCAGCTAAGTCTCCTCTAAGTAACTGCACTTTCTGAAACTAACTGCATGTTTTTGCAGACAGTGTCTGCTTCCAGGACTGATAACGCTCGAAGTTTGTAGTTATCACTGAGGCACCGGTAGGGATGTTGTGCAGAAAGGCTCTTGCTGTACTTATTCTTGAGAGAAACCAAGGTCACTGCTGAATTCCTCACTGCTTACGAGTGAAGAGCCGAAGGGGGGTCGCAGCTGCAGGGGGAGCGGACAGGGCAGGTGACCCAAAATTGACCAACGAGGGTATTCCATCCCATACACGTCATTCTCAGTATAAAGCGGGGGATCACGAGGGTCTCGCTCTCTTTCTGCTATGGCCGGTGTCCAGGGAGGACTCCGTCTGTTTTCCTGCTGCCCCCGATCCCGATCCGTGCGTTCCTGAATCCAGCTCTCGACCGTCGCTAGGCCCAGCCTGGGCCTTCCCGGAGCCTGCCCTGCAGTGCCGGTGGTGACGTGGCTGACTTCAGGGGAGCTCAATCTTGGTTTTGTATATATATTTGTATATATTTGATTATTTCTATTATTATTATTATACTTTTTTTTTCATTATTATAGTTTATTAAAACTGTTTTAATTTTCCAACCCAGAAGTCTCTCTCCCTTTTCCCTTTCCCTTTCCCTCTGGGGGGAGGGGGGGGGATAACAGAGGGCATCTGCCGCAGGTTTAATCGCCAGCCCAGCTTTAAACCGTGACAGCTTCCACAGAACAAACAGTGATACCTGATCTTATTAGCCTTTTTACTCTCCCGAGAATCTTTATGTAATGTTGTATTAGCAGCCTTTACTAAATTAGAAAACCAAAAGGGAAGACAAATCAATATGAATGTACGTTTGCTGATATTGATTTTTCCCCTCATAGTCAGCATGGGAATATTGTGGCTCCTATTAATATAAGGAGTGGGAAAGCTTTAAACGGTTCTGTCTAGATAATTACTCAGTAGTTTTAGAAACTTATTCAAACTTCTTTAGTCTGTAATTTTGAACTAGACATTTCATGAAATCAAATCCTTCTCATGAATAATCCTCTTAAGATGTTGATGACAATTTCTTGACGCAGATTATCAATGAGATGACTAGGAGAGGCATTCAACCTGTTACTCATGAAAAGAGATGAAGAGCTGGGCAATGTGAAGGTCAAGGGCAGCCTAGGCTGCAGTAAACATGATATTCTGCAGTTCAACACCCTGAAAGAAGTGAGCAAGGGAAATACTGGAATCACAACTCTGGAATTCAGGATGTATTTCGGCTTGTTTAGGTATGTGTTGTGTGTGATCCCACAGAAGACTGCTCTTGCAGGGCAAAGTGGCCCAGGACAGGTGGTTAGTCCTCATGGACCCCTGTTTCTGTGCACAGGAACAAGCCATTCCAATAGGCAGTAGTGAAGGAAGCGTGGCAGAAAGCTTGTATGGATGAACAGGGAACTCCAATCTGAGCTCAAATGCTTCCCAGGAGGAATACACAGACATGGCCCAAGAATGCAGTGATCAAGTCAGGAAAGCCAAAGCTCAGA
Organism: Nyctibius grandis; assembly: GCF_013368605.1. NCBI lineage: Eukaryota > Metazoa > Chordata > Aves > Nyctibiiformes > Nyctibiidae > Nyctibius > Nyctibius grandis. The sequence goes on along the minus strand of NC_090662.1, from coordinate 72,806,707 downwards.
GGGAGCTGAAATAGTGAAAGATAGGACAGCACATTGGCAGCAAAGGGAAGGCTGAGAAGAATGTGGACCCACAGCTCAATCTGGCAGGGAAACTAGTGACAAATGACATGGATAATGCTCAGGTACTCAATGCCTGTTTTGCCTTATGTTTTTGTTCGGGTTTTTTTTTCTTCCTAGTAAGGTTTGTCTTTAGGCCTTCCAGGTCTCTGAGCGCAGTGGCAGTCTGTGGGAGTGGAGCACTTAAGCCAGCAGGGCATACACAGATCTTTGGATTGACATGAGCTGTATCTGAAGGTGTGGAGAGAGCTGGCCAGTGTCACTGCAATGGCATTCTCTCATTTTTGAAAGATCCTGACTATCAGGGGACATTTCTGATGACTGGAAAGGCAAACATCACACCCATCTCCAAGAAGGAGGACCCAGGGAACCATAGGGCAGAAAACCTAACTTCAATTCCTAGGAAGATTATGGAGTAAGCCATCCCAGAGGCCATATTGAAGCACATGAAGGACAAAAAGGAACAGCCAGACTGGATTTACCAAAGGCAAACCATGCTAGACCAACCTGACTACCTTCCATGGTGAGATTACCGGCTCTGTGGACAACGGGAGAGTAATGTGTGCCAGTTACCTTGACTTTAGCAAGACCTTTGACAGTCTCCCATAACATTTTGTAGCCAAATTGTAGAGATGTGGACTGGATAAGTAAGAAGGATGAAAATTTCCTCGTACTGGCATGTTCAAAGGGTTGCAATCAGCAGTGTGCAGTCCTACTGGTGGCCAAATACTAGTGGCATATGTCCCTCAAGTACTGAAATTGGGGCCAATACTGCGTAACACCTTTATTAACAATCACGATTATCAGAGAGAGTGCACTCTTGTCTAGCTTGTGGATGATACCAAATCGAGGGAGAAGTCAATCTGCTGGAAGGCAGAGCTGCTATCCAGGGGGACTTCAGCAAGCTGGAGAAATGGACTGACAGGAACCACATGAAGTTCAACAATGGCAAATGTAAAATCCTGCACCTGGGATGGAATAATTCCATGTACCAGTAGAGGCTGAGCAGCAGCTTTGCAGAAAAGGACCAGGTGTTCTGGTAGACAATAAGATGAACATGAGCAAGTAGCATGTCCTGGCTGTGAAGAAGGCCAATCACATCCTGGACCTAATTAGCAAAAATACTGCCAGCAGGTCACAGGGAAGTCATTCTGTGAGACCACAACTGCAATACCCCATCTAGTTTTTGGCTACCCAGTATAAGACATTGACATACTGGAGGAAGTCCAGAGCCTTTAAGAAAATTAGGGGGCTGAAGCATGTGGTATATGAGGACAGGCTGAGAGAACTGGGCTTGTTAAGCTTGAAGAAGAGATGACTAAGGTAGATCTTGTTGCTGTCTTCATGTATTCAAGGGGAGGGTATAGAGAAGTTGGTGCCAGCCTCTTGTCAGAGGTACATAGTGAAAGGACGAGAGGCAGCAGACAAGTCACAAAGGAGGAAATTCCAATTAGACATAAGGAAAATAATTTTCATTATGAGGGTGGTAAAACACTGGAACAGATTGCCCAGAAACGCTGTGGAATCTCCATTCCTGTTGCTACTGCTTTTGCTTTAAATCAAAGATCTGTTCAGAGTCACTTTTATGGAAAAGGCAAATTTGGGATCATTTATTTCTGTTACTGTAACAGCTTAAGTACAGTATTCTCATTCACAGAACAAAGATCATATTCCTCAGTACTGCAAGACACCTGAGAATCAATGAAACAACAGTCTTAACATGGTTATAATTCTCTCCTAGGATAGCAAGATGGATTTGCCATGTGAAAGGAAAAACCCATAAGACAAGCCATCTTACTCACACTGAATGAAAATGGAGTCATCATTGATGGAGTTAATGCAGATAACCAAACGCTAGAGGAAATTAAAGTTCAGAAAAGCTTTACATCATTTCATTCCTTGAAATGAGCCCCTCTCCCCTTTTAGGCCTGGGGTTTTTTTTGTATACAAACACACATACATATACTACCTAAAGCTCAGACAAAACAGCTTGGTTTATACAGCTTTTGCAAACAGCAATATCCAAGACAGAATGCTAAAAATAGTACCCTATGCCTTTTCCTCCCTCTATATCCTAAACCACATTTCAAACAGCAGTCTCCATTGACATACAGTTCTTTTTAGGATAAACTGTTGCTGCTATTTATCAGCTGGAATTAATGACACTAAGACATTTGAAAATGTGAGACTGTATCATCTCCCGTGGAACTGTACAGGGGCTTTTACATCTTGTGGCAACTGTTTCCCAGTAGTAGGGAAAACAGAGATGCTTTCTAGCAGCCTCTACCCTTTCATAAATGCTTCCTCCATCATTACATTTCTCCTGATGGTCAACCAACTTCTACAGCTCTTAAGTCTGTGTCCCTTTCTTCCTCAAGCAGGCAGAGAAAACGCCTGTTGTTCTGTATCCCTCAGAAACCAGAGGCAAACAGACAGAAAAAGCACACGATGCTGTGTCTGGTTCCTAATTGCTTAGTGCTGCATGAGGAAAGACTCTCCATACGTTCTGTTCCGTAACAGCAACCACTTCCAACTAGGTCACGTCACAAGCAGCAATTAAAGTGACCTAAAAAATGGTCATGGAAGAAGGATAGTTTCCAGAAATTATGGCACACTGTTTACCCATCCTTGTGCTCAGCATTTCACTCCATCAAAACCTCAAAAAGTCCTCTTACACTACTTCCAGTTATAAAATCTATCTGAATTTTTCTGCTCCAAGATCTACGCAACTCTGTCCTTTCCATTTCATTTTATTCCTAGCAGGTGTCTCATTCTGACTGCAAGCCTCTTTCAGTTTTGCCCCCATGCTAATCCTGCCTTCCGCTCCACTATGGCAAGCCTTGTTCCACCTCAGCTCTGCCTCCTGTACTCCTCATTCTTCCATCCCCTCATCTCATCAGCTGTGACTCCACATGCATCTTGCTTCCCCAGTCTGTACGCTCATGTATTATACTAACAATAACAGAATACTATCACTAGTTCTCTTCTAATCCTTATCTCTCCTTTATAACCCAATCTACCAAGTCATCTCCCGCATTTTCTCTCCCCCTCCACCTTTTCGATTCAGAGAGGAAACCAAACATGATGGCTCTTGCATCAGAAAGTGAAAAAAAAAACCATATTGATTAGAATAAGGACTAAATACGTTGTTTAGGATGTTAAACTCCTGTTTAACGGAGTACATCCTCAGCAAGTTTGCAAATGACACAAACTAGGAGGTGTGGCTGTTACATCAGTCTTGCTGCCATCCAGAGCAACCTTGACAGGCTGAAGAAATGGGCCAACAGGAACCTCAAGAAGTTCAACAAGGGAAGTGCAAAGTCCTGCACCTGAGGAGGAAGAACCGCATTCACCAATATATGCTGGGGGCCACCCAGCTGGAAAGCAGCTTGGCAGAACAGGACCTGGGGATCCTGGTGGACACCAAGTTGAACATGAGCCAACCACATGCCTTCACTGCAAAGATGGCAGATGGTACCCTGGGCTGCATTAGGCAAAGTATTACCAGCAGGTCAAGGTAAGTGATCCTTCCCCTCTGTTCAGCACTGGTGAGGCCGTGCCTGGAGTACCGGGTCCAGTTCTGGACTCCTCAGTACAAGAGGGACATGGACATACTGGAGAAAGCCCAGTGAAGGGCCACAAAGATGATTAAAGGTCTGAAGCATCTCTCCCATGAGGAAAGGCTGACAGAGCTGGGACTGTTCAACCTAGAGAAGAGAAGGCTTACAAGGATCTTACCAATATATATAAATACATAAAGGGAGGGTGTGAAGAAGGCAGAGACAGGCTCTTTTCAGTGGTGTCCAGTGACAGGACAAGAGGCAAAAGGCACAAATTGAAACACAGGAGTTTCCCACTGAACATCAGGAAACACTATCCCCCCGGCGCCCACACACACTGTGAGGGTGACCAAGCACAAGCACAGGCTGCCCAAGAAGGTTGCGGTATCTCCCTCACTGGAGTATTGGAGGTCCTGGGCAACCTGCTGTAGGTCGCCCTGGTTGAGGTGGTTGGACAACATGATCTCCAGAGGTCCCTTCCAACCTCAACCATCCTGTGATTCTGAGAGCACCATGAAATGCATTGTATTATCTGATCCGTTAATAACTGAACTCCCTCAGAAGCCACGTAAAACTGTTTCAGAAAGATCTTTCCATAAAGTAGCAAGTCAAGAGTAAATAACAGAAGCACCTAACAAAAATTACCCGAACCTGTTTTAGTTTTACACAGTCTTGATAGGTTTACTAGTGCTTAAATGACACAGCAATTTCACTGTAGATCACAAAGCAAATTCAGCTGAAGATTATAAGATTAATTTAGGATGATAATAAAATTAACAGATTTGGGCAAACCAGCAGGAAAAATAAGAACAAAGAAACCTTGGCCTGTTACTGCTTATGGAAGTTTTTCTTTGAAAAATCCATGTAGTTCATGTTTCTGTCAAGCAAGGTAATATGCCTGTAAATTTAACCTGACAGAAGACAGCATAGCATCACCAGAAAATTACAAAATCAGATTGTAGGAGAGGGACTGCCAAATGCCTTCACAGCTCTCAGAATTCACCAGGGGAAACAAATTCACACAAGTGCAATAAATCCAGACTCAGATACCCACTGGAGGTTTGTGGTGCTAATACCTTTAGTTTCCACTTCAAAATCTCATTCAAAGTGCTTACATCTTTTATTGGTTGCCTGCTGGAAGGTGCCTTTGCCCAAATCCATCCCTCCTAAAAACCAAGGATAGACTGCATTCAATGTTTCCAAGGGCAACACTTCAAATGTTATGAAGTTTTATCTTCTGGCACAATTACACAAATCTGAGCTCCTTTTTCTACCCAGGCCTTTCTTCCCACACCCACAAACCCTAGAGCAACACAAATAATATCCAAAATGGAGAAATAAAATCAAAATGAAGCATTCTTAAGTTTCAGAAAGAATTAAGTAATTGCATTTAAAGCATAGAGGTAATTGTGGATCCTTATTGCAACATGCTGCATAACGAAAGAAAAAAGTCAATTTTCAGTTTGAAAGGAAGTTTACTTTAAAACAAATCTCTCATTGATATTTGCTAGGTAAATAAAGCTAGTAACAAATAAAAATGATCACCCAAGGCGTTATACCAAAATGTAAATATCATGCTATTATAATTTAGGTGATCTCACATTAAAAGTCATGTACAATAGCTTTTGAGCCTAACTTAAACTACAAAAGATACATTTGTGAGAACATTCACAAGCTCTTACCACCTGCAGGAGCAGATATGAAACAGCCATTAGCATCACAAGAATTTCCCCATGGCAATTTTCATAAGCAGCTATTGAAAATAGAAAAAGATTGGGGAAGTATTTGATGCAGAAAACCCACTTTACTTGCCTCGTTATTTTAACTTTAAGGATCCTTCCTCCTATCGTCATTTATCTGTTGTAGCTCTCTAGAATTCAGTATTGTTACAACACTCTAACTTCATTCACTTATGCTATGTCTAAAGCTATGAAATCCTTTACCAGTCTTTATTAAACACCAACATTTTTAATTGAAAATAAACAAACAAAAACCCCCAAAAAAACCAAGAAGATACTTCAGTCACTTGAGAAGGCAATAACGCAAATTCTCTTCATAAAATAACACTGTAACAGCTACAGCTATAACAGCTGTTCAGAGCTTCTCCTTACTTAATCAATTAACTGAAGAGCTAATATGAACGTACAGAACTCATCTTCACAAAAAGATACTTTATCACCACAGTCACAACTCCCTGCGCATCCCATCCCAGCCCCCTGACCAGACTCAGCCCAAGTACTCCTCCAGTCTTGCTACCAGCTTCTTAGCAACAGTAGCACATCTTTGTGGTGACTCCATTTCCTTAATATGGCAGAGCTCCTACGCCAGGTGAGGTGTAAAAACAAGGTCCTGACTTAAGGTAATTATCTAATGGAACTTTTTGTATTAGGACTTAATTAAATGAGGCCATCTTCTCTGTAACTAGTTGGAAAATAGCTCTTTTAGAGCTACAGGTGTTTGATTCTGCCAAATTAAATGGTGATTATCAGAAAGATGTAGTTGGAAAGGTATTATCTTAGGTAAGATATAATTACTATTATATCTCATTAACCTATGGGAAATAACAGGAATGCCCTATCCTCACCAGTATTTTGGTGGTTTGTCTAGGCAATCAACTGTGTGAAGAATGAAGGTGATGGAGCAAAAGAGTTTATGGCAGTTTATCAAGATAGCAATAAGGTAATGGCTATCAACAATATTTTGTTGATTATAAACATACATGTTGTGGGAACAAAATTACAGAAGAACTCAAATACTGGCCCAAAATGGTTGCCTTCTCATAATAAAAACCAGTGTCAATTTTTTAAACTGTAATTAAAGTAGTATGGGGGCAAATGTCAAGGAAAAGTTGAAACCTTATCAGAAAGTTGTAAAGTTGAACCTTATCAGAAATATTGCTGAATGAAGGCACTGATCTCTGCTACCTTAAGTAAACAAAGAAGGTGAAAAAAGCCAACAAGTTTTGACAGTATTTTTTCTTTGTTATAGCAGGAAAATCAACAATGTATGTTTAGAACATTATCGGCATTAGGGAGAGACTGGAGGATGTAATCTAGGATTTTAGTAAGAGATCTGACAGAATCATACTCACAATTGGATAGTTACAGAAATCAGGCAAAGTTTATGGATAAAGGTAACACCTTTTATTGTATCAACTAGTATAACTGGGAAAAAATATTCCACACACAAAAACCTTTTTTAGGTTGATCATTTTCTCATTTCTCCTCTACTGAATGATAAGACACTGAAATCATATAGTCACTTAAAACACTGTAAATCTAACACCGATCAAAATCAGAATTTCTGCTGATTAAATGTACACAAGAAAGATTTCTTTTTCTGTATAGCACTATAATTCAATGCAATTGTATTGGTACAGCCTCCCCCTTCCTCCTCCTGAAATAGTCTTTTCCTGATGTTAAATTTTTTTTTCAGCTCAGATTATGCCCTCCAAAAAGTGATTAAAGCTAAATCAAAAAAATTCTTCACTCCAGAAGAAGAATATCTACATAGGCAGTTAGAAAGAAAAAACTGTAGTTCAATTAACAATAGTGGGGAACTTTCCTTTAGTTCTCCTCCAGCTAGGCCACTAGCAGAAGCTTGCCCTACAAAAAAGGTAAAGCTCCATATCTTGCAAATAAATGTACAGCAAAAGAGGTATAGAGTTACTTACTACCAGAATCACTTAGCAAAATGTAAGTCAAAGAAAGAAACTGGCTCTTAGTAAAAACCCAGGCTCTTATATGAAGGAAAAAAAAACAGCCTTTAACTGAAAATTGTAGTAAATTATAGTTAATTATTTCATAAACAGTATGTACAACATCAGAATTTCAAAACCAACAATGCCAAAGAATACTATCCCATTCTTGTGTGGGCTAACTTTTGCAGAAAATCTCAAAACAGTCTCACAAACTTCACCAGGGAGCAACATTACAGACATGCACATGCATGCTAATAACTTAATGTAACTGGCATTTATTTGCGGGGTGGGGCAGGGGTGGGGGGGGGCGTGTCCTGGTTTTGCAGGGATAAAATTTATAGAATCAGTTTTCTGTTACACTTTGTTTCAGTTTGTGGCCAGCTGTGGTGATCAAAGCCATTAGGCGTTAAGCCAGGGCAGCTGACCCAGGCTGGCCCACAGGTGTGTTCTGTAACATTAACATCATGTTCACTATAAATGGGAAAGCTGCTGGTGAAGGGGGGGCTCTTTGCTCTGCTTTCATCTCTTTTTTTTTTTCCTCTTGTCTCTTCTCAACAATTACTATCCCTGGAGGACTTACCACTACTCTGTGAGCTAAGTGTAGTTTTGTGTCTTTTGTATTGGTATTGATATTAGTTTTCTTATCTTATTAAATCTGTTTAAATTTCAGTCCATGAGTCTTCCTCCTTTTCCCACCTCCCTTTCTTGGCTGGGGAGGGGAGATTAGGTGATAGAACAACTGGTTATTGTTTAGTCCTGGGTGTGGGCTAAAATGGAGAAGGGGGAAAAGTTGTTTTGATTTGGAATGAAAGTAACCAGATTTATTTTTAGTGTAGAGAGATTTTTTTTTTTAATAACTGCACCAGATGAAACTATATAGTCTAACCCTATACTTGTTAAGGAACCTTTAGCAAGTAATAAATTGTTAGCAAAAAGACTAAAATTGCTTTAACCATTAGGACTGGAGTTAAGAAGTCCAACAGTACAACAAACAATTTCAACTTTTGAGCATGAAGAAAGCACTCTAAAGCTAGCTACTGAGAGCCTGTAATAAATGTGAGCTGAAAAGACCATATATTTCAACAATGTCTAGGAAGGCATGCAGCTAGCCTCCAACACAAACCATAGGGGCACTGGTTCCCAAATGGTGTGAGGTACCATATGGCAGAGTTGTCAGCACATCCCCAGAAATATGTGGAGTGTGGGTAACCAAGCTTCGTGGGGACATCCTGGCTCCACAAGAGCAACCCACCATTCCCCAGGAAGCTGGCATGCTGGAAAGCACTACACAAAGATATTCAAGTGGTCCTGGATGGAGTAAGAGGAATACTGCCTCAGCACCGTTTGCTGCTAGCAGGGGCAGCAGTGGTGACACCAGTCAGAGTGAGAAAAAACTTATGGCAGCCTTGGGGAAAGAATAAAAAGAAAAAGGCAACTACCATGCAATAACAACCTCATCTCTAGCCCCTTTGGAGAAGTGAAGCAAATGAGGTGCTCAACACTACATTTTCTCAAGTGATTCCTGCTGTTTATTAAAAAAATTGCTGCTCGGGGAAAGGACTGAACGTGAACAGGTAGGACAGCAGTCAGTCAAGGCTGTGTTCTCAGCAGCAGTATGAATGCTTGTTTTTCAATCAGTTCATTTCTCCAGTCTGACTGGTTCACACTGTGGCCACATATGCACCTGAGCCAGTGCAGTACCAAGGTGCCAGAATGGCAGGACTGAATGGCTGGGACCTGGGAGAGGGGTTGCAAACACCCAGCAGTGCCACCAAATATGTTTGCATAAAATCAAATCCTCAGTGTCACTCATTTGCTGTAGGAGACACGGTTTAGTGTTTACAAGTGCCATACATTCTTGAATGTGAAGCAAAGGCTTAGTATCTGTTTGAATAATCCTTATGAAAAGGTTTGGCCTAGCCATCTTAATGTTTATTATTAACGGAGACCTTAAGAACATCATGCTGTGTGGATTTTGCTGTAAATCACTCTGGATATTATCCACACAAAATCCCTTTCATACTGTGTCAAAAGCATAGGTGTGGGGTTTTTTAACAGAATAGTATCCAGGTGGGTGGAAGACAAAAATGTGACATTCTAATTATATACTTCATGAAATTATGACATTTTGAAAGCTAGAAAATTACTTTGTTTCATAAACAAATTATAGCAAAATCATTCTAGCTCAATTTGATAGTTATTATGGACTACTGGATTACTAACTGTAAGCAAAAAAACGCAGTTTAAAGAATCAACCTTTTTAAGCTGTGACATTTTTGCTAAAACGTCCTTAACTTTTTAGATGCAGTGAGAAATCACAGTGTTTCTCTTCTTAACAAGATCTCATTTCACTGGAAAATTTTTAGTCTAATATCAAGTGATGCCATAAAGCAGGGCTGAACTAATGGCTTTATTAAGTACTTTTACTTCAGGCTAAATGGAAGGAGCAATTACATCCCACTTATACAGCAAAACAGCTGGAACCAGCAGAAGCTACCTCACAGTGCAACAGAAAATATAAAAAGTCCCGATCAGAAGCTTGACAGGTTCACTGTCTCAACACAGGACTAGGGAACCATCTGTCCAGCTGTGTTAGAAAGGGATGCAGTAATCCAGGAGGGAGGTAGTTCTAAAGAAGCATCCACAAACAGGGCACCAAAAACAGGCAACATTTTTGACAGGCCTACCTCAAGATATTTAACCTCACAGTTTGGTTTTCTTCCACGGAGCTCAAGGAAACAGGACACTACAATTTTTGTATGTCAAGAGAAGGGCACAGGAGACACACTTGAGCAGGTCAGTCTGTCTCTCTAACATAACAAATGTGCAAGGCTTCAAGTATTGGTTACTACTTGGCCTGACAAAAGGGGCAACAACAGAAACAAGGCAAGCTGTAAAAGTTGAAAGACACCTTATTTCTGCTTCAAACATTTTTTTTCAGTTGGAACAGGGCTTCAATACAACTTCTAAATTCTGTATACTGCTTTCTCCTATCTCATAACAGTTACGAGTAACTATTTTCAGTTCAAATAAATAGCCTTTTGTCCTGGTTTCACTGGAATGAAATAATAGAATTAATTTTCTGTTGCATTTTGTTTTAGTTTGTGGCCAGCCATGGTATGGTGATCAAGGCTATTAGCAGTTCTGAGTTGGCCAGGGCAGCTGACTCAGGCTGGCCCACAGGTGTATTCTATAACATAAATGCCATGTTCACTATAAATTGGAAAGCTTGCTGGGGGATCTTTCCTCTGGTCTTCTCTCTCTCCTCTCAATGTTTATCATCCCTGGAGAGTTTCACCACTACTATATGGGCTAAGTATAGCTTTATGTCTTTTGTATTAGAGTTAGTTTTGATATTGGTTTTCTTATTTTGTTAAATCTGTTTAAATTTTAACCCATGAGTCGCCCTCCTTTTCCCAATTCCCTTTCTTGGCTGGGAAGGGGTGTTGGGTGATAGAACAACTGGTTATTGTTCAGCCCTGGGTGTGGACTAAACAGAGACACCTTTTAAATGCAGTTTCTACAACACATTCTTCCTGACAGGACTTTGCAATACCCCCTCCCCACCACCACAAAAAAAAGCAGGGCACCTTTTTTATAAGTGTTATTGTTGGAGGGAGCAAAGGTATCTGGAAAGGGAAACTCCAGGAGTGGGACTCCAAGAGCTTGACACTTCTATGCCTTGGTGACAAGTTGGGACTTTTTGTAAACAGAAGAATTGCCAAAGAATTGGAGATGAGATGGCAATGAGGAGCTCCAGCACATGAGGAGGAATGTGGTTAGGTGTGCCTGGAAACTGGGAATTGAGGACTATCCAAGCAGCAAAAAGAAACGATTGTGCATCTGTTTGCTATTTGAGAAACATGACTTATCTTTCCTACTTACTACTTTTTCTTTTTTTGTCATTCTATTCTGGTTGTTTCCAGACCTAGGACAGCAGTTTCTCTTGTCTACCATGAGCCCATATATCCTCCTTGTTGTTATAGGATCTGTAAGTCAGCCAGAGCTTTGCAATGGAACTGCTTAGAGCCATTTTCCTACCATGAGTATACCAAAAGCAATTAAAAATTCTAAACTCTAAAGCTGTGTTTTATTACAGCTCCAACTGAAACAAGGTGTCTTTAGAAAAAGAGGAACTAAGAGTGAGATGGCTTATAATAGAAGGGTACATATAGAGGTTTCCTCTCCCGCTATATGCTTGCAGAGCAAGCTTAGGTCCTTATTCTTAGTAATGCAATTTTTAGTGGCCTTCTGGGCTACAACAAAACCTACATATTCTCTTCTGAGTCCCAAATAACAGTCTGTCTTTCTGTCCTTTCTGAGAGCATGCCCATTCCTAACCCAACTCAAGAGACTCACTGTCCCTACATTTAATACTATGAATTCCCAGCTTGCTGTCTCTAAGTTCTCTCCTATCCCTACTTCACACTACGGAAGCTTTTTCATATGGGCTTGCCCATTTGCTCTCGGAGTAGATGCTGCTGCTCACTCTATCCCACAAGCTCCATCTGGCCTAGAGTGAAAAGGAGGCAAGAAAACAAAATGACAGTTTTCATCCCCTACATCCAGCTACTACCCTTTTTAAAATGTTGTGTCATGGATACTGCAAACAAAAAAGATAGCATCCATTACCTTTAGTTCATCCAGGGTATCCCATTCTCTGGAAGGAATTATATCGCCCTACTGCTTCCATATACAGGAGGTGGTAACTCCTTCCAAAATTGGTATGTTGGTCTGAGGTGATGAAGTAAAAAATATTTTCTCTCGCAGGCGGTTCAGGCTGGATGGTCAAGCAAATCTTTTAAATGTAAGTATGTATTGAGTTTATCTGCATGCCACATAAAGCTCATGTATTTGCTGTAAACTGTTGATATCAATAGATTACTAATAAATATGTGTCTGACAAGAAAATATGGTAACTAAATTCATGGTTTTGTCCATCTGTTCCTCTGCTGTGTGTATATCTCCATATCATAGTATGCTTGTTTATGTTTCAGCTGCTTGTCACATATATATGTGTGTGTGTGTATATATATATATATATGTGAGGGTTGTGTAATAGCCTAGGTTGCACTCGTGGGTTTTTTCCCTTAAGTTCTACGCAGAAGTCTGTGAGTGTATGCTAGCAAATACAGACTGTGTGTATTCATCGATCTGAACCAACTTCAGTTCTGTTCAAGTGCCGTGTCTGCTTCGCCTTGGTGCACGTGTGAGCACACAGGAAGCCCACACATCCTTACAGATACACGAGCTTACGGATACGTGTGCTAACTTTGCCCAGTCTCCCACATACGATCTCTGTGCAGGTACACCGGTGTGCCCAAACGCTCCCATGTGTACGTGAGGCCGAGTGGCTCCCTGCTTTCTGGAAGCTTCATACGTTGTGCTGCCCAACACACCTTCTCCTGCTTAAGCTAACAGGCACACAGTGGGCGTGCAGGACTCCCTGCTCGGCACAGAGAGTACCCGCGCTCGGCAGCGCTTCCCGCCCAGTCTGGCCGGGTCTCTGAGGCCTGCAGCCGTGGGAAACATCTTGTTCCTCGGGCGCGCAGCTGCCGCTCCAGAAAGAAAGCCAGGCAGCGGCCTCCCCAGCGGCAGGCAGGGGCCTGAAAACGAAGGGTGCCAGCACAGCGGGAAAACCAGCCAGCACAGGCGGGCGGCTGCCGACAGAGGCGCCGCGATGCCGGCTGGCCTTCCCCGTCTCCCCGCCAGGCCGCCCCTCGGCTTGCCCCGTTGCCAACAGCAGCAATCCTCAGCCGGCGGCGCTCGGCGCTCGATTGCGGCGTCTAGACTCCGACTCTCCCGCCCGCTCTCGCTCCGACTGGGCCCCCTCCCCTTCCTCTCGGCGTTGGATTGGTTGCGCCTACTAGGAACCCTGTGTTGTTGTCGGAGGCAAAATGGCGGCGGCGGTGGCCGGGGCCGCCCTGCTGGGCAAGGGACTGGACATCAGCCTGGCGGCGCTGCAGCAGCACGACCCCTACATCAGCAGCATCGTGGACGTGGCCAGCCAGGTGGCGCTCTACACCTTCGGGCACCGCGCCAACGAGTGGGTACGTGAGGCCGCCTCTCCCCGCACCCTCCGCCGGGAGAGGCGGGGCGAGGGGAGAGGCGGGGCGGGGCGAGGGGAGAAGCGGCCCCGCCCACGACGGGGGGAGGGCGGGGCGTCGCGGCAGGGGGGTGGGCGGTGAGTAGGCCCCGCCCCTCCCCTGCGCACGTGGCGGGGGCGGGGGGGGGAAGGGCGGGCGGTGCCCTGGCTGAGGTGCGAGGGCTGTGCTGGGGGGCCTTGGTCCGGCCGGGTGTCCTGGGGTGCTCCTTGCCCTCACCGAGCTGGGTGAGGGCTTGTGCCCGGCTCAGCCTCTCTGGGGAGTGTGAGAAGTGCTGTGGTGCCTGGGAAGCGGGTTTTGAAAGGCTCACAGGGCTGTAAAAGACTGGGGTTTAAACCAGGGCCTCAGGAGCTCCTCTGCTATCTGAACATCTATGACGGAACCAAAACGCATGCAAAGTGTATTGGGGTTACAAATACCAAAAAAGGCTATTTATGATTTAAAAAAATAAATGACTTGGGGAATCTTTTGGTAATTTAACATTCTGGCTGTTAGCGAGTAGTTCTTGGTTTGCTATAATGGTGAGGCTTAGGGCCTGTGTTTGAAGGACCCATGCGAGCTGCCTTTTGTGTGGTTTCCCCCTTACCCGTCCTGAGGGTTGCCCCTGAGGGCAGGTGCTGTTTGGAAACTGCTCTCCCCGAATCTGGCCTGTGCATCACCCTCAGGTGTAGTGGAGAGTTAATCCAGAGCAGTGTTTAGTTTCATGGTGTCGAGCCTTTAGCCTTTTCATATCTTTTTATAAAACTTGAGTCAGCTGCACAGTGACCTGTGCTAGCTCTAGTCTCTCGTCACCAGCTGATAAAGCTGTGTTTAGTTATTTTAGTTAGTTAGCTAGTTATATCGTGGCTTAGGTAAGAGAGCTGTAACTGATGGTAAAACAGCGATAAAGGAGGGGCTCACTGACGGCTAGCAAAATGCTGCCCTGATTCCAACTTTCTTTTATTTTCTTCAGGAGAAGACTGATGTGGAGGGAACGCTGTTTGTTTACACAAGGTGAGAACATAATGTTTTAATGTATGCAGGTGAAACCTGTGGATGTGGAAAAGCTAGCTGGGATGGAACGTGGCTGAATTAAATTAAAATGCTACTCCTTGTTCAAGGCTGAAAAGAAACTGAAACTGGCAGAGGCAAATGCAGGGAAGAAAACACTGGGAAGGAGACATCACCTTATATTTGAATAAGACTTCCAAATGTGGTTTAAATCTCAATATAGATAAACCATAGAAATCTGTTATGTTATTTTAAATAGGATGTAGCATTTGCAGTTTAAAAGGTGTCTGAACAAAAAACAAATAGTGAAATAAATAATGGTATTCCTTAAAGTAAGGGAACGGTAGAACTTATGAATTATTGTGTTTCCTACTTATGGAACTTTCATACTATTTGTGTCTGATTGTTCATTTTTCATGCATATTTCATCCAACGTTTTGGGTGTTTTTAATGCTTTCTTTTAGCAGCAACTCGGGTTGTGGCTTTTCAGAGCATTGCTTACATCGTGTACCTTAGATCTGTTGTAAAGCCTGCGCTATGTTTGGGTTTCCAAGTTAGTGCCCCAGCATTTCCCTGTGACTATTGTTAAAATCGGAAAATAATAGACTAAGCAGATCTTGCAGTAGCTGCTGGCGTGGGACACCAAAGCAGAAACTTTCTCCTTCAACATTTATGTTGATGAGGATCTGGTAGGAGAGCTGAGAAAGCAAGAGATTGTTTTGAGAAGGTGAGAGATGTATGTGTGAAGTGACAGGGAGGCCCAAGAGACTGTGAGCTTTGTGTGAAGTGCGAATGCTGGTTTTAATCTTTTGAGCTGTTTGGTACCAGCAGTGGAAATTGTCATCAGTAATTTTTCTAAGCTGCTTTCAGGTAAGTGGAGATAAGAGGCTGTTACAATTACCACCACAAGAAGAAAGAACTGGCCCTTAGTTGTGCTAGCAGTAGGTGGAGGTGGCTAGTTGTGTACTGCAAAACAGAAGTAGAATTTCTCTGGTATACGGGTTTTAAAACTCCAAAACTGACAACATGTAACTTGTCACTTCTAGCATCTGTGTGATCTTTCACTGTTCTTTTTGTTGGCTGAGGAAGTTTCCATTTACAGCAGAGATTGCTACCCTGGCTGCCCTATAGGCAACAGTATGGAACAGGTTGTGAGCTGTGAGTAACATCATACATTGCCCTCCCCATCAGTTTTAACTTTAATTTCCTGTGGCTTTGAACAAAGTTATAAAGTCTTGCGGAAAAAACATTGCCAACAGACCATAGGCTGGAGACCACTGGTGTTGCCTTTGTTGCTTCTCATTGCTGTTGTGACAATGCAAAGGAATGTGACCATTTTACTTGAGCTGACTTATTTATCACTTGTCTCATCTTTGTGAATTCTGAGGAACAGTCAAAAAAATCAGGCTTCCAGCTGGGTTAACAGCAGTGGAAGTGGCCTGTTTTTTTTTTGTTTCCTTGTTTGGGTTTTTTTAAAAGTGAAATACTGACTGATGCAAACAAGGATTCTTGTTAAGGATTCCATTTTTGTTTAATTTTCTGTTGACTCCAATCCTGTAATGCAGGTTCCTGTGCTTTGGATTTCATAGAGAAATCCACCCACCAGCAATTACCAGAGATGGCACTTTTCCCAAATGTTTAGCCATCATCTTTTCCTTTATTGTCATACTTGGTTTGAAAGTAGTATCTCCTGTCAGGATCGTGATAGGTTTAACAGCTCACATGAATAAAAATTACCTAACTTGAAGTGTAACCCCCATGAACAAGCATAATGATTGAGAGTCATAGAATCATAGAACGGTTTGGGTAGGGAGGGACCTTTAAAGATCATGTAGTCCAGCCACCCTGCTGTGGGCAGGGACGTCTTTCACTACATCAGGTTGCTCAAAGTCCCATCCAACAAAGCCTTGAACACTTCCAGTGATGGTGCATCCACAGCTTCTCTGGGCAACCTGTTCCGGTGTCTCACCACCCTCAATTTTGTTCTTATGCTTTAGATGGTATGGAAAATGCTATCTGGGATGACTGTTACTATCTGCAATTGTTAACCTGAGTGTTAAAATATATACTTGTTCTGGTCCATGACTGAATTGTTCTAATTGCTGTTTTCTACTGCAGCAAGAAACTATAGGGTAGATGGTGGTGGCTGGATAACGTGATGCTGATGGTCTGGGACAAAGTAGCGTTTTGTAACATCTTGCCTGTTCGGAAGTTGTAGGCCTGATAACTTGAAGTGAAAACTGGACAGGCATATATGATTATGCTGTGACTAAATCCTTGGACCTCAAATGGTAGTATCACAGATGTGGCATAGTCTCCGTAGCTATTGTGAGGCCAATGGTGCTTCTGTTATTTCTCATACATAATGTAGGGATTTGACATAATTAAAAGGATTGCACAAAACACTGCAAGAGTCAATTGTTATTTCCTTGGCAACAAAATTAGATGTTTGTACTATCTCTTAGAAATAAAACAATTTGGAAGAACTATACAACAAAGAAATTCTAGTAATTTCTTTTTTTCCTTGACTTGATGTGATTTCTAATTGATAATTTTCAGATCGGCTTCTCCAAGGCATGGCTTCACAATTATGAACAGACTGAGCATGGAAAATCGAACAGAACCTATTACTAAAGACCTTGATTTCCAGCTGCAGGACCCTTTTCTACTGTACAGAAATGCCAGATGTAAGTATGTGATATGTTGGGTTAAATACTGAAGAAGTCATCTGCTTTTCAGAGCCTGTTCTTGGTTAAGGCAGTCCAAATGGTTAGACTGCAGCTTTCAAGGGCTGAAACTAGCTGGTTAATAATTACGATTGAAGGAATACATTTTGCTTTTTGACATGCTGAAAGAGAAAAGTCACTCAGTGCTTCCTAAAATGCTACTCTTCTAAAGAAAGTATTAGAATGTGCTTAACAGTAATCTCTTAATTTAACTGACAGAAGGTAGACTTTTATGTTCGTCTGCATGTGATGGGCATAGAGACTCACAGAGATACTGTGTGTGTTCTGAATATACCCCAGTCAGGGTTGGGAGGTATCGTCATAGAGCAGATCTACTGAGGGTTGGAGTGATATTTGTAGTCTTGGTTTTCTGCATAAAAATGGACAAATGCAACCAATTCAAACCCTGTCTTCTGCTCCAGCTCCAAAATATTGTCCTTACAGCAAGTTGGAAGGCAGGTTTCTTCTAAACTATTAGGGTTAACTCTTGACAAAATAGCGTTGAGCCTAATTTAAACTGATGAAAGACAAGGTTATTACTTTGGGCTCTGTGTTTATCTTGCATGATTATACAAGAATTAGCAAGTGTCAGGCAAACTCAGAAATAAGTGGAAGACATGAGAAAGCTGTACTTTTACATGCAGATATACATACAGACTGTTACAATGTGCAATTATATGAGAATGAGCAATTATAAATATAGAGTTTATATCTGTACTTGGAAGCACAGCTGTAGTATGATCTATACTTTGTGCTTGATGCATAAAAGCAGATTGCAAAAATGTTTTATGTAAACTGTAATGTGAAAGTGTTCCTCCTGGATGAAGTAAAAGCAGAGGAAATTCGTGGCATACAAAACACCCCAGTTTGATAATCTGCTAGACCTTTTTACTTCATAAACTTAATTTGGAGTTGAAAGTATATCAAGAGGGAATCCTGTTGTTCACACACACGGTGTGGTAGAAATAATGGAGAAATAACATTTTAAATAACCTAAATGAAACTTCTATTTTTGAGAATATTAGATAGGCTGATAAAGAACTGAAAAGAAATGCAGACATCTCCAGGCTAACCTAGACTAGACCAGACATTAGGATTTTAAGTACCATGAGACCTATTCATTCCATCTGATTTTGAAAAGTCTTTCCTATGTATATGTAATCTTTTTTAATCTCATTTTGAAATTCCATTAGGAGTTTATGTACGTATATGCTAATATATACCTTTTGAATCTGTTCTATTAATTTTTCATTTTTGTTGAGACAATTGATATAAAGAGTAATTAGAAGTTGTCATAACTCTATGCTGATATGAAGTAAGACAGTCTTTAGTCTGAGGACTACACGTAAAATGTGATTCTTTTGTTTTTTTATGAGGAGAAAAATTTGGGGGGGTTGGGGAGGTGCAAGACGTTTGTTCACTAAGGGATGTCAGAATTTTAGATTTGCAGGGTCTCAAATATAAGTAGTAACATAATGTTTCTGAGCAGTGGGCCTATGTGCATGTAACCAGTGTGGGGCTTTTTGGCTAATTGTGCAACAGCAAAATGCAGAAGTCTTCTTTTCTGGATTCTTCTGTCTAGGCAATGGTTCTTTTAGGGTTGTTACTGCTTTAAGGCCTGCTCTGTTTCTCACATTGCCCTGCCAGTGAGTAGGCTGGGAGTGCACAAGAATTTGGGCGGGGATGCAGCTGGGACACTTGACCCCACCTGACTAAAGGGATACCCTAGACCATATGATGTTGTGCTCAGCAATAAAAGCTGGGGGAAGAAGGAGGAAGGGGGGATGTTTGGAGTTATGGCATTTGTTTTCCCATTACACATGATGGAGCCCTGCTTTCCTGGAAATGGCTAAATATCTGTATGCTGATGGAAAGTAGTGAATTAATTCCTTATTTTGCTTTGTTTGTGCACACAGCTTTTCTTTACCTATTAAACTGTCTTTATTCTCAACCCACAAGTTTTCTCAGTTTTGCACTTCTGATTCTCTCCCCATCTTGCTGAGGGGAGGGAGCGAGTGGCTGTGTGGAGCTGAGCTGCCAGCTGGGGTTAACCCACAATGCCTACATTGACAATTTGCCAGTGGCAACATGAAAGTAACAACAGGTTTCTTTCAGTTTGGGATCTCTGGACCGCAAGATCTGATAGCTTCTTGACCTTGTGGCACTCTTCACTGTATCATTCCCTTGAGTGCAACCACGAAAAAAAGAAACAACATCCCCAGCCAGTGTACTCCTGGTTTTCTAAAGTCATCTTCAGCCTGGGTCTGTGGGTCTGATTTTTACCACAGTTAGCTGTTTGATCTAACTATGGGTAAATCTATATCTGTTATTTAATTTGAGAATTTTGTTGTCTGAGGGAAGATTTATGTTTGCTTTACTAAAAAAAATCCACTAGTTTAGGATTTCAGATAGTATCAGATGTGTTACAGGTATAGGGATGTGTTACCGCTAGTTAGTTGTCTTCCTAAAATACTCTTACAAAGGCTTAGTCATTAGTTCTTCAAGAAAACTGAAGGTCTTGCTACTTCAAAGGAAAAACTTTTGTTTTCTCAGATTTTCATGGAAACATCTATGTTTCCAGAGGAAACTGACATTACAGACCCATAGAAGAGAAGTTATTTACCAACTCATTTGACTATTCCAGGTTTTCTTTAGGTCCCTAGAGTTTGTTCATCTGGTGGTTTCTCCACCGAGGTGCGGATACATCTAGCCCTTTCTTCCTTACTGTGTATTTCAAAGCCTTTGCTACATAAAATAAAGGAATCTCCTCGACATTAAATATCTTATTTTCACTAGGGTCTCATCCAAACATGATTTTGAATATGTCTTGAATTTTCTGTATGAATATTTTCTGTGTGTTTTGCTTTATTATACAACTTGTCTTTATAATTTTTGCAGAACTAAGGCTTCAGGCTTCTTCCTTATTAAATGGAGTTTTCATCCAAAACTGGTTTTTTTAGGCCTTATTGTAATGTCATTTTTATCTCCTGCTTCCAGATACTAACAAGGAGTACTCGGTAATAGCGGTTTACTTGGCAAAACAGTAGATAGTTTGGCAGTAATACTTCTCAGGATCTGGAAACAAGTTATCTTTTTCTAACCTTTTGTTTGACTTGGTTACTTCTTACTCTGTTTTTCATATATATCTTCTTTTTAGATATAACAAAACTAGCAGAGTTTCTTCTGTTTTTCTAATTGGTATAGTTGCTTTCCCACATAACAGGACTTACATTTGGGTTTTGTGACAACGTAAATTTCAGAAAAATACAAAAGCAAGCATTTGAAGGAATAAATAAGTCCTGCCCAGTGTTATGTTCCTTCCAGTATTCTGCGTGTTTGTTGAAACCAACTTCATTTCAGTACAGCTGAATATCTATGGCTAGTTGTATCACACAGTCTAAAATAATGTTCCTGGCAGCAAAAGGTGGTACTTGACAAGTCTGCCAACATTTTGTCATGGTATAGCTATCATTTTGTAAAGATTGCTTTGAATCCAATATATGATTACAATACAAAAAGCTTTCCAAAGTTATACACAATAAATAGAAGTTTTATGAACACTTAAAATAAGAAAAGGAGTATTTTGATCTTACTTTTTACCGATTTTCATATTTCTTCTATTATTCCATATGATCTTGTTCATCTAAAGTTGAAATACTGTCTAAACACTGTGTTGCAGACACCTAGAGTCTAATACCAGGACTTTCTGGGCTGGATTTGGGATCCATGCCAGTTAATGTTTGCACTGATCCGCTATTTCACAGAAAAGTTTAGTTTGGGAAATCTGTTAGGCTAGAGCTAGGGTTATTCGTTTCAAAGCCAGGAGGGAAGCTCTCATTACAGTTTTCAATGCCAGCAGAAATCCTTGTCCGCCAAGAAACAGAAGGTTTATGGATCAAATTGGTATTTTCAATGTGACCTTTAAACTTACGTAGTTGACTGCAATTTTAGATGCTCTCTCTCTGAGACCAAGTAAGACAGTAGTTCTGTTTTTGTTTAGATCATTTAACGATTTTTAGGGTTTTAAAAAAATACCCTGGGATCTATATTTGAGTAATCTTAACTACATAAGTACCACTTTTTTGGTTGATCTTTGGTGGTATTTGTTGTGAAAACCAATGTTTAGAGCCTGTTACTTAAGACTTGATGCTGATTAATATGAGACAGTTCAGAAGAAATGCATAACTGTAAATTATTGGTTAAAATAACTTAATTTTCTCCTTTTAGCACTGATCAGTTATATAATTACTCGCAACTATTCCCAACTGTATATTGTACCAGGTGTATTTGGGTGTATGCTGGGTCAGTCAATTATTTCTTGAGTCGACTGGTGTATCATTTCATCACTGAATACTGTTTTTCGTGTTTACAGGACACACAGAATTTGGTGAATATTAAGTTGCATATCTTAGAGCTAGCTTCACCTTGAGCATTTCAGCTGCCAGAAAAAAATACAAGATCTTACCTTGTAATAGTTAGTATGCTAATTATGCTGATAGTCTGATACAGGTTAATTGCATGCTTTTGTGCTATAGCAAGTGGAGAAAGAAACTATGTGACAGATCAACAAATATTATATATCTGAGTATGTTCTGTACCTGTGTGGGCATAGAAGTTACTTTTCATTTCTGTGCCACAATTGTAGCAAGGCGTTTGATCATGTCATCTCCTAGGCTTGAAACTGAATGACACTTCCTAGTCAGATGTGGCGTATTCTACTGAATCTGAGCTTTTGCAGAGGTTCAGGAAGGGGTACAAAAGCTGACGAGACATGCCTGGTTTTGTTAAAACTGTCTAGACATATGCAATAAGTACATAAGTTCAAACTCATTTCAGTTGTCCAATTTAACCTGCCATCGTATGTCTATCAGAACCCTGAAAATTTAGTAGTATTTTCCCTGATTCCCACACTGCAAAGACATCCAGTAGATGGGATGGGAGGGCAAGGAAAGATTGCCAGCTGTCCAGAGAAGTAGCCTAAGTTTTTTTGGGTTTTTTTTTGTTTGTTTGTTTTGGGGGGAGGTTCCCTGTAGGTCATAGTTATTTATGTATGAAATTTTTTCCAAATATGTGCTTCAGGGCAAATGATTGTAAAATCTTTAGGAAAAGATGATGGTGTATATTTTTCTCAAACTATTATTTTTCATTCTTAAATTCTACATTACAGCATCCTAGAGCCCTCTCAAATAGAGCACCTCATCTTCTTGGAGACTAATTGTGGCTCATTTCAGTTCACCCTTCTAAGTAAATACATCCTGGTAAAAAATTTTAAATGGATAACAAGTGTCCCACTTCTGTAGGCATTTCTGAAGACCCATTGACCCTGCAAGTAGCATTTGTCTTGTAAAGAACATCTTAGTTTGAAGACTATTAGAAGTTTACTTCTGAAGGGAAAGCAGGAGACAAAAGTATTAGAATTTGAGTGATATGTAAAAATGAGTATGTCATGAAAAACAATCTTCTTTTGGATACTATAGTGTCTTTTTTTACCCTGAAATACGTTCTTAGTCTATACTACATTATATATTCTATAATTCAATATTTAAAATCTCTTCTTTCTTCTGAAATGTGTTTTTATTTGAGAATGAAACCAGCATTTGGTGGTTAAATTTACTTGTGTATATATTTAGATTCATCCTTCTGCATATTGACCGATAAACAACTACTTGCTCAATTGTTTCCATTGAGACAGGCAAAATGGATATGCAAGGCTTTGTTTTTATGATGTAATACAGTTTCTGTTTGGTTTTTGGTTTCGGTAAAAGCATCAGTTTAAAATGGAGAGCCTTATTTATCAGCCTCTATCTGCCAACATACAGTATCTGGTCCAATAACAAAAAAAACACAACAGGATGAACAGAGTAAATTGAAATGTGTATTCAATTGATTATTCCTGAAATGCTCATTGGTCTCTTTGAATTTTGAAACAAATACATTTAAATGTTCTTAACTTCATTCAGTTTGTATTATTTTTCTCTAAATTTGGTAGTTTGCTGATTCAGAAATATTACACGGCTTTCTGTTGCTGCATCATTGAGCAAAACACGATGCTTTTGTCACAGATGAATGACTTAAAAACAATTTTTCTGAGGTTAAGTTTGATTGCAAAATTATTTTTCTGGCCTGCTAGAACCTGCATGTTTTGTTGAAGAAAATATTTCTATAGTTTAAAACTCTTTGAAACATATCAATTTGGAATAAAAGTGTTTGAAAAGTGAAAGCTTTGAAAATTCAAAGTAATTTTGGCAGAAGGGCCTTGCCCTCATTAGAGGTATGTTCTTCTCAGCCGGTTGCTTGCTAAACAGATTTGGCTAAAGCTTTTTTTTAAAAGCCTGCCTAGACTGACTACTGCCATTTGTTCAGAATACAAATGTTTGTGGTTTACCTGAGGTTCTGTCCTTGGAGACATGTTCGTCTCAGAGAAACAAACAAATCGCTCCTCCTCCTTCCCATTCCACCTTTTCTCCTTTAATCAGCATTATAAAAATTCATCATGCATCCAGCAAGACAGAAACAGCAGCAGAGGTCACGATTGTCTTCCCTGGATGTTATTGACCTTAAAGTGAATCCTCAGTTTTGCTGAGAGCGTTTGAATGCTAACACTGTTAAGCATAGATATTACTTTCCTTTTTTTAATTTTAAAGGAGAATATACATACTGAAAATACATTAATGTTGTAGTAAGAGTTGATTCTAAACCCACAAAATTAAGGTTGACTTTCAGACCGAATGAGCTTTGTCATGTTCAATGCATTCTTTTTCGAAACCTGTTTTACGGTTTGTGTCCAACTTAATGATTTTATAGTTTGTCATATGCCAATTTTCTTGAGAGAAGAAAATAAACAGGAGCAGGAAGAAAGTTGCTTATCAGATGCATAGTGATGATAATTTTTTTTCTCATGTGGGATGCTCTCTAGCACTCAGTTTAGTGACTTACTTGTACCTACACTCAGAGATTATCTGTTCTTAGACCAGTTTATAAAAGCATATATAAAAGCATTACTAATTTCCTACTACAGTTCCCATATAGTTCATCCATTTGTGTCCTATACTTCAATCTACTAATGATTTTAATGTGCTTAGAAGATGGTAAAAAGTGCTTCAGAATGTCAAGAAAAATAATAAACTGCTCCTTGGAAATGGTATAGATATCAATTTACATTTTTATACATAAAACCATAAAATATATACATTTATATATTAGATTTTGTGCTTTCTGTCTCTCATTTTAATGTAAAGGATGCCTAAAAATCTTTAATGCTTGCCTGTCAATATAAAAATTGTATTGTAACTTGATGGCACAACTAAACACTATTTTGCAGTCAGGTGTGGATGGACATGGAACAGTGCTGGCTGAAGGCAGGTGATTTTTAGGATTGGGAATCATAAGCTTGCTGTCTACTGGTTAACTGGCTTGTCTGTTCTGCAGTATACAACCTGATATGTCTGTTTTTGAAGTCTAAACTCTGCTTGAGTCTATGGAAGTAGCATTGCATTTTTAATGTAGTGAAAGGAACAGGATAATTTGGTGTAGAGTCAAGAAGTATGCATATATGCAAATTACTGTAAAAAAAAAAATTGAGTTGAAAAGTGTGATAGAATATACTTTTCTGTGGTAACTTTTAGTTGATCATAATTTCTTCTTTTCCTAACTCTTTATCTTACTGAAGCTAGCCCTATTTTGAGCAGCAGACTGGACTAAATGATCTGCAGAGGCCCCAACCAAACTAAATTCTTAATGTGATTCTAGGATTAGCAGCTATTGATTAATTCTTCTTTAGGGTGTTGGGATTTTTTGTGCTTATTGTGGAGAGTAAATGTAGTTCTCTGATTTAGGTTTTTGGGGTTCAAATAAAAAAATTAAAGCAGAGGAAGAACTGTAATATCCCCTTTTTGTTTGTTGTTTTTAAAGCAAAATTGTTTGTACTGGTAGGTACTTATAAAGCTTTTTTCCAAGGCTGCCTTATTATTTATGCTTTCCTTGAAACTAAATACAGTATATGTTTTTCAGTGGAAATTGTACATGCCAGTTGTGAAGGCTTCAACATTAAGATACAAGTTTTGATGAGTAAAACCATGTCCCTTGTCACCTCACCCAGTTCAGCACAAAATATTTCTATTCAGACTTTCCTAAAAGGATATTTTTGTTGTTTCTTCCTCACTGTTCCTACCCTGAGGATTTGGTACCAGTTGTGGAAGTCTTTGAGCAAAGCAAGCAATTCAGAATGCTTTGCATTTGTAAAGTGGCTTTATAACGGTAGCAGGTTTTGCAACTGTAACCGTGATGACTGCAGGCATCTTTGTGCTCTAATTATGTGTTTCTGTTGTGTGATGAAGGTGGATAAAAAAAAAAGGTTAGGAAAAGAAGAGCAGTATTCCTAACATAGGTTTTCAGTTATGTGGAATAATGGAGTCAAATCTGAAAGTC